>NC_044556.1:144318092-144628807 GCF_007565055.1 Rhinopithecus roxellana | reverse complement strand
GTTGTTTTTGAAATTGATAGTATGATATATGATGCTTCCATGTTTCCTAAGGAGTCTATCATAGCAGTACCTTTTTAATGTGATTACAATTAAGTCATTATAATGAGCAATCCAAAATTAAGTAATTGTGCTTTCAAAGAAATAGCATTACTTAGAAATCTTTAAATTTTAGATAAGCTATGTAATCATCCATTTAAGAATCAAATGACAAGTACCACCAAAATTATCCCAATAACCTCAATAAGAATCTTGTCCTAAATACTCGACTAAAATACAAGAAGAGTAGATCAGAGGGAAAAGCATCTGAAACCAAAGGAGGAAATGGGTGTAGTGTGTTCATATTCACCTATTATGTTCAAATTAATATTTATTTCTAATTCAATGAGGAGAAGCTCTCCTCACATTGTGATTTATTTTGTGTCTTTTTCCTCCTTTCAATATCTCTTCCCCCTACCATTCCTAGCCTGTGGAAATTGCCATTCTACTTTCTATCTTCATGAGATCCACATTTTTAGCTGCCAGATGTGAGTAAGAACATGAAATACTTACCTTTCTGTGCTTGGTTTATTTCACTTACTATAATTGCCTTCAGTTCCATCCAAGTTGTGGCAAATGACAGGATTTCATTCTTTTTAATGGCTGAATAATATTCCATTGTGTATATGTATGTCATATTTTCTTTATCTGTTCATTCATTGATGTGCACTTATTTTGATGCCATATTTTTGCTACTAAGCAGTGCATATATCTCTTTCATATACTGATTTCCTTTCTTTCATATATATATATATGAAATATATATGTATGTATGTGTATATATATATATATACACACACACACACACACACACAGTAGTAGAATGGCTGGATCATATGATAATTCTATTTTTAGTGTTTGAGGAACCTCCATACTGTTCCCTACAGTGACTGTATTTTAAATATCTAATTTACATCCCCACCAACAGTGTACGAGGGTTCTTCATTCTCCACATCATTGCCAGCATCTGTTAATGTCTATAATTTTTAAACAAGCCATTTTAACTTGTATAAGATGATATCTCATTGTGGTTTGATTTGCATTTATTTGATGACTAGCGATGTTGAGCATTTTGTATATACCTGTTGGCCATTTTTATATCTTTTTTGAGAAATGTCTGTTTAATTATTTTGCCCATTTTTTGATTTTTCTTATTATTTTGCTATTGAATTGTTTGAACTTATTATATATTAAGGTTATTAATCTCATCAGATGGATTCATTTCAAATATTTTCTCCCTTTCTGTGAATTGTTTCTTTATTTTATCAATTGTTTCTTTTGCTGTACAGAACCATTTTAGCTTGATTTAGTCAGATTTGCCTATTTTTGCTTTCCTTGCCTATGTTTTTGAGGTCTTACTCAGAAAGTCTTTGCCAAGACCAGTGTCCTGGAATGTTTCCCAGGTGTTTTTTTTTTTTTTTTTTTTTTTTTTTTTCTCTAGCAGTTTCATAGTTTCAGGTCTTAGATTTAAATCCTTAATCCATTTTTATTTAATTTTTGTGTATGGTGAGAGATAAGGATCTAGTTTTATTCTTCAGTGGATAGTTATCCAGTTTTCCCGCTACCATTTATTAAGAAGACTATCCTTTCTCTATCGTGTGTTCTTGGTATCTTTGTTGAAAATTAGTTACCTGTAGATGTGTGAATTTATATCTGGGTTTTATTTTCTGTTCCATTGGTCTATATGTCTCTTTTTGGTTATCATGGCTTGGTAGTAAATTTTGATTTGGATTGCATGAAATCTCTAAATTGCTTTCGGTAATATTGCCATTTGAACATTAATTATTCTTACCCTTGAACATGGAATATCTTTCCAAATTTTGTATTCCCTTCTATTTCTTTCATTAGAATTTTATAGTTTTTCTTGTATAGGTGTTTCACTTCTTTAATTAGAAGGATTCCTAGATACTTTATATTTTTGTTGCTAAAGGGATTGATTTATTGGTTTCCTTTTCAGATTATTTATTGTTGATGTATACAAATGTTACTGATTTTTGTATGTTGATTTTGTATCCTGCAACGTTAGTAAACTCATTTCTCAATTCTAAAAAATTTGTGAGACAGTCTTCAAGTTTTTCTAGGTTTAAGACCATGTCATCCACAAACAAGACTAATTTGGTTTCTTCCTTTCCAATTTAGATGCCTGTTATTTCTTTCTCTTGCCTAATTGTTCTGACCAGGACTTTCTGTGCTACATGAAATAAAAATGGGGAAAGTAGGCATCCTGTCTTCTTCTAGTCCTTAAAAGCAGGGACTTTAACTTTTCCCTGCTCAGAATATTAGCTGTGGGTTTGTCATGTATGGCTTTTATTATTTTGAGGTATGTTTCTTCTATAACCTTTTTGATTATGGTTTTTTAATAAAGCGATGCTAAATTATATCAACTGGGTTTTGTCTACTTATTGAAATAATAATATGATTTTTGTTCTTAATTCTGTTAATGTGATATGTCACATTTACAGATTCGTATATGTTGAACTATTCTTGTATTCCTGGACTAAATCTCACTTGATCATGGTGAACTATCTTTTTAATGTGTTTTTTAATTCAGTTTGCTAGTATTTTGGTGAGAAATTTGCATCTGTGTTCATCAATCTTATTGGCCTGTAGTTTTCTTTTTTGTTGTATTCTTGTCTGGTTTTGGTATCATGGTAATGGCCTCATAGAATGAGTTTGGAAATATTCTCTTCTCTTTCATTTATTGTTGAGTTGAGTAGGATTGGTATCAGTTCTTTAAATGTTGGGTTAAATTCAGCAGTGAAGCCATCAGGTCCTGAGCTTTACTTTTATAGGAAGCTTTATTATTATTACTATTATTATTATTATTACTATTATTACAGTTTAGACCTTGTTACTCATTATTTAGTTTGTTGAGGTGTTCCATTTCCTCCGGGTTCAATCTATGTGGGTTGTATATTTCCAGGAACTTATTTCTTCTAGGTTATCCAATTTGTTGGTATACAGTTATTCAGAATAGTCTCTGAAACCTCTTCTTATTTTTGAAGTCTCAGGTATGTGTCTTTTTTCATTTCTGATTTTATTTATTTGATTCTTTTCTCTTTGTTCCTACTTTAGCTAAAGTTCTGTCAATTTTGTTTACCTTTTCAAAAAACCAACTTTTTGTTTCGTTAAGCCATTGTATTGATTTCAGCCTCAATTTCACTTATTTCTGCTCAGCTATGTATTATCTTTCCTTCTGCTAATTTTGGGTTTTTTGTTTGTTTTTGCATTTCTAATGGTTGAGGCACATTATTAGGTTTTTTTATTTGAAGTCTTTCTACTTATTTGATATAGTTGTTTATTGCTATAAACTTACTTCTTACTTACTGCTTTTGCTATAACACATAGGTGTTGGTATGTTGTATTTCTTTTTTTCATCTATTTTAAGAAGTTTTCTTCTTAATTTTTTATTCACCCTTTAGTCATTCAGGAGCATGTTGTTTAATTTCCATATATTAGTTTATTTATCAAGGTTCTTCTTGTAACTGATTTCTAGTTTTATTCTAATGTGGTGAGAAAAGGCACTAAATATAATTTCTATTTTTTGAATTTGCTTAGTCTTGTTTTATGGCCTGATATATGGTCTATTCTAGAAAATGTTCCATGTGGTGATGAAAAGAATGTATATTCTGCAGCGATTGGGAGAAATGTTCTGTAAATGTCAGTTAGGCCTATTAGATATATTGTGTAGTTTAAATGCACTGTTTCTTTGTTCATTTTCTGTCTGAATGATCTGTCCATTATTGAGAGTGAGGTATTAAAATCCCCCAATATTATTGTATTACGCTCTATCTCTCCCTTTAGATCTATTATTCTTCACTTGATGAACTTGGAAGCTCTGATGTTGGGTGCATAGATATATGTAATTTTTATAACCTCCTAATGAATTGAGTCCTTTATCACCATTTTCTAACCTTATTTGTCTCTTTCTGGAACATTAGCTTTGTAGTCTATTTTATTCAATATATGTATAGCTGCTCCTGCTCGTTTTTGGTTTCCAGTAGCATGGACTACTTTTTTTCATCCCTTCATTTTCAGTCTATGGGTGTTTTTAGGGGTGAATTGGTTTTCTTGAAGCCAGAATATGGTTGAGTCATATTTATTTATCTATTTAACTACTTCATGCCTTTGACTTAGAGTATTCAGATCATTTACATTCAGCATTCTTATTGATAAATAAGGTCTCACTACTGCCATTTTGTTGCTTGCATTATGGTTTATTTGAGATTTCTACTCCCCTCTTTCTTTCTTCCTGTCTTCCTTTCTTCCTGTATTTCTTTGTGGTTAAGTGGTTTTTCTCTGTTTATATGTTTTCATTTATTGATTTTTGGAATCTATTATAGGATTTTGCACTGTTGTTGCCATGACACTTACAAAAATATCTCATAGGTATGATACTTTATTTCAATTAGATGAAAACTTGCCTTACATCACAAATGAAGAATAGATATAAAGGCAAAATACAAATATATATATATATATATATATATATATATAAAGTATATATATATAAAGTATATATATAAAGTATACGTATATATATATATGTTACTCATATTTTGGGTTAGTTGTCTCTGTTTACATATTTATATGTTATCCATCTCTTAACAGCTTGCTGAAGCTACTATGATTTTTGATATATTTGTCTTCTAAACTCCATACTAGAGTTATGAGTGGAATACACATCACAATTATAGCAATAGAGTATTCTGGGTTTGTCTGTATACTTAAATTTACCATTGTGTTTTATACCTTGCAAAATTTTCTTTTTGCATATTAGTTTTTTATTTCAGTTCTTTCAGATTGAAGAACTCCCTTTAGTATTTCTTGTAATGGGTCTGGTGATGGTAAATTTTCTCAGTTTTTAATTGTTTTGGAAAAACTTTATTTTCCCTTCATATCTGAAGGATAATTTTGCTGAATGCAATATTCTTTGATATCAGTTTTTTTCACTGAGCTTTTGAAAATGTTCCACTCCCTCCTGGCCTGCAAAATTTCCATTGTGAAATCTGCTGCCAGATGAATTGGAACTCCTTTATATGTTATTTGCTTTTCTTCTGCTGCTACTTTTAGGATTCTCTCTTTGTCCTTGACTTTTGAAGAGTCTGATTATTCAGGGTCTTATGGTATTCTTATTTGAATTGAATCTGTTTGGTGCTCTCAGATCTTCCTGTACTTAGATATGTATATCTATCTCAAGAGTTGGTAAGTTTTCTGTTATTCTTTCCTTGAAAAATCTTTCTACCATTTACTCTTGTTTGATTCCCTTTCGAGCACTGATAACTCAAATTTAGTCTTTTGAGGTAATTCTCTATATCTCTTAGACAGTCTTGATTCATTTTCATTCCTTTTTTTTTTTTTTTTTTCACTTTTTTTTCTCCTCGGACTTTGTATTTTCAAATAGCTGGCCTTAGAGGTCACTGATTCCTCAGTAAGACCCATTCTCCTGTTGAAAGTCTCTAATAGGTTCTTCAGTTCAGCAAATGCATTTCTCATTGTTAAGATTTCTGTTTGGTTATTATTTTAATGTCTGTTTAATTTCTCTGATAAACTTCTGAATTGCTTTTCTTTATTATGTTGGAAATCACTGGGTTTCCTTAAAACTGTTATTTTAAATTTTTGCTCAGAGAACTCACAAATCACCATCTCATTAGGGTCAGTTTCTAAATTCTTACATCACTTTTTTGGGGATCTTAGGGTTTCCTTTTTGCTCTTGTTTCTCGTGGATATATATCTATCTCTTTGCACTTAAAGATGAGTTATTTATTCTAGTTTTCTCTGTCCAGCTTGTTTCATTTTTTATTGATATATTTGCCTAGCAAATCTTTACTGCTAGGTCATTGTCTCTTTTTTTTTGGCTCTAGGTGGTACCTTAAGCCCAGGTTCACCTCATCTGTAATTAATGATCATAGTGTGATGCCTGTCCTGAATGGGAGTGGTCCCCAGGGAATCATCCCAGCAGTGTGGAAAGCTTGGTTAGGGGTTCATACCTAAGAGACCTGTCAAACGTGCTGCTGAACAGCCACTCTGATTTGACATCTCATGTGGCTGCATTACAGAGCAGAGTTTCCAGAGCGGAGGATGGTATTCCCACCGTCTGCCTTTGTCTCTACCTGTCTTTAAACATATTTCTCCCTTCAGGTAGTCACAATACTTCTCATGGGTTAAGGCAAGAGACGGTCTCCTTCCAGAGAACCCAAGATGGTGCAATATCTGGTTGACCACTTCAATTTCACTTTTTTTTTCAGTGTAGAAACCGTGAGTTGGAGTAATATTTTTCATGTGCTTATTGCTGAGCAGAATTGGGGTAGGGTCACGATGGATGTAGAAGTCCAATTCTCAAAGCATCTATTCAGAGATTTTTCACTTCTCTATGGCCCCAGGATCTGTCTCATCTTCATGTTTGAGCCCTGGGTTGTTGCTGGCAGAAATGCCAGTGCTGTATATTTGTTTTTGGCTTTCTGTATTAGAGAGTGAGGACAGCTTGCTTATATACCATTTTAAAATGAAAATTTCTCAGTGTCTTCTTATAACAGAACCTTTGGTCAAAAATGAATGCTGTACTTCCAATAAATTAATTATTCATTTCATAGTGTTTAACATAATATACATACTAATTTGATAATTACTTAAAATAATCATACTAAAAATATATATTTTATCCAGCATAGCTAGTCACAGATGGATACTTTTTTATTATTGGCAATATAATCATCCCATCCATTTCTTTCATCTTCACACGTCATATTTTAGAAATCATTAGTAGGCAAAAGAGTACATTGGAAAGAGCACTATTTTTTAGTCAAAGACCTGGGACAGTGTCACCTGCTGTGTGACTCTGACAATGCAGTATTTAATAGGCCTGCATATTTTTTTTCCTTCACAAAGTAGGATATATAATTAATGCATCTTTCAGCATTGTTTAAGCTTCACACATAGTAATGCATGTTAAGACGTTTTTAAGTTTTAAATAAAATGCAAGCATAATGTTAATTTCAATTATTAACATAGCTTTAAAACCTATAGTATTTGCAGAATTCTTTAACACGAAATATTAGAATATTAGAAGTGGTGATTGGCTGGTGATATTTAAATGTAATAACTCAATCTAATAGAATCACAGTAAAAACAATATACCAAAAGTAAATCAAATATTTACAAAATCATTAAACAGAGTATATGAGACATCAATTTCGGTATACATATAAAATTTGCCACAAAAGTTAATAACTTAAAGGCAGAAACTTTTATTCTTATAGTTTCTGTGGGTCAGAATTTTGGAAGTAGTTCTCTGGAAGTCTTATCTTGGTGTCTCTGACTAAGGGGTTCTCAAAATTTCATTTGAGATACTAGAGGTGGCTGCAGTAATTTGAAGGTTTGATCGACACTTGAGGATATGATTCCAACATGACTCACATCTTTGTTGGTAGTTTGCCTCAGTTCCTTGCCATTTGGGCCTTCCTATAGGGCCTCTTGAGTGTTCTCACCACATGGATACTGTCTTTCCCCCATGCCAGTGGTCTAAAAGAAAGAGTCAGTATGTTGCTGCGATGTCTTTCATGACCCATTCTCATAACATATACTGTCACTTCTACTATATTATGTTTGTCAGAGGCAGGTTACAAAATTCAGCCCACATGTAAGGGAAAGATAATTATGCTCCACTTCCTGAAGGGAGCAGTACCAAACACTTTGTGCACATCTTTTGAAAACACTTCAAAGTTCAGTCCAAATAAAGCAATTAAACAATAAATTACATTTCATCAAGGTCTACAGAAATATATTTATTTGGTTATTATTAAGTTATTACTAATAGTACTATACAAATGGTTATTTATTTTATGTATTATTAATGGGAGAGATATCATTTCCCAAAATGTGGAAACTGATCTAGAGAGGAGTGAAAAATGTTTATTCTTTTTATTCATAAAGCACAGATATGCATATAGTCTGTAAGCAAATGTTATGTATATCTGTGGTATCAAAATTTCATGGAATGATGATTAGGAAATTAATATGTAACAGAGCTCCTTATAGAGTGAAAAAAGAAAAAGAAATTTTCCTTTTTATGGCTGAATAGTATTCCATGGCATATATATACACTACATTTTCTTTATCCACTTGCTGATTGATGGGCATTTGAGTTGGTTCATATTTTTGTAATTGCAAATTGTGCTGCTGTAAACATGCATGTGCAAGTATCCTTTTCTTATAATGACTTCTTTTCCTCTGGGTAGAAACCCAATAGTAGGATTGCTGCATCAAATGTTAGTTCTACTTTTAGTTCTTTAAGGAATCTCCACACTGTTTTCCATGGTGATTGTACTAGTTTACATTCCCACCAGCAGTGTGGACGAGTTCCCTCTTCCCTACATCCATATCAACATCTATTTTTTTTTTTTTTTTTTTTTTTCATTTGCAGCAACCTGGTTGGAAACGGAGATCATTATTGAAAGTGAAGAAGTTCAGGAATGGAAAACCAAACATATTTTCTCATTCGTAAGTGGGAGTTAAGCTATGAGGATGCAAAGGCATAAGAATGAGACAATGGACTTTGGAGACTTGGGGGAGAAGGTGGGAGAGAGTAAGAGATAAAAGACTACACATTGGGTACAGTGTAAACATCTCAGGTGATGGGTGCACCAAGATATCAGAAATCACCACTAAAGAACTTATTCATGTAACCAAACACCACCTGGGTTCCCCAAAAACCTACTAAGAATAAAAAAAGAAAAAGAAATTTAAAAAGAAAAAGAAAAAAAGAAAAAGAAACACTAGGAATAATTGATATTTTCTATTTTAACAAGGCAATCAGAATAAAGATTTAATTTGTCTAAGTATTGAAAATTTTCTCTCTCTCTATATATAGAACATGTTGTTCAATAGTTGTTAAATATATTAGCAAGTGCATAAGTACTTTAAGTCAACTGTCTAATTATCTGTTTAATTCAACCATCTTTTGTTCACATTCACACATAACATTCATATGTAAATCTTACATCAACTCTTCCTCTCACACACACATACACACATAATTAGAATGATGTTTAGATAATCAGTTTGACCAAATGCTTCAATATATGCATTGTAACAACAGATTATCAGAGTCAGTTTGGAGAATGAGAAAAAGCACAAAATAAGTGCACTATTGGATTAGCCACTATTATTACTACTACTTTTATATTCAGTTAAAAATCAATAAATTTTACATTAAATTGTATGCCAGTACTCGAGAAAAACGTTTGGGCTTAATGATATGTAGCTATAAGTCATCCTCGTGGTATGGACCCTCTATTAACAGACAAAATGGCAGAGTCACAGGCGAAACACAAGTTTAAAAGGTAATCTTCACATTTATCCTCTATCAATTATTTTAAAACAACAATGCAAAAACTCTGCAAGTGTGTGTGTGTGTGTGTGTGTGCATCACTGTCTATACCTGTCTACCTAAGTTATGTGTGTGTGTGTGCATAATTTGTTCAACATTAACTTGGCATTAAAATTTGTGACTTTCTTTTAATTGTCAAGGGTTCCTACTCAAGAAAAAATATCTAGGCATGATAATTATCTATTATATTAGTGTATATTTTTAAACTGTCTCTTCTGAATCCTATTTTTAACTTCTCTCAAATTTAACTATTGAATAGTGATTTAGAAGTTGCATTGTAGAGTTAGACAGTCCAGAGTTTTTCAGGCAACTCCATCTCTTCCCAGATATGTGATTTTATTTACAGCTGATGTTCCAGAATATTTACTATGTGGCAAATACTATTTTAGGATAAGCAATATAGCATGAAACAAGAGAGAATTTCTATTCTTATAGAATCTGCATTTGAATACAAGAAGTTACCTAATGTCCGGTTAGTTCTCAATGTCTGCATCTATAAATGAAGACAGCATTGCATCTAGGCATAATGTTGTTGTTTGAATTAAAAACTTCTATACTGAACTTAGCCTATCTTTCAGTAGACTGTGTTCACTCAGGAAATGTTAATATTTCTGACACTATAGGACCCATTTTGCTAAATCTCATAGATGGTCAAAGGATTTTCTAAAATTTTGTCGTCTCTTGGCTTACAACGCTATTATAATTTTGCTTTAGTTTTAATCTTCTTGCAACTGAATTTTGCTTTGCTATTTTGATCTGTAGACAATTAGTGGTAAGTCTATTTAAGAGAAGAAACTTTCTTTTGTCTCTCACCAGCTTCTTTTCTTGAATCACTATAAACAATACAAACTGTTTGTTAAACTAGTTAATAAAATAATAAGCTGTTAAGTAACATTACGTATGATTGTGATTTTATTAATTTAAATTTTAGCTAGTTCTCTTCAGCAAGAAAATACTCTTTTACAAACTTCATTTTGGGGTTGAATTTTAATCAAATATAAAACTGTCCAGAAGGCATACATCTTAGTCCATTTCCTTTGCCAGAGCAGAATATCACAGACTGGGTAATTTATAAAGAAAATAATTTCTTTTCTTATAGTTTGGGAGGCCGAGAAGTTCAAGATCAAGAGGCTTTTATTTGGTGTATCAATAAAGGGCAGAAGACATCAGATGTCAAGAGAGCAAGAACATGTATGTCATCCAATGTCTCTCTTTCTTTTCTTATAAAGTCATTAGTCCTACATGGGCACCTCACCCTGATGTCCTTATCTAATAATAATCACCTCCCGAAGGCCCCGTTTCCAATAAACATGTAAATTTGGGGATTACATTTCCAACACATACAATTTAGGGAACACATTTAATCCATAACAGCATTAGGTAAAGCCATTTGGTGAGAATGTGGCCGCCAGTCAAGCTAGGTAGATTCAAATGACAACTCTGTAGTCCAGAAGCTATATGACGTGGAAAAAAATCCTTAACTACTCTATTGCTTTGTTCTTTTCATCTCCACAAATGAGATAATAATATGCTTCACAGAGTTGTTGTTAGGGTTTAATGAAAATATTCAAGGTAGCTCATATAGAATAAAAATAAAGTTAGCCTTACAGAGAATTATTAACATTAACACCAGATGCTGAATATAAAAAAATCATATATGCTAAACAACTGGATTTATTATACAAGGTACAGAATTTGTGTTTGCCAACATGTTACAAGTAATGACAAAAATCGCAATTACTTTTGCGTCAACCTAATAGCAGAAATCTTTATGACTTAATCCACAAAGACATATATATATCCTATCAAATCCAGAGGTAGGTAGTACAGAGCTGCCATGTGGGATCCAGAGTTACATAAGGAGCTCAGTCTGTTATCTTTATTTCTGGCCATCTTTAGCCCAAACTTTCTATGCTCCGAGGATCACATGGCCGAATGTTGCTGCTGAGACATAAGGCCATTGACATAGAGCATATGTAAGATGAAGAGGAAAATAGCAGAAAGGTGTACCTCAAAGTTGGGTTAAGATCTTTAATGAATATTTCCTAGAAGTACTGACAACTGAGCCTCTTACAGCTTAGCAATCTTTCTCTCCTAAAGAAGTTGGGATAATGCCACTCTAAAGAAAATCAAGTTTCAGTCGTAAAAGTTAAGACAGATATTGAATAATCAAGTAGCAGGTCTCTTCTGTAACAGGTTTTCTGTTAAAAAGGATTTAAAACTTAGCTAAAATTAGCTTAAATAGAAAATTATTCAGATAAAATGCAAATCTTGCAACAGGAACCAAATTTTAAAGTTTAAAAGTTTAGACTTGTATATACAGTACATTACACAGTTCAACTCTTAAATATTCAGAGCATTTTAGCAACAATTGTCAGCATTGTTATAGGCTCTGCAAATAATTTATATATCTACTCATTATGTAGTTTGATCCAAGGTTTCCTCTGGTAGTCAATTTTCACACCACAAAACTCTAATAGAATGACTATTGCTTAAGTGATAAAATCAGGTAGTTATTTAATATTTACATTATAACAACATGAAGCAAATAGAACAAAGACATGCCACAAACCCAAGAGCAGGAAAAGTTGACATTATATAGTCAGAATTTTAAAATTATCATTACATTATATCATCATCATAATAAAGAGAAAAAGATGTAGAGAGATTGAGAATGCTCTTCCCTGCCATATCTGCCTAAAATGACATGGCTCTTTTTTTGAAGCAAAATATCAAGAAACAGCTATGGTTACCATGGTAACTATATTAAAAATAAAAAGAAAATGTGGAATGTTTTCAAGTGATAAGTACATTTAAAATGGTCACACCCGCTCACTGAGGAATCAAATATATCTTGAAGCTTAGGCTTAATATTGCAAGAAATATGTCATTGAATGAATTGTAAATTCTAAATGGTCTAATCTTTCTTAAGGGAAATAAGTTAATTTCATTAAAGGGTGAAAACTGAAATATAATAATCATAAAAAACGTATATTCTGATAGTTGAGTATTTTACTGAATATTAACCAAAAACTGAATCTTAAAGAAGAGAAATAACTTATCATAAATTGCAAGTTATGTCAACATACCATAAAAATTAGCAGAGGCTCACATGAATATACTTGGAACTGTACTGCTTTTTCTTCATTTTAAATTGATTATATGGGTTAATTCTGAATGTACTTGCTATCGTCATGTCTGCCTTAACTGATTAAACAACAAACACCGCTTTCAATGCCTGCAACTCCAGTTCTCCCATCCCATTTAGTGGCATTACCATTCCGCTAGATACATAGGGCCAAAACCCTAAGTTGCCAGTCTGAATCAGTTCTCAAAAAGCTTCTTCGAGCAAAATATATCCTGATTTCCACTACTGTGCTCTCTTTATTTCTAACCTAATTCAAGCTCACAGCAGATCTTCTCTGGAGTGAAGTTATCCCCCTGCAAACCAAAAATAAAATCCTAAGCCCCCTCACCATCGAATAGACTCCTCCTCTCAACAAGGGCATTCCAAAGTTAACCTGAAAAACTAGTTCAAGCCATGATGGGAAGTGGGAGCCAGACATGCCTCATTATTCCTTCCTCCCTTTTGGAATTACTTTACAATAGACTCTTTAAATCTGATAAGAAACATTTACTATTGTAAATGTAATCTATTATCTCTGGAGCCTGCTACCTGGAGGTTTCATCTGCATGATAAAAACTTGGTCTCCACAACCCCTTATCATAATCCAGACATTCCTTTTTATTCATAATAACTCTTTCAATCAATTGCCAATCAGAAAATCTTCGAATCTACCTATGACCTGGAAGCCCCTTATTTGAGTTGTCCCACCTTTCCAGACCAAATCAATGCATATTTTACATGTATTGATTAATGTCTCAGGTCTCCTTAAACTGTATAATATGCAGCTGTGCCCCATGGAACTTGGGCACATGTCGTCAGGACCTCCTGAGGCTGTGTCATGGGCATGTCCTCAACCATGGCAAAATAAACTTTCTAAATTGATCAACACCTATCTCAGATACTTTTGATTTACACTCCTTAATGATCTTCCTGATTTTCCTCTTCCCCTTTTACAGTCTCTTATTCACAAAGAAGCTTGAGCAATCCTGACAGCTTCAAATTAAATCATGTCACCTTTTTCTCTAAACTCTTTCATGCCTCCCCATTGCACTTAGAGTACAAACCACATTTCTTATTTTGGTCAGCCTCTATATGATCTCGCTGTAATATTGAATTTATCCCCTGACTCTAGCAATTGTAATCTGGCAATATTAGTTTCCTTTTGCCTTTGAGCATCCAAGTTAGTTTTGCAAATAGACCTATGCACCGTGACCTCTGATTAGGAAGATTTTCTCCCCTTCAACTGGCTCCTTTACCCTGTTTACTTTTCAGTGAAAATTTCCCAGAAAGACCTTTTTTGCCTTGTCTACAAAAGAATAGCTTACTGTCATTTAGCCACATGACCTTTCCTGTTCTACTTTTCTGATGATATTATAATTATGACTAGCTACAATAATAGTATTTAATTTTTTAAATTAGTTTAATTGTTTTTGTCTATGATTATTTGAATGTAAGCTCTATCAAAGTCTGCTGCTTTTACTACTGTGTCTTCAATGTTTGATAAGTGTCTGGCATTCAGTAAGAATTCAGCACACATTTTTAAAAAGATAGATTTTAAATTTAATAAAAATTTTACAAAAAAATAAGCATAGTGAATGCTAGAATCTATTAGTAAATGGCAAGATTAGTGGTAATTATAATGACATCCCAAAATAATATTCATTTCAGAAATGTAAATTACCTAAAATTTGTATCAAAATACATATATTAGCAGGAGGCAGAAATCATTTTATCAGTTTTTCCTTTAACAAATTATTAATGACAAGTTACGAATACCCACGCTAAGCAAGGATATTGAGACAATAGAACAAGATTTAAAGTCATCAGGAAAAGAAATAACATTGAAAAGTGAAGCTTAGAGAAGGAATTTGAAATTTTCCAGACAATTGCTATAGCAAGCCCTCAGAAAACTAACAGCACTTAGTGTGGCAGATGAAAGAATAATGCTTAAAGAAAAGAGAAATTGATGGAAGAAAATAAATAACAGAACATCAGTAAAGAAAAAGGCCCTTTAAATTTCCTGAAGCCATCAGTAGCTTCAAGCAAATTATCCTGTCTTAACTTCTCTCAGTGAAACTTTGACAGAGAAACCTAAAAATAACATACAATAAAGTGAAATATAATTCCAAGATCAATATTAAAACCAAAACAATAAAAATAAAATCTTGCAGAAATTACTGCAGAATAGGCTAGAATGAGAAAGCACAGACCTTTGCTGAAAAAGCCTTTCACTCAAAAAAGAGTCTAATAATTTGATATTATTATTCCCCTTCTCCCTCAGTATCAGATTTTAATATACCATTTCCTTTTTAATCTATTATTCTTTCTCTTTAGATCTTTAATTTTTTAGTACACTCTAAAACTATTTTCTAAATCAAAGTCTTGGTCAAAATCCAAGCTCTAGCTTATTCTAGATGAAAGACACTAGACAAATTCCTTCACTTATCTGATAATTTCCTTATGAGTAGAAGGGAAATGATGGTATCTCTATCTCATGTGGTTTTTGTCTTAAGCTAGTGTTTCTCGAACTTATTGATTTTAATATCCTTTACACCTTTAAAGATTATTGGGACTAAAATAGAAATATTGTTTATATGGACTATATATATATGTGTGTATATATATATTTATTTATTTACCATATTGATAATTTGAACTGAGAGATTTTTAAAAATATGTATGTCTTAATTTATTTAAGACAACAATAATAAGCCTGCCACGTATTAATAGAATATATATTTTATAAAAATCAACTATATTTTCCAAAGAAATAGTGAGAAGATTGGCATTAAGTTACATTTTTGGAAGTATCTCTAACATCTAGCTTAATAGAAGACAGCTAACTTTTTGTATCTCCTTCTGCATTTACCATTTTGTTGTGTTTGAAGTATATAAAGAAATTCTTATAGTATTTTAATAGTTTTTTAATATAATTTTAGATATTGTTTTGGATGCCATGTACCGAAGTATATCAAGTGGCAGGATGTTTTTTTCAACTTTTATTTTAGGTTCAGGGGTACCTGTGCGGGTTTTTTGTATAGGTAGATTACATGTCATGGGGGTTTGGTGTACAGATTATTTTGTCACCCAGATAATAAGCATAGTACCCAACAGGTAGTTTTTCAATCCTCTTCCTCCTCCCACCTTCCACTCTCAGTTAGGGCTCAATATCTGTCATTTCCTGTTTTGCATGCATGTTTGTATTTAATGTTTAGCTCCCACTTATAAGTGAGAACATGGGATATTTGATTTTTGGTTCCTGTGTTAGTTTGCCTAGGATAATGACCTCCTCTATAAGTGGTATTTGATTTTATGTTTCTCAGTTAATTCACATAGGATGGTGGCCTTCAGCCCCATCCATGTTGCTGCAAAGGACATAATGTTGTCCTTTTTTATGGCTATGTAGTTTTCTATAGTGTATATGCACCACATTTTTTTTTAGTCTAGTCTACTGTTGATGGGCATTAAGGTTGATTCCATGTATGTGCTATTGTGAATAGTGGTGCAGTAAGCATGCATGTTTATGTGTCTTTATGGAAGAACTATTTATATTCCTTAAAGTATATACCCAATAATGGGATTGCTGAATTAAGTGATACTTGTATTTTAGGTTGTTAGATAAATCATCACACTGTTTTCCACCATGGCTGAAACAATTTACGTTCCCACCAGCAGTGTATAAGCATTCCCTTTTCTCCACAGCCTCACCAGCATCTGTCACTTTTTAACTTTTTAATAATATCCATTCTGACTGATACGAGATGGTAACTCACTGTGGTTTTGATTTGCATTTCTCTAATGATGAGTGCCTTTGAGCACTTCTTATATGCTTGTTGCCTATGTGTATCTCTTCTTTTGAAAAGTGTTTGTTCATGTTCTTTGCCATCAAGTGGCAGTTTCTTATAGAATAAAAATGATAAAGTTGTCTTCATCAAAATTTTAAAAATTCTATTTTTCAAAATACATCATTAATAAGATAAAATGTCAAGACATAGAGAAAATGATTTTGAATCACCCATCTTATGAAAGATGTATATATAAAATATGTTAAGACCTCTCAAACCTCAATAAGAAACAAAATCATCATATAAAATGTAGACAGTGATTTGGGGATTTACTTCATTGGTGAAGATATACAGATGGCAAATGAGCACATGGAAAGAGACTTAACATCAATATTCTTCATTACCACCATGAAAATTAAAAGTACAGTATGAGAAACCCCTAAACACCTACTTGAATGTCTAATTTTTAAAGAACTTCCAAGTGTTGGTGAAGGCAGAGGCCCTGGAACTCTTATACATTATTAATGGGAATGTAAAACTATACAGTTCCCTGGGAAAACAGTTTGGCAGTTTCCTAAAATGTTTACCATATACCTTCTATGTGATCTAGCCATTCTACTCCTAGGTATTCCACAGAAAAAAATAAAAGCACATGGCCAATCAAATTGTGTTTACAAACTTTCATAACAGCTTTATTTGTAACACACAAAAAATTAAATGATCAAATGCCCATTAGAGGTGTCTGCATATACAAAATGTAAAATAATTATGCAATGGAAGAATACTCAGCAATAAAATTGAATGAAATGTTGACACACACAACAACATGAATGAATATAAAGATAACTATGCACGTAAGAAAATATAAAAGCATATACCATAAAATTACATTTACATGAAATTGTAGAAAATGCAAACTATAGTAAAGAAAACATTGGTTGCCAGGGGACAGGGAAAGGGACAGGTGTCTTGGAAAGGTGAGAAAGAGTGATTACTCAAGAGCATGGGGATAGTTTGGGGGCTGATAGATTTGCTCATTATCTTTATTCTAGTAATGGTTTTATGATGGTTTATGTATGTCAAAAGTTATTAAACTGCCTGTTCTAAATATGTGCAGTTTATGCTATGGCAATTAAATATCAGTAGGCATATTAAAAATAGATATATGCTAACAAGTGTCTAAATTTAATAGAATATAGCAATGTTCACTTTCTTTTGGGACATTCTTAAGTGAAACTAGAATTTTTTTTTCTTTTTAATCAGCCAATGTGTGGCAGTAAGGAATACAATGACTCCTAATACAGTTCAATGTCACTGTCTTGTTTTGTGTAAAGGAATCAACAGTTTTAACCACTATTGCTTTATCACTAGCAGAGCAAATGTTAACAGAGTGGTCCTAGGATAAATCAAGAGATTAAAAAACTACTTAACATTTGATTATGTCAGCACTCATTAATTGTTCTTGTTGCTCAGCATCCCACGCCCCTCACACACCAATACACACGTGTATCTTATTGAGTGATAATATGGGACTAACACTGAATGGAAAGAAGCAAGCAAAACAGCAAGTCCAGTCATATTTGTAAATCCATTCATAGATCAAATATTAACTTGCTTTTTGCAGCTAAATCTTTAAATTGACAAGCTACTGTAAAACTGAAAAGTGGCAGTGCTGTGATTTGCTTTACTGATTCTTTCATTCAGCAGTGTTTCAGTTGTGTCAACTAAAGAATAAATCACAGTTTCTCAACTATTTCGTTGCTTCTCTAACCAATGACAACTTAACTCTGTGAGATGCTTTTCTGGCTCCTTCATTTCTAGTTGAAAATATGTAACAAACAGTTACTGAGGTTTTAAAATTTATTTTAATTTTTTATTTCTGTAAGTTATTGGGGAGCAGGTGATGTTTAGTTAAATAAGTCCTTTAGTGGTGATTTGTGAGAATATGGTGTACCCATTCCCGGAGTAGTATACACTGATCCCTACTGTAGTCTTTTATCCCTCACCCCCTTCCCACCCTTTTCCCCGAAGTTCACAAAGTCCATTGTGTCATTCTTATGCTTTCGCATCCTCATAGATTAGCTCCAACTTATGAGTGAGAATATATGATGTTTGGTTTTCCAATCCTGAGTTACTTCACTTAGTATAATATTCTCCATTCTCATCCAGGTGGCTGTGAATGCCATTAATTCATTCCTTTTTATGGCTGAGTAGTATTCCATTGTGTGCGTGCATGTGTGTGTATATATATATATACACACAATACTATATATATACACAGTATATATACATTATATATACACACTATATGTGTGTGTGTGTATCATATATCACAGTGTCTTTATCCACTCATTGATTGATGGGCATTAGGGTTGGTTCCAGATTTTTGCAATTGTGAATTGTGCTGCTATTAACATGTGTGTGCAAGTATCTTTTTTGTATAATGACTTATTTTCCTATGAGTAGACACCCAGAAGTGAGATTGCTGGATCAAATGGTAGTTCTACTTTTAGTTGTTTAAGAAATCTCCACACTGTTTTCCATAGTGGTTGTACTAGTTTGCATTCCCACCAGCAGTGTAGAAGTGTTCCCTGTTCCATGCCGACATCTACTTTTTTTTTTTTTTTTTTTTTTTTGTTATGGCCATTCATGCAGGAGCAAGAGGAGCAAGGTCTTATCTCATTGTGGTTTTGATTTGCATTTCCCTGATCAATAGTGATGTTGAGCATTTTTTCATATGTTTGTTGGCTATTTGTATATCTTCTTCTACTTGTTGTTGTTGTTGTTGCTGTTGTTGTTGTTTTGAGATGGAGTCTTGCTCTGTCGCCAGGCTGGAGTGCAGTGGTGCTACCTCGGTTCACTGCAACCTCCACTTCCTGGTTCAAGTGATTTTCCTGCCTCAGTCTCCTGAGTAGCTGGGACTACAGGTGTGTGTCACCATGCCTGGCTAATTTTTTTTTATTTTTAGTAGAAACAGGGTTTCACCATGTTGGGCAGACTGGTCTCAATCTCTTGACCTCATGATCTGCCTGCCTTGGCCTCCCAAAGTGCTGGGATTAGAGGCATGAGCCTCTGCGCCCAGTCTGTATACCTTCTTTTGAAAATTGTCTATTCATGTCCTTAGCTCATTTTTTGATGTGATTGTTTGTTTTTTTCTTGTTGATATGTTTGAGTTCATTGTATATTCTGGATATTAGTCCTTTGTCAGGTGTATAGACTGTAGGGATTTTTTCCCACTCTTTGAGTTGTCTGTTTACTCTGCTTACTGTTCCTTTTGCTGTGTGAAAGCTCTTACATGTATTTAAGTCCCAGCAATTTATCTCTGTTTTTATTGCCTTTGCTTATGGTTCTTTTTTTTTCTTTTTTTTTTTTCTTTTTTTTTTTTTGTCATGAAATCCTTGCCTAAGCCAACGTCAAGAAGGGTTTTTCCAATGTTACCTTCCAGAATATTTATAGCTTCAGGTCTTAGGTTTAAGTTTTTAATCCATCTTGAGTTGATATTTTTATAAGGTGGGAAATGAGGATTGAGTTTCGTTCTCCTACATGTGAGTAGCCAATTATCCCAGCACCATTTGTTGAAATGGGTGTCATTTACCCACTTTATGTTTTTGTTTACATTGTCAAAGGTCAGTTTGTTGTAAGTATTTGGGTTTATTTCTGGGTTATCTATTCTGTTCTACTGGTCTTCGTGACTATTTTTATACTACTACCATGCTGTTTGGGTTACTGTGGCCTTGTAGTATAGTTTGAAATCAGGTAATGTGATGCCTCCAGATTTGTTCTTTTGCCTTAGTCTTGCTTTGACTATGAGGGTTCTTTTTTGATTCCATATGAATTTTAGAAGTGTTTTTTTCTAATTCTGTGAAGAATGATGGTGGTATGTTGATGGGAAAGAAAAAGCATTTGACGAAATCTAGCATCCCTTTATGATTAAAACTCTCAGCAAAATAGGCATACAAGAGACATACCTCACTTTAATAAAAGCCATCTATGACAAACCCCCAGCCAATATAATACTGAATGGGGAAAAGTTGAAGGCATTCCATCTGAGAACTGGAACAAGACAAGGATGCCCACTCTCACTACTCCTCTTCAACATAGTGCTGGAAGTCCTAGCCAGAGTAATCAGACAAGAGAAAGAGAGGGCATCCAAATAGGTAAAGAGGAAGTCAAACCGTCACTGTTTGTGATGGTATGATCGTTTACCAAGAAAACCCTAATACTCCTCCAGAAAGCTGCTAGAACTGAAAAAAGAATTCAGCAAAGTTTCTGGATACAAAAATTAATGTGCACCAATCAGTAGCTCTTCTATACACAAATAGTGACCAAGCTGATAATCAAGTCAAGAACTCAACCCCTTTACAATAGCTGCAAAATATATATATAACAAGAAGAAACTACTTAGGAAATACCTAACCAAGGAAGTGAAAGACCTCTACAAGGAAAACGACAAAACACTGCTGAAAGAAATCATAGATGACACAAACAAATAGATATACATTCCACGCTTATAGATGGGTAGCATCAATATTGTGAAAATGACCATATTGCCAAAAGCAATCTACAAATTCAACACAATTCTCAACAAAATTGTTGGTTATTTAAGAGCGTATCACATCTACATTTATCGTTTTTCTTTTTTTTTAATTTTTAAATACTGAATGATTGGACTTGATGTGACACTGAAACTTAGCTAGCACCATATATTAGTTGATTGTGTTCTGTTGTATAAGAAACAATCATGGAAATTATTATTAATATTTACAATGACAAGAGACGCTATCTTTTTTTTTTTTTTTTTTTTTGGAGACAGAATCTTGTTCTGTTGCCCAGTCTGGAGTGCAATGGCAAGATCTCGGCTCACTGCAAGTTCCACCTCCCAGGTTCACGCCATTCTCTTACCTCAGCCTCCCGAGTAGCTGGGACTATAGGCGCTCGCCACCACGTCCGGCTAATTTTTTGTATTTTTAGTAGAGATGGGTTTCACCATGTTAGCCAGGGTGTTCTCGATTTCCTGACCTCGTGATCTGCCCGCCTCGGCCTCCCACAGTGCTGGGATTACAGGTGTGAGCCACCGTGCCCAGCTGATAAGCCATCTTTTTAATAATTTTGTTTCTATTGGAAGTTTTTCATCATTTCCCTTCCACACATCAGAATTCTGTGTTATATCAGTTCATCTTTTTTTCTATCATTTTTAGATGTAAGTGGTACAGCTATATGTTGAGAAAGTATTTTTTTGTAGTATTTTATTAAGCTAATAATTCATCCTTAATGATATGTATTTTATAAATGAATTTTATTTTTGAATAAATCATTACTAACGTGACAAATTTTAGACAAGATTTTTGACATTTTTTAAAAAGTATAAAAAGTGCTATGATGAAACAAGACAATAAGATAATTTTTAGAATTACAAAAAACTAACTTGTTGGATAAAAATGACTTTACAAGGATTGCAACAGGTATAATTGGATAGATAACTGATTACATAGATGATAGGTAGATAGATAGATAGATAGGTAGATAGATAGATAGATAGATCATAATTGACATACTGATGACAAATTGAGTTAATCTTTGAAAAATCACATAGTTATACTATAAATGTACTAACTTAAATGTTTCAGAAAACCCAAGTGCATACAAGCATAAATTCAGGCACCTTTTGGAAAACTCCACATGGGAGTATAAATTGGAAAGTTAAGAGTGAAAGGAGCATATAAGAGATTACTATTGCTGTGAAAATATTTTGACCTTGCAAATCCTCTGAAAGGATCTTTGAGACCCCACTGGCTCTGAGGCAACATTCCCAGAATTGCCTTAAGTGAAAAAAAAAAAAAAAAAAGAATAAGAATATCCTGTTTTTAAGGGGACTATTGTGGAGTGCTCTTGAGTGATATGTTTTCCAGGACATGAGGACTGGGCAAAGAGGGAATGAAAAGTACTAAGGATTCAAATGAAGCATATCCAAACATGGGGAACATTGAGAGTGGGCAGGCAGAGTTGTCCTGAATTGAAAGAAGGAGGTCATGACTTTGTACCTCCATATCAGCTAATCATGAGCTATGTATGCACTGCCCAATCCAAAGGACACAAACTTGATTGAGGCAGTTCCCTGCCTCTGAGACTTATGGGTCATGAACAGTCAGTATTCCCATAATTGGGAATAATGGGGACTGTATGTGTTTATGTGCATGTGTGTGTGTGAGAGAGAGACACACACGCACACAAACACACACAGACAGAGAGAAGAGTGATCATATGCTAAGCAGATATAGCACAGTTCCATACTAGAAAGGTAAGAAATTAAAGATATTTAGTTTAATAGGGAAAATGTCAAAAACATGTGAGAACTGCTAAAGACAACTATTAAAGTTTAATGAGAAAAAGGATCATACTGACTTAGCTTTCCATGTACATATCTTTAGTCAACTGACCTATTTTAAGACCCACTTCCCTCTCCTGACTCTTATTTTGCCTCCAAATTTCAAAAATGAAGACTCAAGATATATTGTGTAGATTAATTTTTGTTCCTGTTTTTTTTTTTTTCCCTCATTGCTGCCTTCTCATTAGCATATTGCAGGCTATGAATGGCTTTGTTTCATTCATTATCATCCTCTCAATCTCTTTTTTCTAGGAATTTATTAAAATCATTCATTTTCTGAAGAATCCTTTATTTCCCTTCCAACTAATGGGGTCATTTCATTTTGTGGCTTTTTTGCTGTTATTACATGGGTTTTAAAAAATGAAGCAAATGTGTATACTTAAGTTATCATATTGGTAAATCATCAATTGAGTTGCATTTAAATTTCATGTTTTCCTAAATATTGTAAATTGCAAAAAGAATAATTAAGAATTTTAGACGAACTCTGTATGCACAATACTTCAATATGGTTTTTAGAAATAGTATATGTTTGTAGGTCTTAAGAGAAGTTATTAACTAATTATAAGTTTCTAATATATGTATGACACCTGCTTAGGACATGAAATCCCAATCTCCCTTCTCCCTGCAAAGAAGGCAGGACATCTTCCACAAACAGAGAGATAGCAATGATCAGATTATATATATCAGATTATATATATATATATATATATATATATATATATATAATATATATAATATATGATATATAAATAGATGTTTATGTAATTTATAATTCATTAATTAGGAAGACAGAGATAATTTTAAGATATTTTAAGCAAGACAGAATCAGAATAGATGAGAGGAGCCAACCCTTGGAGGAGTGAATTCTAGATTAGGAAAATGATGAGAGTTTTATAAGAGGACAAAAGGAAATGCAACAATAGAAGGAAAACCATTGCTGTTGGGCAAATATACCTTTAGCAGATGGAAAGCTATTTCTCTTCAATTATTAAAATGCTTTCTAGTTGAGTGGGATCAATTAAGAAAATTGAACAGTTTAAAAGGAAGGGAGAGTGGTATCTGGAAGTATGGTTCAGGGAAAAATCTTTCTTTTCATGTATCCATTTTACTATATTACAAATAAAATCATATTTCTAATTATTTCCACATGATATTCTTATTAAATTATCTATTTCATGTCATTTTCACTTCTTAGAATGAGCTTATAAGCATTATTTCTATAAATTATCAATTAACATATCAAATAAAACCCATCTACCCTTATAAGATGCCATATCTGAACACTTCCTAAAAGAGAATCTTGGACACCATCTACCTTGCTTCTGTTTGCCATCAACAGGTTTTGCAGAAATGTGACATGTGTTGCACCTCCTCATCCTTGAGTTTAGCATCAGAGAAGCCATATCATACATATATCTTTCTTATTTAAATTATTCAACTGTTAACTTTCAAAAATGAAATTCTGTATTAAAATGAAAATGATATTTGTAGAATGAAATAAACTAAAAGAAATACCATTTAAGAGAAGTTGAGAGAACAGATATTTTCTTCAAAAGGAAATTCCACAGAAACTTTTCTGTCTGGCAACAATTAGGAAGATAAAAAGGAAGCAAAGAGAATTATATATATTTGGAAAGAAGAAAGAATAACAGTACTAAAATAATGCAATGTCAAAGTCACACAAATAATTAGACAGCATAAAATATGAAAAGATTCTTAATTATTTTCTGGACAAAATATAAAATTCAAAAAAAATTAGTAGTTTCACAATTTTAGAAATAATCTGCTTTATCAAAAGGAATAACTATCACAATTATTGAATTATAGGCAATGTTTTAATGGCTTTAACATAGTTGCCATAATTAATAGCAAATAGGACTTGAGTTCTTGAAATATGTTTTCAATAATTATATGCACACATATAATTTGTTCAGATATCATTATCAGTTAGAGACAATTTCATTGTATTTTGAAGACATATCCACTATGGTGCTTTGAATCATCAGCTGGGATGGTTGCAGGAAGGGTACAGAAGGGACTATTGACTTGAGTGTCTGTATGTGGCCCCCCAATATGGCAGTCTCAGGGCTCCAAGAGGAAGTATTCCCAGAGAAAGTATTCCAGCAAGAACTGCAGAATCTAAATAATGAAGCTTTGTCATATACACTCTTCAGCATCCACATTATTTGCTGGAATACCCCAGTCAACACCACCTGTCCTCAGCCATCTCAGTAGGAGCCAAACATGTAAGTAAAACAAGCCACCTGGAACTGAATTGCCCAGCTACCAGTATTTTAACCAGCTATTGCAGCTGAGGCCCCAAATATTGTGAAGGTGACAAGATCTGTCTTCACTGTCCCATTTCTGAATCTGTAACTCAGAGATACCATAAGAATAATAAAATGGTTTAGACCATTCAATTTTACAGTGGCTTGTTACACAGTGACAGGTACTGCAAATACCAGAAAATAGCAAATTGAGTGACAGTAACCAAAATTTGTTGGCTATATTATTTCAAAATAATATAATATTATCCATCATAGAAGAATATATATATACAACTTAGAATTGTAGGAAATCAATACATTTGCAGATAAATACTTGTAAAAAATTATGAAAGTATTCCAAAAACATTATTTGCCCTTTTAAAGTAAAATAAAAACACCATAAGCCTTCTCTTAACTGTAGCAGTGTTGATTTAAACATATTTAAAAAAATTTCACTCAATCACTTGAAAAATGGTTGGTCTATAAAGTCACATGAAACTATTCTGTTTCACAATTTGCTTTTTATTCTCCCTGTTGCATTGATTTTGAAAAGCTTGCAGAGGACAGACTTTAGGTATAAAGTAAACTGAAGTATTTACTCTTTTGAAAATCTATTTTTTCCCATATAACAATAATTTGAGAGAGGGATTCTGGTCTATTTTTATTATATTATATTACTTTGCGTTTTTCTTAAGATATTTTAAGTAGATTACAAAATTCTAACAGTAATTGCATAAGCAAATCTGATTTGATAAATCAATAACTTAGTATCTGCATTTTGTGAGTTCAATTAAAATATGAGACACTTCTCAAATAAGTCAAAAATTTTCCAATTAGAAATTAAAAACAAGGAAATGGAAGCTATATGGTGATTATTTCATAATAATATACAAATAATATTGTTTTATTCAAATTTATTTTATCTTAAAGTATATAGAAAAGGAAATATTGAAAGCATCAGTTCTTTGGGGACAAGTTGCAACTTCAGGATTATTTCTTATAAAGAAGAAAAGTATCTTTCAAGATCTATTCTTACACACTGAAATCTATAAAATGTTTCCAAAAGCAGTTGCTGTCTAGGGTGAACTGAAAATCCAGATTCATTTGCCTTGTCATTGTTCTAATTTTGACAGCCTTAGACATTTGGTTGCTTAAAGCAAAGACTGGCATTGGCAAATGAGAACAGGAAAGTCTGGGTTTGCCAATTCAATGCAGCCATTTAAAAAATATATATTTCCACATATATAACACTTTTAAAGTTGCAACATGACCTGCATATGGCTTTTATGAAGTAATAATAATATGTAAATGAATATAAGTTCAAAAACCGTGCTAGAGAAATATTATAATAAAATATAAGTTACTTTTAAAAAACAATGTTGAAGATGTCAACAATACCTTAACAACTAAAATTAAAATCTAAGTTCTGGCACTTAAAAAAAAATCTTGCTACAAATTGGAAAGTTGAAATCTGCATCTAAAAATTATTTGGAAAATAAATATGTAAGTATTGTACACTTATTTTATTGAACTTCTTATTAAAGAAACATGCATAGTGAATTAATAAATGAAGATGGTTCCCTAGAGATGTGTGCATATCATTTTTCTGCATATAAATCACTTCCCATTGTGAGGTTCTAGCTCCACATCAAAGAGCATGGAGCATAGTAAAGTGTAACTGTGGAGGTCACTGACAGGGTCACTTTTCCAGATGGTGGTTAAATCACTCTAGTTGTAACTTGCAGTTACTTTATTTTATTCTGAGTTCTACTTATTTTATTAAAGGAAAGATCATGATAAATTTTAAAGGATTATCTATAAAACAGATCAAAAACAAAAGTGCAGACTGCCTTAGCTAAAGTTTGAAAACTTATAGAAAGAAGTTTAACCTGTATAGTCTTTCTGACTCTTATTTCCTCAGTCTTAATTTACTATTTATCAATTATTTCCTGTATTATCTCCCAAAATTACTCACTGATTTTACATCTTTTCCTAGTTTTCATTTTTAGTATATTTTTCCTGATTATCAGGCATATTATGAAATTAGCTGAGAACATGTTTTGTTGTGACACTAAATAGCCTCATGAACCACTAGAAGAATATTTGATCAAATTTAAGCCTGGAGTTAGGATTTATTGAAGTTCATAGTAAGAAACCTAAAGGGAGGAAAAGTAAAAATAAAAAGGAATTGGTGCAAAACTGTCATCAGTAAGCACATGCTTCTTAATCATTTATTCTTATTATTGAAGCACATTACAATGAACTTTTATTGAGGCATAATTTATACACAATAAAATACTACAAATTCATTTGTCATTTTATGAGTTTTGATAAATGTATATATCTGTATTTCTCAATAAAGATATTGAAGATTCCCATCATCCCAAGAATTTCCCTTGTCAACTTTCACAATATTGCATTCTAATGACTGTATGTCTCTTTTGCAAAAGTAGACCAGTAAAACCTCTTTGAGTGAAGGAAACACATCTTGCCAATGATTGTTCCCTAGCATTGAGTATAGAACCTATATCAAAGAAAGACACAAATCCTTCTAAGCAGACTTCGTGACTAACATAAGAGAGACCAAACAAAAGACAGATGGCGTGGAGGAGTACAGAGGTGAATTCTGCAAAAAGGGTATGAGTTGAGAATGAACATACCATATACCATAAAAATGTCATTAGTTTTAGGTAATATATAATTATAATTAAGCTTTTCTTGCTATAGTCTCTCTAGTAAAATTCTTTATCCCTGGAATAAATGATTTTATTGGACTTTTATATTAACCAATAACAATGTTCATTGAAAGTAGCAGAGAAAAATACATTTCCAAATATATAAAAATGTAATTATTAGTACATGTATTTAGAAAAAAAAAAAAGTAACCCCTGGAATTGAACAGAACAAATAATTCCAAAGTCATTAGAATTTTCTTTTCTCTATATTATCTTCATTCTTTTTCTATGTGCTCAAACTCTCATCATAACTCAGTGTGGAGAAGATATGACTAATGCAATTTCAAGGATTATTTTCTGATATCTAGATTACTAAAGACAAAAGTGTCTCCTTTATTCTTAGTTTGAGATACACTGAGGACATGAATTGATTGGATTGATTTATGTTACAAGTTAATTCTTGTAAATAGGTCAGTAGCTCAGAATTTTTATTAGGAAATCACGGCAGAAATAGGAAAGGATACTTTCAAGCCTACTTATTCAAAAATATGGTTCTTAAAGTTAAATTAGGTTTATTATCATATGAAGTTCCTCAGAAATCTTTCTTTATAAAGAGAATATAAATTATTTGGGGGAAGATATTCACAGTCATTATTATAACACCAAAGAGTACAATGTCTTTTCTTCGGTGGAAAAAGCACTCTGCACCTGAGGGAACAGAAGAAAGTTACATCAGGACATCCTTGGAATAAAGTGTTCTACAAAAGAATGAGAGTACCTCTAGCAATTCACATGGAATCAAATGATGTCATTGCTGGACCTCAATAATGCAAGCTAATAGGAAATCAGGAAAAAACTTTGATCAGACTTGGTGGTGGTCTAGAAAAAAATATTTTGTGACAAAGATGACCTCCATGAGGATAACCAGATGGGTCCAAATTGTGTTGAAAGACACACATAACAAATCCAAGCATGGCACCAGAAATTTTATATAGTGTGGCTTGGAGTCATAGCATTTTAAACTCATCATCTTAGCATTAAAGTGTATTCCTATTTATTCCCAAAGTCTGAAAGCTGTCAGAGTAATGACCCCAATGATCCTTCCTTTATCTATTGATGTATGTCCTGTGTAGTCACCTCTCCATTGAACCTGAGTTTCACCATGTGACTTGCTTTGTCCAATAGAACAAAATCAAATGTAATACAAAAATGGATATTAAAAAACTATTTTTGCATTGAGATTTATTCCCTAAAAACATTTACAACAGATGAAGAAGTCCAGGCTAATAAACTGTAGACATTTTGTTCGGATAACATCTAACATTAATCACCTACTATGCAGGTGGGGCCACCTCAGGCCATCGAGCCTCAAATGAGCCACCACATGACTGCAGCCATGTG
This sequence comes from Rhinopithecus roxellana, assembly GCF_007565055.1. Classification (NCBI taxonomy): domain Eukaryota; kingdom Metazoa; phylum Chordata; class Mammalia; order Primates; family Cercopithecidae; genus Rhinopithecus; species Rhinopithecus roxellana. Next base: position 144,599,743 of record NC_044556.1, on the reverse strand, counting down.
ACAGCCTCTTGTAGAGAGCAACAGTAGAAACATCCAGTTGAGTCCAGCTCAAATTGCTGATTCATAGAATCACGAGACAATAATGTCCGTGTTTTCTGCCACTAAATTTTGGTTTGTGTATGTTATATGTACATGTGTAATAACAAATGCACATCTGAGATAGAAATAGTACCTTGGTGTGCTGTCATAACAAAAAGTTAGAACATGAGACTTTGCTTTGAGATCAGTAGGCAGATGGAGGCTGGAAGAAAAGCGAGGAGACTAATATTAGAGAAGAAAAGCAGGGAGGAGACTCAAAGTCTGAGGCTGTGGAATTGCAACAAACTGTTACTGTCTCTGTCAGAGCTGTGGGGAAACCACTGTTGGAGGCTGGGATGGTGAGAACCCGTGTGTGTAAAGGCAGAACAATTGGCCAACATAGTTCCTGCAGTAGGACCTTGGATGACAGTAACTGCACCTAATGACTGGTGTCCCTGACAAAAGACATGTTCTGGCAGAAATGCAAAGTCACATGTGGTTTCTTTAAGCTACACAATGACTTATTGGTTTGGAAAATAAAGCTTTTCATCTTCAGTCTCTCAACCTGGCAATGATTTTCAAAACATCTTTATTTGAATATGACTGATATACAAATACCTGCATATATTTAATGTATATAAATTGATAAATTTGGACATATGCATAAACTCACACCGTCACCATAACCAAGGTTAAAAAAAAAATGCCACTATCACCCCGAAATGTTCCTTGTGTATGTTTGTGGTCAGAACATCTAGCATGAGATACACATAACCTCTTAACAAATTAAGTACATAGTATCATATGTTAACTACAGGCACTATGTTTTACAGCATATCTCTAGAACTTAAAGTTGTCTCAAGCTAAAGGTCAAAGCAAGGATGTCAGAGTAAGGTATTTTCTTCAAACCTCAAAAACATTTAAGCATTTAAGGCTATGCCTGATAGATCTTCCCAGCTTAACAAAATGGTTCCTAAAAAATCACATGATCTTTTCACATGTTAAGATGACACTCTTAAAGGACAGAGGTTTGTCATAAACTGAATTATGGATGTGACTTTTGGGGCATAGAATGAATCCCCCCAAATCATTAAAAAACAAAGTTATTTAAATAAACGTTGTATTAAAACTCCTTCCAGCTTGGACTCTAAGGGACTGAGGAAATTCAAATTAAATGAGGCTTCTTGGCCCCACTTTTGAAATGTGTACTGTAGACTGAAAGGGTTGCTTTCCTGAAAATATGAACCATGTCATAAAAAATGAATGAAGGCCCAAAGGAAGGCCCATAAAAAATGACAGAGAAAGCTGGGCTAAGCAACTATTCCTAGGGATCAAAACTGGGGCCTAATCAAAGACCATTTGCTACCCCTATAACAGAGAGGCCGGCCACATGTCCCTAAATTTCAGAATGTCTCTGGACCAGCTACTACTCTGTCAATCCTGTTACTCCTGTTTTGAATGGGAGAGTGCATTAATGTTCTGTTGCTGCACTACACATTCCCACAGACCCATTTTCCTAACACAAAACAATTTATTATCTCACACTCTCTGTGAGTTAGCAGTGTGGGTGCCCACCTAGCTGAGGCCTCTGATCGGAGTCTCACCAGGCTAAACCCAAGTGTTGGCTGGGGCTGAGGTTTCTTCTGAGACTCAGCTATCTCTTCCACGATCATTGTTTATTGGCACAATTCAGATTCTCATGGTCATAAATGAAAGGCCTCACTCGGAGAGGCAAATTATAATTTCCTGCCGCATGGTCTTCTTTATAAATGTAGTTTGCATCCTTCCAGGCCAGCAGGAGTGTGTCTCTTCAATGCATCACTGTCATTTAAAAGCCTCACCTGTTTAGGCCAGACCCACTCAGGGCAACATTCCTTTCGGTTAACTAAAAGTTAATTGATGAATAACTTATTCATAAGAGACATAGCTCATCATAGTCATAGATCCCATTTACAAGAAATGAAAGGGGATTATTTAGGGCATGTATGTCAGGAGGTGAGAACCTTAGGGGCCATCTTAAAATCCTTGTTACCGGCCGGGCGCGGTGGCTCAAGCTTGTAATCCCAGCACTTTGGGAGGACGAGACGGGTGGATCACGAGGTCAGGAGATCGAGACCATCCTGGCTAACACGGTGAAACCCCGTCTTCACTAAAAAAAATACAAAAAACCTAGCCGGGCGATGTGGCAGGCGCCTGTAGTCCCAGCTACTCGGGAGGCTGAGGCAGGAGAATGGCGTAAACCCGAGAGGCGGAGCTTGCAGTGAGCTGAGATCCGGCCACTGCACTCCAGCCTGGGCGACAGAGCAAGACTCCATCTCAAAAAAAAAAAAAAAAAAAAAAAAAAATCCTTCTTACCACAGAGTGAGACCATTGTTTGACCATACGTGCCCTGGATAACTTGACTTTTTACTTCATGGGTAAAAAATAAATAATAAATACTCATGAATAAAGAGTAGTGTATTATTCATTTTCACACTGCTATAAAGAAACACTTGAGATTGGATAATTTATAAAGAAAAGAGATTTCATTGACTCACAGTTCCATATGGCTGGGGAGGCCTCAGGAAACTTACAATAATGGCAGAAGGCAAAAGGGAAGCAAGACATGTCTTACTGAGGTGGAACAGGAGAGAGATTGAGTGAGGGGGAAAAACTGCCACACACTTTTAAACCATCAGGTCTCATGAGAATTCACTTACTATCATGAGAACAGCATAGGGGAAACCACCCCCACGATCCTGTCACCTCCTATAGGTCCCTCCCCTGACAGGTGGGGATTACAATTCAATGTGAGATTTGGGCAGGGACAGAGTCAAACCATATCAAGTAGCTACCTCAGAAGTGCCTCACCTACATCCAGACTTGATATACTCATAAAATCATGTATGGTGAGACTGATGCCGTGATCAAGTAAAACTTTAGGTATCTTAGGAAGGATGACTATTTATTCCCCATGAGGAGTTGTTAATTACTGGGTACAGGGGCACACTGTGCTAGATTGTTGCAGCAATACCACCACTCAATGCATCCCACTTCTCTGTATCTATGCAATTGTGAAATTTCCTTCCTGTATACACTGGATTTGCCTTGCCTTGACCGATAGAAATCAACAAATGCAATACAGTAAAAAATTGCTTGTGCTTTAGGTTAATGATCAAAGAATTGTAAACTTATGTTTAAGTCTAGATAGCAGATTCATTTCTCATAGTAGTATGGGTTAGAGAATCTGAATCATGTACTTCATTTGCATTATAATATGAAATAAAAGTATTATAGCTAATGGGGGATATGTTTCTCATTGTTAGACAAAGACATTAAAAATATGGAAAAAGGAAACTTCTGTAATTAATCTTCATACTATTGGATTGAAAATCGATAACTTGAATATGCAATCTATGGTTCTTAATACATATATTTAAATAGTGTTAAGTGTAATAAACAGGGCACAGAAAGACAAATATCACATGTTCTCACTCACATGTGGGAGCTAAACAATTTGATCTCGTGGAAGTAGACAGTAGTACTATAGATACCAGAGTCTGGGAAGGTTGTGTTGGGGGGAAGTTTACGGGATGAAATGAGGTAGGTTAATGAGCACAAATGTATAATTAGATAGGAGGAATAAGTTCTGATGTTCAATAGCACAGTAGGGTGACTGAAGTTAACAACAATACATTGTACATTTCAAAATAGCTAGAAGAGAGGATTTGAAATATTCACAACACAAAACAATGATAAATGCTGGAAGTGATGAATAGCTTAAATATGCTGACTTGATCATTACACAGTCTCTGCATGTATCAAAATATTACCTATACTTTGTAAATATGAACAAACAGTATGTGTCAATAAAACATTTAAAAACATGTAATTACATGTCTGCTGAGATGGTCTAGAGGAATAGACATTCCAGTATCAAAGAAAATATGAATACCAGATCTGGGTTTCTAAATATTATTCTCTTCTTATAGGAAACAAAGCCTCTTGGAGAAATTGCTGTTCCAAGAGTGCAGAGCATGGATGGTAAAAGATTAGCATGAAATGCCTTGCTATGGCAAAAAATGAGAAAGTACTCAAAAATCGATTGGGACAGGACAAAAGTTTATAGGACTCTGCTTGAGTTGTCATTAATAGTTACAAAAATATAGTTAGATACAATGAATAAGATCTAGTATTTGATAGGACAACCGCGTGACTACACTGAACAGTAATTTGTTGTGCACTTTAAAATAACTGAGAGGGAATGTTTGTAACACTAAGAAATTATAAATGCTTGAGTTGATGAATATCCCATTTATCATGATGTAATTATTACACAGTGTATGGCTATCAAAACATCTCATGTTTCCCATAAATATATATACCTACTATGTACCCATAAACGTTATAAACTAAAAGAAAGGAATGAAAAAGAGAAATGACAAGATAGCTACTGTATTCATATTTTATGGTGAAGACATCAACCCATTTAATAGACAGAAGAACACTTCATATAAAATATTAACTAGAAAAAAATAAAGTATCAACAATATGATTTAATCTTAACATTTTAAAAAGCAAACACTGGGACACTGTAGATTCCAACAAATATTTGTTTTCAGCAGGTTTGTGAAATAAATTTTAGTCATACTAACTAATTTAACGATCAATTAAAGGAAGTTCGCTATTTCTTCCAAATGGAATCTAAATGTGAATACATCTTTTGCCTTCTTCATAAATTATTTCAATATTTGATCTTAATATAATAGTAGCAAAATCTCATATAGTTCTATTTAAAGGCCCTCATACAAAAATCATTTAATCCCAGAGTCAACACTATCAACTGATACTATTATTTCCTTATCTGTAAAGATGAAGAAACTGAGACACAGTAATTTTTGCAAATCATGCAGCTAGATAATAACAGAACCGGGAACGGAGTGAAGGTTATCTCATCCTTCATTTTAGGCTCTTAACTATTCTGTTGTTTGGCTTTTAATAATTGTGGTAATTATGTAATAACATTTTCAAAAAAATACTCAACAGCTGTATTTCCCCTAAAAACCCTGGATAAGGAGTTATCTGTACCTTTAAAAACGTAAGAGTATCAGAATCCTCATTTATTTATCATGACCTAATTTGCTTCTGTAACTACTATGCATTTTGGAAATCCATTAAAGCTATTCTCACTCATCCAAAAAAATGAAAAATGACCTACTAATAAGCAAAGGTGACTTGTGTTTTTTATACAATGCAAAAATTATTATTAACTGAATTTTGTAATGTCCCAAATCTGATGCAAAGGATGTACTCATTAAATTGAATCATTAACTTATAAACTTTATAGTGACAATACTTATAAACTAATTGTTTAAAACAGTCTAAATGATATTTAATTATATGTTCTTCCATCGAATTTGAAAACTTCTGGAGATATTTTAAAGCAGAATACAGTTTCATTTTCTCTAAAATGAACAAATATGGCTTTAAAATTATCAACATAATTATTCTGCCACTATCTTTTAAATATACCAAATAATCTGAAAATATATTGCTTAATTTTGATATTTGCATCATTGAAATTAAAATGACAAAAATAAAGACAATGTATATTTATATACATGTATATATAATATATATACACAGACAGTATATAACTGTCAATCTAAGTTGAAACAATCACAAACCGATGAATATCAACCAACAAAAGCATCTTTATTTGGGAAGCTTTTTAACCTAGGCACTAACACAAAGATTCACAACATTCTTACATGCTTTCAAATTTATTCCTTTATGAAATAATTTTCTTCTGAAAATGTTATCAGAGGACTCAAACTCATACATACCTTAGAAGAAAGAAGTATCAAAGGTGATAGGGGGTTTTATTGACAGGAAAAAAGAAGATACATTTTTCTTCTCACAACACACTTATCTTCAGCATGTACTCCAAAAGCATTAGTTATATAAATTATTATATATATATATTTATAATATATAAATTTTATAAATCTAATTATGGTTAAAACTCTATGAAAAAGGTAATACTTATAAAATCACAATATAACAGTTATTGATATAAATTTTTAAAATAAAATAAACACAATTCATCAAGACAAAATAAAAATATATGGAAAAAAATAAATGTACATAAAATTTTAAATAGCAAAAAATACATGGAACTGAAGAAACCCATGGAAGTGTGAACAAATATTTTAACACAAAATATTCACATTCATTGTAAAAAAAGTTAAATATTAAAAACATTCAAATTACAAAATTAAAAATATTTTTATGAAAAACCCTAGTAAGTATTTATTTTATTTAATCATTGGATGTATTTTTTTTCTCATTAAACATTTTTAGTGGGTCTCAAAATTCTGTGACAGATTTTTGGTCAAGTTGTTTCCATTAAAAAGTATGTGAATTCCTGGCCGAGTGTGGTGGTTCACACCTGTAATCCTAGCATGGTGGGAGGCCAAGCCGGGCAGATCACAAAGTCAGGAGATTGAGACCATCTTGGATAACACGGTGAAACACCGTCTCTACTAAAAATACAAAAAATTAGCCCGGCGTGGTGTGCACCTATAATCCCAGCTACTCGGGAGGCTGAGGCAGGAGAATGGCGTGAACCCGGGAGGCGGAGCTTGCAGTGAGCCGAGATTGCGCCACTGCACTCCAGCCTGGGCGACAGAGCGAGACTCCATCTCAAAATAAATAAATAAATAAATAAATAAATAAATAAATAAATAAATAAATATATAAGTATGTGTATACCTATGGAACAAACCTGCACTTTTCTGCATATGTATCCCAGAACTTAAAGTATAATTTAAAAAAGAAGAGAGAGAAAAAAATATCAATTTTAAAAACTAATAACTTAAAACTGCCACATGCAAAAAAGAGAATCAAAGTGGTACACAAAACTTTTTCCTTTCCTTCTGAAGATTTTACAATGCATTGTTATCATTAACCAGTCTTCTACTATTAAACTTAAATGGTCAATTCAAACAAACAGCCCTGAGACCATTCTTCCACCACTGATTAAAACCGGGGTGGCTGGTATTAGGGCTAATATTCATTTAGCCTTCTGAGCCTTCTGGGCAGACTAGGTGACTTTGCCATCTCCAGCAGCCTTCTTGTCCACTCCTTTGATGAAACCCAAGAGCAACTGTCTGTCTCATATTATGAACAGCAAAGCCACCCAGAGGTGGATAGTGTGAGAAACTCTCAACACAAATGTGCTTGCCAGGAACTATATCAATGATGGCAGTATCACCAGACTTCGAGAATTTAGGGCCATCTTCCAGCATTTTACCAGAATGGAGATCAATCTTTTCCTTCAGCTCAGCAACCTTGCATGCAATGTGAACCATGTGGCTATCCAGTACAGGGGCATAACCAGCGCTGATTTGGCCTGGATGGTTCAGGATAATCACCTGAGCAGTGAAGTCAGCTGCTTCAATTGTTGGGTCGTTTTTGCTGTCACCAGCAATACTGCCACAACAAACATCCTTGACAGACACATTGTTGACATTGAAGTCCACGTTGTCCCCAGGAAGAGCTTCACTCAAAGCTTCATGGTGCATTTTGACAGATTTTACTTCAGTTGTAATGTTGACAGGAACAAAGTTGACCACCATACCAGGTTTGAGAATACCAGTTTCCACTCGGCCAACAGGAACAGTACCAATACCACCAATTTTGTAGACATCCTGGGGAGGCAGGCACACGGGCTTATTAGCTGGACGATTTGGTGGTAGGATGCAGTCCAGAGCCTCAAGCAACGTGGTTCCACTGACATTGCCATCCTTACGGGTGACCTTCCATCCCTTAAATCAAGGTATGTTAGCAGTTGGCTCCAACATGTTGTCACCATTCCAACCAGAAATTGGCAGAAATGCTATTGTGTCGGGGTTGTAGCCAATTTTCTTAATGTAGGTGGTGAATTGATTGCCTCATATCTCTTCTAGCTGTAGGGTGGCTCAGTGGAATCAGTTTTGTTAACACCAACAATTAGTTGTTTCACCCCCAGTGTGTAAGCCAGAAGGGCATGCTCTCAGGTCTGCCCATTCCTGGAGATGCCAGCTTCAAATTCAGCAACACCAGCAGCAACAATCAGGACAGCAGAGTCAGCCTGAGATGTCCCTGTAATCATGTTTTTGATGAAGTCTCTGTGTCCTGGGGCATCAATCATAGTCATGTAGTACTTATTGGTCTCAAATTTCCACAAGGAGGTATCAATGGACCACGTTCACACTCACCTTTCGGTTTATCCAAGACCCAGGCATACTTGAAGGAGCCCTTTCCCATCTCAGCAGCCTCCTTCTCAAATGTTTCAATGATTCTTTCGTTGATGCCACCGCATTTGTAGATCAGATGGCCAGTAGTGGTAAACTTGCCCAAATCTACATGTCCAATGACGACAATGTTGATATGAGTCTTTTTCTTTCCCATTTTGGCTTTTAGGGGTAGTGTTCATGACATCTGTATTCTGGCAGCAAACCCAGTGCGGAAAAGGGGGACAATTATTTTTTAGTACCTAGGTATGCTGGACACTGAAGTAGGAATGAGACCCTATAAAGTGGTGAGCTAAAAGAGACATGCCTCCCACAAGCAAAGAATTTATATTTTAATGTACATATTAAGAATGTGAACGGTTGAATAAATATATAATGAACATTATAATAAACATGTGAAGGTAAAGACACTATTCAATAGTGTCTATACAATGACACTCTAAAATAGTTTCTATACTCTACTATACAATAGAGAGTTGTGGGGTTTGTGTTGGGTTCCTGTGGCTTCCTCTTGTGATTTCTGCTTGATCCTCTCCTCTTCCAGACCAACCTTTTAAGGTAGAGTGCTTTAAAACTCAGTCCTACAAATTATTCTCATCAGTACTACACTCTAATTCTGTGATTTGCCTGGAATCAATGCTTCCATCATTGGTATAATCCTATTACTTCCAATGTCACATATATCTTTCTGAATTCAAATTTTTATCTCATTCTAGTATTTCCCCAAGCTATAGGCTCATGTGTCTTTTCACTAAGCATTCATGTCCAAAACAGAAATCTTGATATCCCAACCATCATCCCCAAGTTCTGTATTTCATTATTTGTTCATCTCAATCACACAGTTGCTCAGGATAAAGATCTTGGAAGCATCCTAATTGCTCTTTTTTATAGTGCAACAGAATATACAGTCATCTGCCTTTAGAGTATAGTCCAGGTCTAATCACTTGTCAACAATTCCACTGTTCTTATCTTAATCCAAGCGACCATTGTCACTTTTCTGACTATGTAGTAGCCACCATATTGGTCTCCCTTTTTACATTTTACAGTGTCTTTTCCCTACAATCTATTATAAATACAACAATCTACGTAATCATTTCAAAATGCAGATTGGCGGTGACTCTACAATGTCTGCAATCTTTACACTTCATGTAAAATCAGAAATCTTTACTGTGTTCCAAAATGCCATACATGTTCTGGCCATAGGATGCTTCTCAGGCCTCATAATCTGCTGTCCTTCTGGATGGCTGTGATCTAGGCACACTGGCACCCTGCTCTTGACACTGAGCAGATATTGCTTCTCTAGAACTCTACATTAATTCCCTCTAGAGAGAGGTTCGTGTATTTGTAATTCCGTCAGCAGGAGTAGGTTCTATATATAGGCGTTCACCAGAGACTTACTATTGGTAAGAGTGCATGACACACATCCTTTTTGAATCAGTTTCTATGTTTCCATAATGTGAAATTTACAAAATTTTCATTTCCTTCTGTAATAAGATACTATCTTCCCAAAGAAAATAATCGATTCTGACTTCTTTCTGAAAGTTTATAATTTTTCTAAAATGTCATAAAATCTCTTTCTAAATTTGTATCAGATTCTAAGATCCTATTATTGGGAAATGCTTTGACTACAAAAAAAGTTTAAAGGAAATTACTTTATGAGAATAGTCATCTAAATTAGTAATACATTGTTAGTTTGTGTACATTCAATAAGAAAAAACAATCATCTTTATATCCATATTATTCTCTAAGTTTCAAAAAGGTAATCCAGTTGCTGAGAATTCAACAGCCCCTATGATATTAAATGGAAATATTCATACAATTACTGACTTTATGGTTCTTACTTTATTCCTGAGGGAAAGTCAATAAAAGAATAAAGGAAATATACTTCTAACTCTATTGGTTTTACTATGAACATTTTGTTTAATTACTAATATTATTTAAACATACATCTCTTTCATCTTAAAGCACTGTTATTCACATCCTCCTCTTGATCAAATAAGGAATTAATTCCATTGAATTATCTTAAATATGTTAATAAGGAAACAATAAATTAAATTATTGTCCCTTTAGAGTCTCTGGCATTCTCTCACATATATCTTCTTCTATTGTCCATATCCACTTTCTTCTACTGATAATATGTTTCAGCAAAAATACTCATAGCCAGCATTCTCCTTGATGTGGAACAGATTTTTCCATGTTAGTAAGTGAATGATTATTAGCCTTGGTTCTACTTTTGCCCTACATCAGTTTTCCACAGGTGTTCAGCTAGGCACTTGCTGCCTAATCTATTCTTCTCCCCAAACCAATGAGATATCATCTGGAAACAACAACAACAAAAATTCAATTTTCTAAATTGAAATTCTGTAGGAATTAGAGATAATGGTTTTTAATTCCTCACCTGACCAATATTAATCACTCATAATTTCTATGTAATATAGCTATCCTTTTTTATTCCTATATATCTTGTGAACTAAATGTTTTATCCATCAAAACATACTGCAGAAACAAAGAAGCTAAAAGAGAAAAAAGAGAAAGAAAGAGAAAAAAAAGATCTGCAGACAGTAAGGGAAGAAAAGAGGAATGGAGCCACAAAGAAACAGAAGAGCTCCTGCTTTGTTCCCGCTGGTCCAATGTTTGGAAACTCGCTGGTGCTCTAATTGTATCTCACTGTTTCTCTTTATTTTGGAACTAATTACTAGAATGAGTAGCCCAGTATCTGACAATTTGACTGGCCTCCATTAGTGACACTGAAGTATTTACCTCTTCCTCAAATTACTAATAAAATCTAAATAACCTCTGCTCCCACCTGCTTAAATTTTACATCTACAATATCTGGAGATGAGCCAAATTCATTTGCTATAACCCTATTCATCTTGGAATCTAATTACCAGGCACTTCCCTCAGAAGCCTAAGCTCAAACTCCATCTCCCACAGTTCCTATTAGTGTGTGGAAAGATCCTGACTTTTATCTCCTGCCCCTATTTTAAATTGTATCTCTTTAATTCCACATTAGCATAAAACCTGCACATTCTATCACAATCTACCCTCAGAGCAATGGAGCAAAAGATAAGATTAAACTTTCAAACACAGCAAGTCTGCTTATGCCATTGTAAGGGTTTTGATTTGGAAGGACTGGGATCCTGAGACATGAACTTGAGAAACGGGTAGATGCACTTGAAAATCTTGAAAACCTAGACTTGTTTCTCTCACAGGATCTTCAGAAGCAGCCCACTACTCTGCCTCTGAAGACAACATGCCTCCCCCAGCATAAGTCTCTGTTCCCCCTCATGGCCAGAAGATCAACAAATAGGATTGTTCACAACCTAACTTCATAAATAAATTGCTATGCTACCTGAAGGAGGAATGGTACTATATCATTAAAGATCTGTAGGACTAAGTCACATGCACTTGTAGGAGCTGAGAGAGAATGGATCTGGTAAGAGCTAGAATAAGAGGGGCAGAACATAAAATTTGGTGAATTTTATAAACATGGAACCGATCTCCTGTGATAAGAAAATAAACATCCTGATAAGGATGCCAGAAGATAGCATCATTATGCTGCTAGCAAATCCCTGCGAAGTTTAGAGGAAGTAGTGATCCACCCTAAGTAAACAGAAATAATAGAATTATTGTGGCAAGTTGAAGAAATATTTTTTAAAAAACTTACAAAACTGAACATGTTTTAGTGGATACCATGTAACATCAAGAGCCTTCCAAGTGACAAATCATAGTTGGTAGGAGACACCCAGGTGAGGAAGGTACTGAGAAGTGGAGAATGTTGTCTGCAGGCAACTTGGAAGGAGATACTATTACAGAAGTAACCATCCAGATAGCAAAGGGCATGACATAAAGGAGGCAATAAGGATAGTACTTAACCATCAGAAGCAAGCTGTCCGCAACTTTTGCAATGAATAGCGAGCTCTTAGTCACAGGCAGGTGACTAACCTTTAGAGATATCCAGGAATGGTAAGTGTAATATGGTTTCCATAGAGACAAGATAGAGAAGAAATTAACGGGTTTGCTTAATCTATATAAAGGAAAAGACTGTACAGTTGATAGACACCTCAATTTAAAGTCAGAAGCTTTATGCCAATTCAGATCTGAGTTTTCATATCTTAAATTGATTGACTCAAAAGATGACTAGGTCCCCAGAGAAAAGGATCTACAAAGTTATGGTTAACAAACACTGTGATGATTCCCTCCATCCTTCCCCCAGGGGACTTACGGCTATTTGTTAGAGTGGCTGTATGCACAGGAAATGAAAATGTCAAACATTTCAAGAACTTTGAATTTGCGAAAAAGACTCTGGATCCCCAGGGGTTAGTGTTTCCATGGTGTGACACAAAAAATGTAAAATTAAGCATAAGTAGCTATGACTGCTTTCCAGTCACTTTTGTTTCCTTGTGTAAAGAATCACCAATCTGGCCTCAGGAATTAATGCTTTGATTACAGACTGTGGGAAGGTTGCTAAGAAAGTGAAATGTCTGAAATGTTTACCCTGCTTGCAAAATAAATAGTTACCCTGACAAAGTTTCATAATTCTGGCAAAGAACATGAGACTCCTAGGTCACTTATAAGGAACTTTATTACTCAGGGCACAGTATGAAAAACCACCAATCTTTCAAATCAGGGTTCTTGCAAACCTACCTAATCTTCTTTATTAAACTTCTCAGGAAATCCCTGCATCCTCCACCCTGGAATGAGCCACTGTATCTTCCAGTGCTGTTTACTATACAAATATAACTAAAAAGATGGTCCAAAAAACACAGTACGATAAAGTCATGCACAAATGAAAAAGACTCATAGAAAATTGTCTCCCATTAATACCCAACACTCATTTCTATACCGTTTAACTACTGATGACTTTTCTCACAAGTGTACCATCTGCCTGCCACTTTGACTCATTAATATGACTGACAGGGGCTAGGGCTAAATCAGTTTAATTTGTGCTATGCAGCATTTAACTAAAGCTACTATTAACAGAACCCCCTAACAGCCAAATGAATTTTTGACTTCAACACTGTGCTCCATATTCCCAGTTGAATAAACCCCATAAAGCTAACAGTGTCTACCTTAGAAAGTCAGGTTGCATTATACTGTAGTTTTTGTATTGAATTTTCTACCAAGGCCAAAGCATTAATACAGGTACAGCTGGATACATTAAAAATTGTCTAGATGCCACCATGGACAACAACAAGGAGAATTCCAATGTTGCCTAATCTGGATAGCTTCCAGAATCAACATAGTATTTCCTTAAACACTAGAAGGAGTCTTACTACCAACCCTAAGGTGAAAGTCACTATTTTTTGGTGGGGAAGCAACTTAATACCCAGCTTTGAATATAAGAAATACAATCCCAATGGCACACAACGGACTCCTGGAAAGAAAGGGTTATTTACAATTGTCGGAGGCCCCCAACAGGAGCTACTCTGATTCTCAGTTTCATCATGAAAAAGAGAAATGTCAACTAACTGTTGGCATGGATGAAGAGAACAGATTGAAATGAGTAGTTCCTTCAAAAATGAAGCCCAGACTCAACCATTTGAAATGAACTAGGAATCCTAGGGTCTACAAGTTGGCAGGAGGAGGGGTGAAAGCTACAAACATTATCAACTTGTGACCCACGGATCAGACGTAGAGGATCACAACAAAACTTTTGGTTTTTGGTGTGCATATTGTAATGTCCTACTCCCATAGGAAGAAAAACTTTTTTATTTCAAACACAGAAAAGTTTAATTTTTAGAAATTTAAACGCTAAAAATGATTTTTATATCTCTATCACATATAGCAGAAATTGCAATAGACTACCAAAAATTCACCTATAAATTAGTTCATTTAAAAGTCACATTTTAAAATTAAAATAAAAACTTCTTTTCTACATATGTTATGATGTAATTAAAATGACAACTTGGGCAATATTAGAACTCTGATTTAATTGAGGGATGTTTGGCTGATTACAAACAGTGAATTCATTTTTTTAAAAAATGAAATTCTAATTAGTGTTGGCTTCCTGTCAAAATCAGTAATTAAGAAAGTTGTCAAAGTCAATCCTATTATTCATCTTGATAATGAAATTATTTAAACATCAAACATAAACATTCTATTAAAATGAAGAGTATAATTGTTAACACTGCTCACAGGGCTTAATAAATATATCATATCAGCTGCATTATCCACCTAAATACCTGTACACAGATGTTTGTGATTAAGAATTTGTAAACTTATCAGAGACTGAGATTAGTTTTTAAAATAATATTTAAATATGTTGATTTGGTACAAGTGACAATTGTGGGTAAATAAGGCTCCATTATCTTTTAAAGAAAACCACTATGTTTTTATGAACTTCACTTATTTAAAGTGCTGGATTTTATGCCTTTTGGCATATATCCATGAAACTATTATACGTTGCCAAATACATCCATTGCCCGTGGAAATTTTATCTTGCCTATTTAATTCTTCCTTTCAGTCTTTACTCCTCCCTTTTTCCAACCACTATCAGCTTTTCTTCAATATATATTGGTTTGCATTTTCCAGAATTTTATATGACTGCAATTAGAGAGTATGATTGTGTCTCAATTCTTTCACTCCCTTAACTATTTTGAAACATTGAGATTCGTCTGTGGCATGTTATAAATCCCTAGTTAATTATTTTTTATTGTTGAGTAGTATTCCATTGTATTGCTATATTCACTCATATTTTGTTGGACATTTGGGTTGTTTCTAGGTATTATTTTATCCTACTACAAATAAAGATGATATGAACATACATGTTCATGTACAAATTTTTGTATAACATATGTTTTTATCTTGGATAACTATCTAGAGGTGAAATATCTGGATCATATGGTAGGTCTATATTTACATATAGTAAACAAACTCATATTTCCATTTCTCCTCCTGTCCACTTTTATGTTATTGTTACAGGATTCCTTTGGTGGTGCTTCATCAGCTGGAAATCTCTGTGGCTGGATTTGCTCTGCCTGCTCAGCCCAGCAGGCTGAACTGAGCTTGCACTTGCTCAGATCTTACACCTGCAGTGGCTCTGTACTCAGCCCACAGCTGGACCAGGCATGCTACAAGCAGCTTCTGCGTTGGGTACTGGTGTCTAGACAAGCGGAATCTGGTGGTGCCTGAAAACTTGGAGATGCCAGCAATTGCAAAGCCCCAAGGAATGTTTCAACTTTTGCTTGGGGAGTCCTGAGGTCTGAGCCCCCAAGAGATGTCACAGTTCTTCACTTCCATAGCTCAGTGAGCAGAAACATGCTACAGCTCTCTTCTCCCATAGTCCAGTGAACAGGAGCATGTTACAGCTCTCTTTCTCCCATAGGCTGGTGGACAGGAGCATGTTACAGCTCTCTTTTATTACCACTGCACGCAGCTCAGCAGGTTTCAGGTTTGTGTCCCACAACCAAGAGGAAAAAGGTGTGTGGACACCAGAGAGTGAGTAAGGCATAGAAGAATTTTATTGAGCAACAGAAGGAACACTCTCAGTTGTGAGAAGGGACACAAAAGTGGGTAGCAGTCTGTGTGGCTGAGTCCAGGGTTTTTATGAGCTTACAATGGGGCAATGCATGGTGATTGGCATCATCCAGAAGGAACAAATCGAGAAAGAGAGGGTAAGGCACGAGTGGAAGTTCTCATTCTGGTCATGGACTCTATCCAGAACTGGCAGTTAGGATTTTAGGCTTCAGGCTGTCTTTGGCTTGAAGGTCAAGTTTCACCAGGGACCTGTCCTGTCTGTCTAGGAATTTGTCTGTCTCCTGTGACTATTGCTATTACTGCAATACATTTTCTTTTTATTTGTTATAAATCCCAGAATATATTTTCTTCAGACTGCAGTTATTTACTTTTTAAAAAGATTTAAATAATATGATAAACTCATATGCATATGTGTGTTTGTGTGTGTGTGTGTGTATATACACACGTAATCTTATTATGTCCTTCTGGTTCACTCTATTTCATTATATATATAAATATATAAAATTATATATATATATTTATTATATATTTATATATTTATATATTTACATATATTTAAATATATATATTATATATATATATATATATATAAAGTCAACACTTCCATCTTTCATTATTTTTCTTCAGCCTGAAATATGTTAGCATTTCTTAGTGTGGATCTCCTGGTGATAAATTATTTCAGTTCTTTTATTTCTGAAAAAAATTTTCTGTTGTTTCCATTTTAAATGATACTTTTGGTGGGCATAGAATTTTAGGTTGATGGTTTTTGTTTTGTCTTTTTCCTTTCAGTTTTTTAAGGGTGCTTCTCCACTGCATCCTTGCTTACCTTGTTTCTGACAAGTGATATCTCCCTCTACCTTTTGTCCCTTTCTGTATAACATGTCTTTTGCCTTTGGTTTGTGTTCTCCTTGTGTATATGCTGAATTGTGTCTTAAAATTTCATATGTTGATATCTTAGTTCCCAGTACCTAAAAAGGTGACTGTATTTGGAGGGAGTATCTTTAAACAACTAATTAAGGTTAAATGAGGTCATCAAGGTGGGTTCTAATCCAGTATGACTGACATCCTCATAAGAAGAAATTTGGGAGCAGAAATACACAGACGGGGCCATGTGAGGACAGAGAGAAGATGGCCATCTATAGGCCAAGGAAAAGGGCCTCAGAATGAAATCACCTCTGCTGACACCTTGACTTCAGACTTTTATTTTTCAGAATTATGAAAAAATTAGTTTATACTGTTTAAGCAACCCAGTCTGTGGTACTTCATTAATGCAACCCTGGAAAACTAATAGAGCCAGTTTTTCCCATTTTAAAATTTTCTCCTTGATTTTGAGGAAGTGATTTTTATGAGACTAGGTATACTTTTCTTCATGCTTTTTACTCAGCCTTCATTGGATTTTCTATAACTGTGGGTGTGGGCTTATTCATCCTTATGTTCCAAGACTCTCCCCCCTCATTCAAAAATACTGAGAGGTCTTTAGGAACTAGAAAAAGGGGTCCAGTTACAACACATGGACCGGTCCAGGAAGCTTATTCACTCTATGTGCTCGAAAAACTCCTCATACTCCCAGAAATACCTAACAGGTTAGTGGAATACGCAAAAGAGACCCAACAGTAATGATCACCATGATCCAGACAACCTCTTTTTTTTCCAAGGGCACGAGAGCCTCTTCACATGCCCAGGGACATAGTGAAGTCAGAGGGCACTGATAATGGGACCTCTCCACATCACTCCCTACCTAGAGTCACCAAGCAGCCTGATCAGGGGAAATGCATTCTACCTTCCCAGGCAGTATCAGCAATACCAGCAAGAGCATCAGCAGCACCAGATAAACCAAGCAGACCAAAATAACATTGCAAATAGTAAAAATAAATCTGCCATTGGAAATACATCACAGCAAAGCAGGCCAATACCTACATACTAACCTAAAAGGTGTGACTTCTCCCCAAAATAAAGTATTTAAATAGGATCCAGAGTCTCTTAACATAATCAAAAACATATCTAGGGCACAATAAACAATCACTTATTATATCTAGTAATCAAAAACATTACAGTTTAAATGAGAAAAGGAAATCAACTAACACAAGAAGACAATCAGATGTTGGAATTACCTGACCACAACTTTAAAGCAGTCATCATAAAAATGCTTCAAAATTCAATTGCATGTTTTCTTGAAATAAATGAAAAAAATAGAAAACCTTAATAGAAAAATAGAAGTGATAAAATGTAAGCAAGTGAACAAGTCTTTCTTCTCCTTGGTTACGTTTATTCCTAAGTATATTATTCTTTTTGATGCTATTGTAAATGGAATTTTTAACATATCATTTTCTGATACTTTATTGTTAGCATACAAAAATACAACTGACTTTGTATGTTGATTTTGTATCCTGAAAATTTACTAAATTTGTTTATTCTAAGTTTTTTGAGGAGTTTTAAGGATTTTTACTATGTGTTTATGTCATCTGTAAATAGATAATTTTGTTTCTTTCTTTCCAATTTGGATGCCTGTATTTCTTTTTCTTGCCAAATTGCCCTCGCTAGGACTTCCAGTACCTGATTGAATAGAAGTAGAGAAAGTGGGCATTCTGGTTTTGTTTTTTGATGTTAGAAGAAGCTTTTAGTTTTTCACTGTTGAGTTGCATATTGGCCATGGGCTTATCATAGGTGGCAATTACATTCTGTGGTTAAGGAAAGCTAAAATAATTTGTCCCTGGGAGTCCTAATTTTAAAGACTGGCTAAAGAATGCTCTTCATTCAGGAATGATATGATACAAAATTAACTTAGAACATCAAGGAAAGAAAAAAGATGATAGAAAGTTTAGAAATATGAATACATATAACACACTATATTTTCCTCATTAGTTTTATAATTATATTTGATGATTGAAACAAAGATTTTTAACACTATCTGAGACAGTGATACTTAAGAGCAGGAAAAATAAAGGTACCTAAATAGAAATTAAGTATCCATATTTCACTTGACATGGTAAATGTTACTGATAGAATGTTACAAGTCACATGTGAATAATATTCAAAGCAACTGTGATGGGAAGTATACAAACAGATACAGTCAAAAATACTGTTAATAAACCAAGACTGACCCCCACCAAATGTTCACTAGTCTACAGAAAGGCAAGAAGAAAAGAGAAAAATAATTCCTTCCTCACGTAGGAAAGGTATCTCCACAAGCCCCTCATCACTGGATCTACAGAAAGCTTACTGTGGTGGCAAGTCCCTGAACCTTTGTTGGATTTATTTACTACCTTCATTCAAACAAATGACTTACCAATACATTTAAAATTGTTGCTATTTTCTATTCACCTGGTCCAACCAGCATTACACTAGCATCAATTTATGTTGAAATATGGAGAGGCTACAAAAAAGAAATGAAACTACTATATCATTCATTCAGATATTCCTTTTTGGAAAATTTTCTCTCACATCAATGATGATTTTTTTTCTTTTATTCAAAACACAAACCAGAGATGCTCTAGGAAAGATTAGCAGGAATTCCCTAAGTCAAGTAAACAACTATTATTATCCTCTCTCCTCCAAAATACTATATATTCATATGACAATTGTGTTTGTTGTTGCCGTTGTGCATTTATAAATCTTCAGTATTGAAGGTTGAGCTAATTATGTTTCAGAATGCAAGAAAAACCATAAAATGATATGTAGCTTATGTTATTAAGATAATCCTGGATGTATTTATTTATTCTGTGTCACTTCCTTTCCCATGCTCCTCATGAGCCCAATGGCAATAATTCTAATATGTTGAATATATTACATTATATTTATGTGTGTTATTTGGAAATGTGTTAAATTTCAAATTTGTGTATTTTTTTGTATATATGATATATATTTAGATGTATGTGTAAAACATATATCTTATTTTTTCTCAAATATATTTCTATGTTTCAATCATGTTATAGGAATACATTGCATATGTTTCTTCCAATCACCTCATAAGTCATTTTTCATATATTCTGTGTATACCTCATATACTCTTCTAAAAGTGGACTGATTAACTGCAACTTCCAATGTCACAAAGAATGCTATATAGAATACCCTTTAATGGGTCCTTTTGTGGACCAGTGTTAGAATTACTTTGAAATACATACTGAGTAATGAAATAAATCATGTATATTCTTAATTTAAATAAATACTGCCAGGTTACTTTCCAGGAGAGCTGCTCCATCAGTGCATGAAGATTTCTACTACTTAATTCATCACATTTTTAATCTTTGCTAATCTAGTAAGCATAAGTAATATCTATTATTATTTTACTCTGCTTTGCTCTGATTATAAATGAATTTCACCATCTCTTGATATGATTTTTAGCATTCTGGGGTTTTGCTTCTAAAACTTGTCTATTATATTATTTGGCTGTCTATTGTGGTTCCAGTATTTTTCTAGTTACTTTTCAGGAGTCCCTCATATATTCTAATTCATTTTCAGTTTTACACAATAAGAGTATTTTATCAAAGTGTTACTTTCTGATATTTCTGTACATATTGTGCTTTGTTTTGTTTTTTAAAAATTCTTAATTTTATACTCATATTTGTTTATTTATTTTGGTTGCCAGTTTAGGGCTTGTACTTTCGGGATATATATAAACACTTTCCTACCCTATGACACAATGATATCACCCTTATTATTCATTCTATTTTCAGATTTGTAAATCACAATTAGGTCTTCTTTCATTTGGAGTTCATATTTATATAAGGCATGCTTTCAAAATTTAGTTTTATTTTTCTCCATTTAGTTTTTCCCAAGTCATTAAATCAAAATGCATTTATATTCTTATTTGTATTGCTGGTCTATGCAGACGCTATTGTATTTGGTACGTTCATCTTGGGATTGGCAGCCTTGCCAGGAGAAAGATTCCTAGAGCCTGTTTCTTACAGTTATTACAACTAAAATATCAGAACATAACATGAAGAACATCTACCAGAGGACTATGAAAAGCTAACAACAGGCAGATCATGGAAGAAAGTGAAATATAAAATAATGACCCATAAAGAAAAAGTTTCACAACTCTTTTTCTCACTTTCATCTTACTACTTTGACATAAAGGGGGTGCCAAGTCTCAGAACTGCATCAGGGGCAAACACGATAAAAACTTTAAAATAAAACCTCGTCTTTCTAGCTAGAGGACTGAAAAGAGACCATATGAGCCAAAGAATGTGGGAGGAATTGCATCCTTTTCATTTTATTTCTTTTTAAGTTCCCTTTTGTTTCTCCATTCCGAGGCTACTCCATTAGAAGAGCTTCATGGCGATGCTCAGGTTTCTGATCCACGCTTGTTAGCACTTCTGTTTGTATTTCCCCTTCATGGATGGCCTATTTTAATGTTTTGGTCATATTCTGTAATCCTTCAGCATCCAAACTATGGATCACTGACTGTGCCCTGACCAACAAATTCTGAGGGCTGTTTCTGGCTAAGCCTATTCTATTTAATAGTATGTATTAGTCCTGTGGTCTATCCCAACATATGTCAACCCATATCCTACATCTTTTACCAACAATAGACAATAATATTTACTGAAACACAGAGATGATCCAAATAATTTTACTCTTGCCCCTAACTCTTTGTACAGTTCTATGCGTTTTAGTAAGAAAAACAGGAGCAGAATAGGTATAGACTTAAAAATAAAATTAGAAATGTTGAGGAAAACTCCAAAATAGAAATTTGCTTTATAGAATATTATATTGTGAACTTCAATGGGCAGAGTGCTGATGCAAAACAGAGAAAATATTAAAAGGCTTTCAAACAAAATTGTTCCAATTTTGTGCCAGAATATTTAGAACTAGTTTCCTTGAGCAGAAGCTATCTTGCACTTTAGTATGAAGGAGTTTCTGACTAAATAGCAGTTGTTATTAGTTGCTGTACTGATTTTTCATATCTCTGTTTCATAACTAGACTTAATAATTACATTATTATAAGGCATCCTGAAATTTACCTTGTTCTGAGTTATCTTGTAAAAATATCTAAATGCATAGTTTTTCACTTTTAACACTGCCATACTTAAGATTCAAGGACTAAAGGAGATTTCCAGTGGAGCGATGAGGACCTATGACAGTAGATGGAAGGAAGCAGTTGTAAGAGGGAAAGTAAGCGGATGCAGAGGGCGAGTGAGGGTGTCGAGTTGTGGATTTGTAACATGTTTATACGTCTGACAAGCTCTGTAATGACAATAGACACTTCTTGATTCCATTCATACCTCATGGCCACAATCAGGAATACCTCCTTCCTAGACTGAGTGGTTTCCAGGGTTATTCATTGCCATTCTCTCTATCAAAAACTTAGCAAAAAAACTAATCTTTATCTATTACACATAAGTAAAATCTATTTCAAAAATGATCATCTCAAACTTAAATAGAAGAAATGAAAATGAGAGGAATAAAGGTAAAATAGGGAAGTAATAGAAAATGAAAACAGAAGGGCCTGTGTTAAATCTGGTGTCCATGATTAGTTTATATGGAAAATATTCATGAAGCATATAGTATTAGTAAAAATAAATAAATAAATAAAGTGGCTAAGCGAAAGAGTTGTGAAATCTTGGGATTCTTTACTTAGATATGCTATTTTTGTGACGTTACACAAATAATAGGGTGTGCCATTAGACATATACCCTGGAATTAAGGCAGGTTTAGGAGGATAGCCATGGTAAACAGTGGCTGATTGTGCAATTAAAAATGTTCAGAAGTTCACAAATTTCCAGTTTCAGATCAGTTCAAAAATAAGAAGTAGAAGAAGAATCAATAAATAGGAGAAAATTTATGATAATAATACAAGTAGCCCATTCTTAGAGATCCAAAAATAGAGATAATTTGAACTTGATTAATCTAAGTTTGGGAGAGGACTACCAGTTATGATAACCAAAGACGCAGTGGCATTTAAAGCAGACACAGACTTCCATACACAGAGGAGGAAATTGCTCCTGAGAGGACAATAGAGAAGCCCCACTGCTTAACAATGGGGCATCCTGTGAAATTACAATCCATCTAGAAAGATGATTACATACCAGCATTTTCCACTGTAAATTTCCAAAAATATTATTTGTGTAGGATATTAATAGATGATGTATAAAATTTCCTAATTATTGCTTATGTGAAGGAAAAATATGCCAAATCTATAGCTATCCTGTAATTTTGATTTTTGCCTCCTGAGCTTAGTCTAACCACCATTCTGTGTTCAGGTTCCACCTCTCTGTGTTGCAGTTTGTCCATAAGCAGAAAACAGAGTAATCATGGCCATCACTTTGTGAGTTTCTCTATTCTGAGACATTGCACTTCTATTCTGCGTGAGTAAAAATTTAATATATGTTAATATATTTTGTCCAATTTTCAGTGCTAAAAACTTCATTATGGCTGAAGACAAATTTTAATTCAATTACTCTTTTAAGTTATTTTCTCACTTAATCTGAGACTATACTAGTCTTGTATACTCTGTCCAGAGAAACGTTCTTAACATGTCTACAAAATGGTCATAATGAAACATTCTTAAAGATATGAATGACATTCATTATATACTGTTTAGGCAACAAAACTGTTGTGTTTTAGTGAAAATCTATCAAAATAACAAGATTTAGTATATCAAGGTTATGTTTTAGGTGTTTAGTAATATTATTCATCCAAATATTTAACTTTTTATTTTTATTCATTATTTTGTTCTAATTTATTAGAGGTCACATTCTGAGATGAATTAATTTGACATGTACACAGTTTTGCCATGTTTCTATTGGTTTTAAAATATCAGTAAATAAGCCTCTACTATGTCTGAAACATTCACATATATATAAAATATCTTGTATTTAAACTGCTCTAGGTTATATTGTTAAATTTATGGGCTTTTCAGATTTTTTTCTCTAGTTTTGCAATTCTGCTATTTTACTTGAAATGGATATTCACCCATATTTGAAATTGTTTGCTGACTCTAATGACATTCCTGAGAATTATGAAAAAGTTCCTTCAGAAACTAACACTTGTTTCATAGAAAAATTGTATTATATCATATTGGGGCCTACTTATTCTTGTAGGAGCTGTGGAAATATTACATTTACACAGAAAATACACTCAGTTTACCTTGTGCAACATTGTATTAGAGTCATATCCAATTAGATTTGCCATTTGTCCACTTTGATACTGCCTTAGGCACTGCAGATTATGAAGTTTAGGAATGACAAAAATTACAAGAATTACACAGTAGCTATTAGAATCATGAAGTTTAGCGGTTTCTCTAAGAAGAAATATAAATAATATATATTTTAAGCTTTTTGATAGAGGAAATATTTAGTGACACTGTACATTATTCCTTTCAGTTCGTGATCCATAAGTCTTCTAATATCAATTTTAAATCCTCTACCTTATGGCATCTTTGTAAGAGTTTTGGGGCAGTAATTTCTTCCTCAATTGGCATTCAGTTCTCACATATCAAGAAGAAATAAAATATGCTTTCACGTTACATAATATGTAGGTAGGGTTTTACTTTTGAACTTTGAATTATTTTCAAAACGATCATTGTTCATCATAAGCAAAATAATACATAAGAATCTTGATATTTATGAATTAGACTATGCAGATGCATGGCATTAGAATATTTTTAAAGGTGTTGAATTGATATAGAAAGATGTGTGAAATCTGAAAATAATTTAAACAATTGTAGGTAATGCTTAAAGTAGTATCTTATAATAAAATCGCACAAGAAATACATGTGTCCTCTTGATAAAAATCCCAATTTATAGACTAAAGACAGTTCTAATTAAAAACATCAAAGTTAATCATCCTTTTCCAAAACATGAACCTTCTGTCTTCAAAGATGAGTAATAGTTACAGCCGTTGTTTTGATTGCTCAGTGTTCAAGGACTGAATTCCTAAGTAATTTTTATCCACACATTTCAAATAATAATCCACAACCCTACTATGACAGAAATGCAAGCCTATGAGATACATGAGGATGGTCCAATTTGTAAAGATGACAGTACTGTAAAAGTGTTACCATCTGTGCTTCAGTGGCTTCAGGTATATGAAGTTGTAATAAATAGGGTGAATTATTTCATTATTCTCCTCTTCTCCATCCAGGTATTTAGACATGTTTCTAAAATCTTATTTCATCATAAGAATCACATGTAGTGTTTGGAAAAAAACATAAACTGGTGGGATAACCCAAGCTTAATAAAAGAGACTGTACAGGGGAAATGCTATGGGATTAGCATATTAAACAAGTACTATGTGTGCTTTTTACTCTCCTGTAAATTTGAAGAGAATAATTTTGACCAGTGGTCCTAAAAATGTAGTCCTTAGGCCTAGCTAGAGGAAAAAAGGAGGAGAAATAAATAAAAGCTACCAAATTATGAAAGAAGAGAAAGTCAAATTATCTTTGTTCCCTGATGACATAATCTTACATCTAGAAAACCCTATAGACTTCTCCAAAAGACTCCTAGACTTTATAAATGACTTCAGTAAAGTTTCAGGATACAAAAGCAATGCACAAAACTCAGTAGCATTTCTATACACCTATAATGTTCAAGCTAAAAACTGAATCAATAACCCAATCACATTTACGACAGACACAACAAAATAACAGTAGCATTACTATACACCAATAAAGTTCAAACTGAGAACAAAATCAATAAATTAATCACATTTACAATAGACACACACAAAAATAAAATACCCAGGAAAACAGTTAACCAAGGAGGCAAAAGCCCTCTATAACAAGAACTACAAATCACTAATACAATAAATCATAGATGACACAAACAAATGGAAAAAATGCCAGACATGGGGCTCACGCCTGTAATCTCAACAGGTTGGACAGTTGAGGCAGGAGGATCACTTGATCCCAAGAGTCTGAGACACGCCTGAGCAACTTACTGAGATCCTCTACATAGTGAGACATCTCTATTAAAAATTTTAAAAATTATCCAGGTGTGGTGGTACATACCTGTGGTTCTAGCTACTCAGGAGGCTGAGGTGATTGGAGCATTTGAGCCTGGAAGGTTGACACTGCAGTGAGACATGATCATTCCACTGCACTCCAGTCTGGGCAACAGTGTATGACCTTGGGGAAAAAAAAAGAAAGGAAAGAAAACAGAAAAACATCCCATGTTAATGGATTGGAAGTATGAACATCATTAAAGTGACCACACTGCCAAAAGCAATATGCAGAGATTAAATGCAACACCTATCAAATTACCAATGTCATTTTCCATAGAATTAGACAAAGAATTCTAAAATTCATATGGAACCAAAAATGAGCTGGAATAGACAAAGCAAACCTAAGCAAAGAGAACAAAGCTAGAGGTCTCATATTACCTAACTTCAAATTATACCACAAGGTTATGGTAATCAAAATAACATGGTACTTGTACAAAAATAGATGCAGTGATCAGAAGTGAAGCCACATGCCTACAACCAACTGATCTTTGATAAAGCTGACAAAAATGCACAATGGGAAAAGAACACCCCCTTCAATAAATGGTGCTGGACAAACTGGCTAACAATATGTCGAAGAAAGAAACCGGATCCCTATAACTCAGCATATATAAAAATTAACTCAAAATTGATTAAAGACTTAAATGTAAGCCCTGATACTATCGATGTTCTAGGAGAGAACCTAGTACAAACTCTTCTGGACATTGGCCTAGGCAAATAACTTGTGACTAAGGCTTCAAAAGCGAATGTAACTGAAACAAAAAGATAAACAGATGAGATTTACTTAAACTAAAAAAAAACATCTGCACAGCAAAAGAAATAACCAACAGAGTAAATGACAAGCTACAGAATGGGAGAAGATATTTGCAAACTATGCATCTGACAAAGGACCAATGTCAGAATCTACAAGAACTTACCAACTCAACACCACCACATACACAAGAAAATTACTACATTCAAAGCTGGGCAAATAACATGAACAGACAGTTCTCTAAAAAAGACATACAAGTGGTCCACAAACATATGAAAAAATAATCAACATTACTAATTACTAAAGAAATGCAATGCAAATTAAAATCACAGTGAGATACGATCTCAGTCTAGTCAGAATGGCTATTATTAAAAAGTCAAAAACAACAGATGTGAAGAAAAGGTAATGGTCGTATACTCTTTTTGAGACCATAAATTAGTACAACATCTATGGAAAACAGTATTCAGATTTCACAAAGAACTGGAAATAAAACTATTATTTGACCCAGGAATCCCACTTCAGGGCATTTACTCAAAGGAAAAGAAATTGTTATACCAAAAAGACATCTGCACTTGTATGCTTGTTGCAGCACTATTCACAATAGTAAAGTCATGGAATCAACCTATGTGTCTAGAAGTGAATGATTAGATTTAAAATGTGGTATGTATACACCCTGGAATACTACGTAGTCATATAAAAATAATGTCTTTTGCAGCAAAATTGATGGAGTTGCATGTTATTATCCTAAGTGAAATAACTCAGAAACAGAAAAGCAAAAACTTAATGTTCTCATTATAAGTGAAAGCTAAACAATGAGTATATATGGACTTACAGAAGAAAATAATAGACACTGGGTTTATCAAAAGGGAGGAAGGTGGTAGGAGGGTCAGAATTTATAAAATTACCTATTGGATACAATATTTTCTATTTTAGTGATAGACACACTAGAAACCCAAACCCAAACCCCACCACTAGGCAATATATCCGTACAACAAACCTGCATATGTATCTCCTGTATCTATAAAAATAAAAAATAAGAAAAAAAAGAAAAAAGAAAAGTGCTATCCTTTGGCCAGCAGTATTACTATCACCTGGAAAACAATTAATACGGCCAAATTCTCCAGTGATGTCCTGAACCTACTCAGTCAGACACTTTGGGGTAGGGGTCCAGTGTTAATTAGCCCTCCAAGTGATTCTGATGGACACCTAAATTTGAAAACCACTGATGTGACCAGACTAAACAAGTATGAACCACAGTGATGCACTCATTGGCTTTTATTTATTTATTTATTTATTTATTTATTTATTTATTTATTTATTTTTGAGACAGGGTCTCACTCTGTTGCCCAGGCTGGAGTGCAGTGGTGCGATCTCTTCTCACTGAAAGTCCCGCCTCCCGGGTTCACGCCATTCTCCTGCCTCAGTCTCCCGAGTAGCTGGGACTGCAAGTGCCTGCCACCAAACCCGGCTAATTTTTTGTATTTTTAGTAGATACGGGTTTCACCGTGTTAGCCAGGATGGTCTGGATCTCCTGACCTCGTGATCCACCCGCCTCCACCTCCCAAAGTTCTGGGATTACAGGCGTGAGCCACCACGCCCGGCCCTCATTGGCGTTTTTGTAATGGCATCAACTGTTTCTCTAGGAATTCACCTTGAATTAATTGATAGGCATTCATTGCTCTCCAAGTGGTTTTCTAGTTCTTAAATTGCATAAGGTTCTGTGATTCCCATTACATAGTCAACCTCATGCAACTAAATTGATATTTCTGTTTTATTTTATTTTCTATTAATAGAGGTAATGATACTCTTCACTTTATGGAGTTAATATACTTCACAAAATAAATTAAGCTCGAGGATCTATGATATTTATTTCCAATATCCTAGAAGATTAAATAATATTGTTATAATTTCTTATGAAAATGCCTTCAACATGCATTCATTCATTTATGGTTTTGATATTTTCAGTAATGAGCACTAGTTTTAAATTAATTTAGTGAAACTGTGTGTATGTGTGTGTGTACACATAAGTCTTCTAGGTTTCAACAATGCCATTAAATTGTTAATATTCATTATAATGAAGATTTTATATATATTCATAGAATTTAAACTATGATCTTTCAATTTCTCCAACATATTTTGACTGTATATTCTACAACTCACATTAGGGTTATGTGACAAATAGGATCTCATATGTTAAAATCCTTTTATCTTTACATTTAGGGAGAGTTATACTAGGGTTTTGTTTAAGATATGGTTTAAAGTTCTCTGGTGAGAATTATTTTGTCCATTTCATCTGGTATAACAAAATACCATAACATTGGCAGCTTATAAAGCTTATAAACAACAGAACTTTATTTCTGACAGTTCTGGAAGCGTGCTGGGAAGTCCAAGATTAAGGTGCTATCAGATTCAGTGTCTGGTGAGGCTAAACTTCCTCTTAGACAGTCATCTTCTTACTCTAGCCTCACATGGCCAAAGGGGTGAGAGAGGTCTCTCAGGCGACTTTTATAAGGGTTATAAGGGTCCTAATCCCATTCATGAGGGCTCTGCCCTCATAACTTAATCACCTCCCAAAAGACCCACCTCCTAATATTATCACCCTGGGGCTTCATATATGAAGTACATAAACATCCAGACAGTATAAGGGTTAATGGCATGGTCAGTATCAGAATTACATGTCAGAGTGAGAGTTTGTGCTTTTAAATTAATATTTTTCCTGACTTCCCTTCCTTAAAGTACCAGATACTTGTTTAGCATGAAGAATCTACCAGCACAGGCAGAATAACTTGTTCCCTAATTGAAGGAATAGGCAATGCCTAAGTAGAGAAGATCTAAGGGTTGTTAAAACCATGGCTGCTTTTATGTCACTGCAGAAAGATGCTATACTTTCATTACAGAGTACTAGCCGCAGTCAAACTTTGTATCAGTTCCAATATCCAGAAGTAGCCACATAATTAAATACTTCTTGGTGCTTTTTACTGATACGACAATGGCTTCTAAGAAACCAGACATTAGGAAAAGGGATTTATAGTTTCTTCCACACACAGCTTCAAGTAACAGCAATCCTAATGTTTGTGCCCATTAATTAGTTTAGGTTAGGTCCAGTCTAGTAACTTAAAATAAACTGGATGATCATTAAGAAACCACAGAACTTGATTTTTTAAATAATATTACTTTGTTCCTAGCCTCTGTGTCATTTTTTTCTTTTTATTTCTTATCACTCAATAGAAAATATTCATTGTTTAACATGAAAAATATCCAAATTATATCATAAAAGATATTTAGATATTTAAGTTTCTTCAACTAACAATTATCGTATTTGCTGATTTAATATTTGCCACATTAAAAAAAGAAAAAGCCGTAGTTTTCTTCTCTCAGAACAAATGCAAAGTTGCTTTCTAGATAATATACATAAAATGTTAGTTATATAATTACTTTCTTATATATGCTGCAGGCTTACCATGTCCCATAACTGTATAACAGAAAAATTGACTTGGCAAAAGGCATACGTGATGGTTTCTAAATTAAGATTGAGGATATGAAGTGGTCCAAATAAGGTGAATTAATTACTCTCTTATAAATCTTCTACAGCTTGGTAGATACTTGTGCACTGTATGAGTCCGTTTTCATGCTCCTGATAAAGACATACCCCAGACTTGGAAGGAAAAGAGGTTTAATTGGACTTACAATTCCACACGGCTGGAGAGGCCTCAGAACCATGGTGGGAGGCAAAGGCACTTGTTACATGGTGGCAGCAAGAGAAAATGAGGAAGAAGCAAATGCGGAAACCCTGATAAACCCACCAGATCTGGTGAGACTTATTCACTATCATAAGAATAGCACGAGAAAGACCGACCCATAATTCAATTACCTCCCCCTGGGTCCATCCTACAACAAGTGGAAATTCTGGAAGATACAATTCAAGTTAACATTTGGGTGGCAACACAGCCAATCCATATCATGCACTATGTACATAATTAGATGTCTGACCAAATTTTTAAAAATGGCTATACAGAGAAATACTTGTAGTAATTAATCTACTAATTATGAGCCCGGTTTTAGGGTCAAGTTTCAGTGTTTAAATCCTTAATCCACCATTTAAGATTTGGGCAAATTGGGCAAGTTATATAACCTCATTAACATCTACATTATTAAAGTACAATTATTTTAAAATAATATTCTATAGTCATTATTATTTCATAATGACGTTCCACATTTTCAATAACACTGTATTATAAAAATTAAACTCTATATTTACATAAAATAAATATTTTTAATATTATCTATTAGTTAAAAGTACTGACATAAACATCCATTAGGTATCCATTATTTTAC
The DNA here is from genome assembly GCF_007565055.1 of Rhinopithecus roxellana. NCBI lineage: Eukaryota > Metazoa > Chordata > Mammalia > Primates > Cercopithecidae > Rhinopithecus > Rhinopithecus roxellana. Next base: position 144,568,945 of record NC_044556.1, on the reverse strand, counting down.
ACAATTCTATTCATCCTTCTTTTCATCTCACACAGTTGAGTTTCTTTCTATTATCAGTTACTTTTCTGGGTAAAGACTCTAAATATTTTTTAAACAGTCTCTCACTCTTGATTAGTCTCTATTCTAAAAGATAAAGTTTCAAGTCTTCCCTGTTTGGCTTTTGGTCAAATAATTCAACTCTATTTTTATTATAAATGCAGTGTTTCATATTCTAACTGATGTTTTTATCATATAGACATAGCTTATGGTTTGGTTCTATATACTAGATTTTTGTACATTTTCTTTTGATAACATCATTTTTAAAGACTAATTCTTACGTTTCATACCTGAAATTTGTAAAATGTGTCTTAAAAGTGGCTGCACAGTTTTTCCTCCCATTTCAAAGAGTTAGACTCTGTTAAGATGTATAGTGTCCGTCAACTCAAATCAGACAACACATTCTATATCTATTATCAAGCAATGTTGGACTCTTGAGCGACTTGACTGTCCTATTATGATTAATAGCATTATTCGTTTCTTTAGCCTTTGAACATAAAGCATGAGAAGGTCATTCACTTATGTGAATAGCAAATGGAAGGAAGTAACATTTGTGAAATACCTATTCAAACCAGGCAATATTCAGCATAGGAATATTAGATTGTATAAAATGTCAGTCTTCCTTAAAAGACACAGTAAGCTATAGAGTCATACATAAATAAATATAATCTAATAAGAAACCATCTACTTTGGTTAAGTGCAAAATCTAAGCACAAGTCCCAATTGTACAATTTATTAATTATGAGACTTGTGAAAGTTCTATAACTTCTGAAATTCTGACTTTTCTCATCTAATATATGAAAATAAATAAGAAAAGCCCCATTTTTCATAATTATGGCTATTAATATAAAATGTCACAAATGGGAAAATGTCATGGATGTTTTGTAAACATATTCATGAAACACAAGTTTAGAAATAAAATAAATAGAAATAAAGCTTGAGGAAAAATTGAAATAGTATGTGTCATACGTTTTCCTCAAATTTTGGCAAGGTCTAAAAAGTGTCAATAAATAAAGAAAAGTTTGATAACTACTGTAGATAATAAAGGTTTTAATATTCATCAAATTTATATAGTAAATGTACACAGAGGCCTACAATAATTATAAATACCAAAATATCTTAATTGTGTTATGTCTCTAGAGGGAGGAGGAACATTATTATGCATCATTTTTCAAATGTGAATTGTAAATCAATGGATGTTTTTTCTATTATTCTGATTTCTTTGTTCATTATATGACATTTTATATTTAATAACATTAAGTCATAATTTAAAAAATATTATTGTTATTGAAGGAGGACTATGAACATCACAATGGCAACCAAAGGTATTAGCGAAGCACATACATATAGCATAGAGAGATACATCCTGATAACTTGAATGAGTTATATACTAAAGTGACTTAATTACTTTAATATTTATTAAAGTGTGCATTTGCGGGTATGTCAGAATATATAACATATATAGTGTGGGTGAGGAGCTCCAATAATGCTCCTTACTTTCAACAAGATCACATTAAGTAAAATGCTAATGTCTAGGTGTGGAGGCTAATACATTTCCATGGGGTAAATAAAACCAGAGTAACTCTCCTAAACTGGTACTGATTGCTTCATATTCTTTTCTTGCTGTCTTGGCATGTTCTGAATGAATGATTCTACATACCTTTTGCTAAGCTAAATAAACATTAATTAACACACTCATGGATCTGATCATCGAAATACAATCTATGAACACTCCTACTGTGCTTGAGTGTTAGTCTATTCTCACATTGCTATAAGGAAATACCCGAGACTGGGTAATTTATAAAGAAAAACATTCTTATTGACTCCAGTCCAACATGACTGGGAAGTCCTCAGGAAACTTATAATCATGGAGGAAGGCAAAGGGGAAGAAAAGTACCTTCTTCACAGGGTGACAGGAAGGAGAAGTACAAGCAGGGGAAATGCCAATGTTTATAGAATCATCAGCTTTTGTGAGACTCACTCACTATCAGAACAGCATGGGGGAAATTGCCCCCATGATCCGATTACCTCCACCTGGTTCTGCCCTTGACACATGGTGATTTGGGGATTACAATTTAAGATGAGATTTTGGGCAGGGAGACAGCTAAATCATGTCATTATAATTATCAATTTATTTAAAAAGTTTTGGAAACTGTCTAAAAATATAACAAAAATGATCAGAATTTCCATGCAATGGAATCAAACATCTTTAGTAATTGTTATGTAAAACTTAAAAAAATAACTAGAGAAATAAAATGTTCACGTTAAGAGTGATAATTGATAAAACCAAAATGCTAATTGTAGCTATTTCTAGTTAGTGAGATTATATCCTTCTTATATTATCATTTTGTAATATTTCCAAAAAAAGTTAATAAAAATAGTTAAGCATTATAATCTGAAAATTCATAAAATAAAACAGCTATTATATGACTTTTAAAGAGAAATGCGATTTCTCAGGTATAAAAAAATTCACATGGACTTATATCATAGAGAAATTACACTTAAATTTAAAAGCTAGATGCCAACAGATTGTTGAATGGAAAAAAGCCAGGAACACATTGAGTGGCTAGATTTTTAAGAAATATTTCTCTTGAGAAACCAAAGAACTAGAAATTTTAAAATATATATAAGCTCCAGGGAGTATAGCTCTCTCATTTTATGGAAAAGTAAGGTAAACAGAGTAAATGAAGCAAACAAAGGTTATCAGCATTTATGTAACTCACATAACTATGGGGCTTTCTAGAAGTTGTATATGAGGAACAAAACCTCAGATTTTTTTTTTTTTTTTTTTTTTTGAGACGGAGTCTCGCTCTGTCGCCCGGGCTGGAGTGCAGTGGCCGGATCTCAGCTCACTGCAAGCTCCGCCTCCCGGGTTTACGCCATTCTCCTGCCTCAGCCTCCCCAGTAGCTGGGACTACAGGCGCCCGCCACCTCGCCCGGCTAGTTTTTTGTATTTTTAGTAGAGACGGGGTTTCACCGTGTTAGCCAGGATGGTCTCGATCTCCTGACCTCGTGATCCGCCCGCCTCGGCCTCCCAAAGTGCTGGGATTACAGGCTTGGGCCACCGCGCCCGACCAAAACCTCAGATATTAACCATTGTTCTTCAAGAGGAACCAATGAAATGTTATCTGTATTAATGTGCATTTTTCTTTTTTTTTTTTTAGTAAAAGCCCCTGTAGTAATTGTGCTAGAAAACAGAATCTTGTACGAGATTTGTTTCAGTTGTTTGCTGTGTTGATTCCATTCTTGAGAAAGTTTCTGTTATCACCAAATAAACATATTTAGGAAAAAAGGGAATATTTATGTACATTTGTTTTTGAATTCAAAAGTCAACATTGTATATTCCATTAAATATAATGTAAATCTGTCAGTTGGATTTAACTTTGAACAAATATTTATTATGCATCCATAAAATTTAGAATGCTGGAAAAATCATATTTTATTTGAAAATTAGTAATATCAGCATAAAGATATAGACATTGTTATAAGTATAAACAAAATATGCTTTCGTTGTGGAAAAGTAAGTTAAGTGCATTTTGGTTTAGAAAAGAAAACAAGCATATGAAATTAAGCTGATGTGCTTTGGAATAAGAGATGCTTCCTTTCATATTAGCAATAGGTGCTTGCTTATATTCTGGAAACCAGATTATTTTATTTTGATTTCCTTTCATTTAATTTATTTGCTGTCGTCCTTTCACATCAGTTAACTGAACTACAAAATAACTATCATTTATGAAGCCCCCACAGTCAAGATAAAATGTAGCCATTTTCCTTTTCATTAGGAATTTCCATAAAACTGTTCTTCAATACCACAAGTTAACTTGCTTTCTCAATATGCTACCATCCAGTTGGGATCAGAATTTGTTATTTGTAATATATTTTAATATTTTTTAACTGCAGTGTCTATTTTCTAAATACACCATTTTTATGAGTTTCCACTAAAATTGTAATGATGACCCTACATGAAATACAGGTTTAGAATGTATGAAAGCCATTTTATAAAGAAAAGGCAGCATTTAATGATTTTGGAAGCTTGCTAATTTATTCACACTGTCTGACTCCTCCCTTTCTCAAAGCCCTCCCAGACTGACCATTCAAAGAAGAAACTGAATATGAACCAGCGCTTCATCTCTACAAAATGCCATTTAAAAAAAATTCTTAATTATTCATTTGGCAAAGACACACTATTATCCTTGTATTTTTTAAACTGCTTCTTCATATTCAAGGTCACATAAGCATAGATAATTACACATTATCTCAGTTCCTTGGGAACATTTTAATGAATATTTAGTAATTCTTCAGATTTTATAGTCATATTAGGAAAGAAACTAGATAGCTATTTAGTTAAAAATAAAAACATGGTATGGATCAAATATACCATAAACAAACAAATAAAACTCTTTACATAAAATATCTTAACAAAAAATGCTACAAAAGTAAATAATGTTCTCATCTTTGATAAATTCAAGGTTTTCTCTTCACACCTGACTTCTGCCCAATTTTTCTAACTTTGTATTTTCTACCTGTGACTAGTCCTAGTCTTGACTCTTTTTTCTTTTTTTTTTTTTTTTTGCTTTGCTTTTCATTGTTCACACAATAAATAGTAAACAGATAGGGATTTCTGTTCTCTATAACCCTACTCTCTAAAATCCTACACATGCTAGCAAAGTATAAACACTTTCTCAAAACCACAGTTAGACTCCATTCTTCAATATATATAATTTGATCAACTGTTGCTTTGGAACATGACATAAGTGTGTAAACTGATGCCAATAAAAAATTTGATCCCTAAACCCAGCTGTACATTGGTCCCATCTACCACTTCTTTAATTTAGCTTTTATCATCTCATGATTGCAATGCATTTTATTAACCCCTTGATTAGGTTAATAAGGTTTCTTACTCATTGCCTGGAACTCTTGCTCTCAATTAATGGTGTTGCATCTTTGAATTCATTTCATTTAGAAAATTAAAAACAGTAGAGTACTTTCTCCTTCAATATCCTGTGCACTCACTTTAAAGATACATTTCTTTGTATTTTTACAGCCATCTTTTTGCCCTTTCTGCAAGAATTGCAGGATGAGTTTTATTTACACTGCCATCCTTCATTCTATCTTTCCTTTTTCCTTGTAGATTCCTACTTTATTAATTATGCCCTTCCTCTTGTGGATTTTCAAATCTATTAATTATTTACTAGCTCCTTTCCCAATGGCTATAAATAATCTCAAGTCTTTCTCATACTAAAAAGGAATAAACAGCAACGTTTAATACAAAATCATACAAAATATTTTGATCTTCTTTTCCATTATCTTCTACCACATCCTCATTCAAATAATCAATGCACAGATTTGTCCCTGCTTCCTTTAAAATACATTTTGCCTCCATCACATGATTGTACTTATCACTCTGTTAACTCACTGACAAAGCCAGTGGTTCTTCGAAAAATCCAAACTTTTTCCTTCATTTGACTGCGTTGTAAAGATTTTCTACCTCAAAACATTTTGTTCCTTTGATTTCTTTGACATGACAGAGAACCATTCTCTACCCATCTTCCAATTCTCTGACTATCCTTTATTTATTTCACTACCTTCATCCTTCCCTTAAATATCTGTTGACATTGTGGATTAATGTTTCTTTCTCTTTACTCTTCAAAGGTGAGGTAATCACTTTTATTGATTTTTAAGCACTTTAGTGCCTTTAAAAAACATTGAAGGGACATTTCTGATTTTGAATCTGCTAAATAAGATCTGAATCTAGATTCAAATATTTCATATCATAAAGAAAGCATCAATGCTTTAGGGTCGAGGTACTTCTTCAAGAATGAAAAAGCTAATTATGAATTCTGAACTGGCCCTAAGATTATTTTCTCTTGGTATAAATACCTTGTGTAATCCCATTGAGTTTGGATGGAACCTGTAGACATGAGACATCATGTCCATGGTTAAATACATGGCAAAATGAAGATTAACCGGAGTGGGCCTGATCTAGTCAGATGAACTCCTTGTAGGCAGAATTTTTCTCTAGCTGCTACAGGAGAAGTCAGAGACATGCTTCTGGTGCCCTGGAATAATGCAGTAGTCATTTGTGAACTGCCTATGGAACCATGGGGTGAGAAAATACAGATAGATTCTAGGAGCTACGAGCAGTCCTTGGCTGATAGTTGGAAAGAGAATGATCACTGCAAGGAACTTAATTGTGCCAATCATCTGAATGAGCTTGAAAAACGATCCTAAACCCTAGGTGAGAACACAGATTGATCAACACCTTGATTGCAGTCTGTGGGACCCTGACGAGGGGATTCAGTTAAACTGCACTCAGACCTCTGACCCGTATAAACTGTGAGATAACAAATGTGTGTTGTTTTAATCTCCTAAATTTGTGATAATTTGTTACACGGCAAATATATGTGGTTTAAGCTCCTATATTTATTTTAATCTGTTACATGGCAATTGTTAAATGACTACACTATTTTACTTGCTCTGCTATGCTATTCTATCAGTCCAACACATCATTTTCTCCAAGGAAGTTTGAATAAAATTTTCTGTGATAATGGAAAAGTTTTATATGTGAGGTATTCAGTGCAGTAGCCACCAGCCACAGATGGTTACTGAACATTTGAAATATAACTAGTAAGACTGAGAAACTGAATATTTTTAAAATTTAATTTAAGTTCTGGGATACATATACAGGACTTGCAGGTTTGTTACATATGTAAACGTGTGTCAAGGTGGTTTGCTGCGCCTGTCAACCCATCACCTCGGTATTAAGCCCTGCATGCATTGGCTGTTTTCCATGATGCTCTCACTCCCCCTCCTCCCACCCTCAACAGGCCATAGCGTGTGTTCTTCTCCTCACTGTGTTCATGTTTTAAGAAACTGAATTTTTAAGTTTAATTTTGATAAATATGGCTAAAGGGCTACTGAGCATCTGTGGTGTTATTGCATTTATCCCTTCCTTTCCCCAAGTGGTGAAAATACAAATTTTTCTTCCATCACTATTAACATCAACAAAGGGACTCCATTCTTAGAAATGTGGTGTCTGAAGCCACACACTGAGATATTTTAACAAGGAGAGAACAGTGGCATCTTCTACTCCATTTGTTATGTAGCAGGTCAGCTGATCTTCCTCCTCTGCCATCAGAGCAGAGTGATTCAACAATGAAAAGGATATGATGATAGAATGGACAGGAGGAGCACCAATAAAAGCGCTTTCTCACATTATGGCCCACGAAGAAATTTGCTTTGGACCAACTGGAAGATCACTGTAACTGAAGCATATTATTGGAAACTAACACAATAACAGCAATTGCCAGTAACAATACACCAAGAGCAGGAGGCTGTAGGATGCACCAGCTGCAAATGCTTCACATGTCAGGAACAGCATTGTTTTGCTCTGTATTAGAGAATATCACATAGTGTGAACTGTTCTGTGATAGGGTACCTTAACATTTTATTAAGGAGACAGATGCTGGGGTATGGTGGCTTCTTCCTGCAATCCCAGCATTTTGGGACGCTGAGGCAGGAGAATCATTTGAGCCCAGGAGTTTGAGACCAGCGTGGGTAACAGCAAGACCGTATCTCAAAAAAAAGAAAGAAAAAAGAGGAAGGAAGGAAGGAAGGAAGGAAGGAAGGAAGGAAGGAAGGAAGGAAGGAAGGAAGGAAGGAAGGAAGGAAGGAAGGAAGGAAGGAAGGAAGGAAGGAAAGAAGGAAGGGGAGAGAAGAGGAGAGGAAAGGGAAGGAAAGGGAAGGGAAGGAGGGAAGGAAGGGAAGGAAGAGAGAAAAGAAAGAAAGATTAGCTGATCTCAGCGGCACCACATCTACAGTCCTAGCTACTCGGGAGGCTGAGGCAGGAAGATTGCTTAGGCTGCAGGCTCTAGTGAACTATGATCATGCCATTACTGGACACTCCAGCCTGGATGACAGAGCAAGTCTGTGTCTCTTCAAAAAAAAAAAAAAAGAAGAAGAAGAAGAAGAAGAAGAAGAAGAAGAAAAGAAAGCAAAAAGGAGGTAGAGAACACAAAGGAGGGCAAAAGTTGTAATCAATAACAGAGAAGCAGGCACTCATGCTTGTCTGGAGAGGGAGATGTTTGGCCATTCTTGTAGTCTGGATGGTGTTATATTTGTCTGTGCTCAGTCATGATTATGGAGCGGCTTGTTTTTATCTCACTCCATCATTGTCACAGAATGCCCTTGTCTGCTATTGGTGTTCTGCGAGATGGTTGAGTCCGTCAGGAGAATGCCATGGCCTAGCTGTTAGTGCAAGGTCAGCTCTCAGCTGACAGCTGAGGGGCTGCTTTTCTTTCTCAAAGGAAATAACTGGATAAAAATAAAACCATTTTGGATTTGTACACCACTTATTTATTTCAGATGGGTCAATACACTGGTAATGTGCTGATGATACACATTTTTCGTTTCTGCCCAGGCCTCTCACCCAAACTTCTGACTCATGCACCCAGCTGTGTCCTTCAGATCTTTAGTTAGATGTCCCAATGCACTTCAAAATCAGCATGTCCAAAAGTATTCTCAGGATCCATGCCTCCAACCTGTTTCTTTTACTGAATTATCTACGTCATCTTTAGGTACCAATTTGTGTTCAGCAAAAATCCCCTCTCACATCTTTCATGCACACATAAAAAAATCCTTCAACCTGTACAAAAATCATCAAATTCAGTCAATTTCAACTGTTCAAGTCTTTTCAACTTATCCCACCTTTTTAAAACTGTTATTAAAACAAGTGCAGGAAAATGATATTTCATTGTGCAAATAACTGCATTTGTAAAATGACAACACTGTTTCTCAGCTTTTCAATGTTGAGAGTTTAACATTTGTTTCTCATCTAGGCTGTGGTGGCTATGCACAGTGCTGACTTCATGGGTATGCCACACTGTGCAGCCACACACAGCCATGTGCTTAGTGGGGCCCACACTCAATTTAACACTCTGTTGTTGTTCTATGGAAATACTCAAAATTTTTCAACAAAAGGTTTCACATTGTCATTCTGCACTAGGCTCCACATATTATGTAGCTGGTTCTTGCTAAGAGAATGATTCTCAAAGGCCTCCAAGTAGGGAATATATAACTGAAGAAGGGCTCTAGTCACCATGTTCTAAAACCCATTGCCACATTCTCTCTGAGGCCATGCTTGCTGGGGCTACTCCCAGCAGGTATCAGAGTAGGGCAGAAATACTGAGCGAGTCTTGTTCTTGGGATAGAAGGGACACTTATAACTGTTGATTTGGGGCCAAACTCCCTGCTGTCCTTGACAAAGCTTCATTAGACTCCACTGCTATCTAAGTCATTGCTACCCATCGTTCCCTCCCCTTTACTTCCCTCTGGATTAACCTTACATCATGGTCTTTCTCATCCTTCTCCGGATCCCTCCCTATTTTCTCTTACACAAGCATTTTGCTTGTGGTAGGAGTGAAATCTTTGCAGACATGGCCCTTTCTTGGTGTCTGCTTTGCTAAGGGTCTGGATTAACATGGTGAATATTAATATAATCTTCATAGGTTTGCTCTTGGCATTATTATGAGATAATACATTAACCTATTAACATCGTCCCTAACATATGCTGAACAGACATAAATGTAGTTATTAACAATAATTGCAGTTATATTAAGAGTCACTGTGACACTTTCATTGCTAAGATCTATATTTCTAGGGCATGCCAACAGACTCTAGTCCTTCTGCCTTTTGTCTTACTTTCCTCAAACTATCTTTCGTGATAACCTCCAGAGTGATCTGTCTGAATAGCCAATTGACCCATTGTTTTAAAATTCTTCAGCGATTTTCATAGTCCCTATGATGCATGAAATTGTCAGAAGTTTTGAATTTTACCTGACATTTTGCTTGAGGCATTAAAAAAAACAGGCTCTATCAGTTTATAGTCTACAGTTCCTGATCCTTAGTGTGTCATAAAAGACACCTCTCCCTGACCACATATCAGCCTCCTCTAATTGCCCATCATTCCCAGATCCCACTTGAGCAACCTCATATTGGCTGTTGTTCTCACTACATGTTTTTCCACACTCCATAACTTTCACAAGGTGTGCCCTCTTGTGGAATAAGTTCTACTAGTCCTCTCAAGCCATATCTCTATTAGTAAGCTTTTCTTGGTGGTCATAGATCAATTAAATGGCCCTGCTCTCAGACTAAACCATATGAATAGCATTTCCAGGGTTGTATTTAGTAATGTATATTATGTTTTTATTTCTCTATATGTCAAATTCTTTGGAAAAGATGGAAGATCCTTGAGGTTACATATTTATTATATTCATCCACGAGTCTCTGCATCTTCCTTGCCTGACACAGAGTCCAGCACAGATAGTTGGAGATAAATACCTCCTTTACAAATAAAAGAAATATTTAATGAATAAATCAAAATTCAATGATTTCTGGTATAATGAGTAGAAAAGTTTTAGAATGTCATCTATTTTGCTTAAATGGCAATCCATTATTATGATGATAATGATGATGATTATTATTAAGACGAGTCTTGCTCTGTCACCCAGGCTGGAGTGCAGTGGCACAATCTCGGCTCACTGCAAGCTCCGCCTGCTGGGTTCATGCCATTCTCCTGTCTCAGCCTCCCGAGTAGCTGAGACTACAGGTGCCCGCCACCACATCCGGCTAATTTTTTGTATTTTTAGTAGAGACGGGGTTTCACCATGTTAGCCAGGATGGTCTCCATCTCCTGACCTCATGATCCCCCTGCCTTGGCCTCCCAAAGTGCTGGGATTACAGGCATGAGCCACCGCACCCGGCCAAATGGCAATGTTTTTTCCATATAGGCTCATGTATTCTGCAAACAGAGAAAATGTTATTTCATCCTTTCTGGTTTTTATGTCTTTCATTTTTTTTTTTTTTTTTCTTGCCTAATTGCTCTTCCTGGGGCTTCTGTAGTACTATGCTGAATAAAAGAGGTGAAGGTAGGCATCCTCATCTTATAGGAAAAGCTTTCACATTTTCTCCATTGAGGATGATGTTTGTTGTGGGCTTGTAGTACATGAACTTTATCATGTTGATGTACTTGACTTCTAAACCTAGCTGTTGAGTGTTTTTATCATGAAAAGATATTGAAATTTGTCAAATTTTTTGTATTTATTTACATTATATTGTTATTTTTATCCTTCATTCTCTTAGTGTGGTATATTGCATTTGCTAATTTGTATATGATGTTGAACCACCCTAAAGGTTCCTTAAATAAAAACTTAGAACTAATAAACAAATTCAGTAAGGTTTCAGGATACAAAATCAACATACACAAATCCATTGCATTTCTATTCACTAAAAGTGAAGCATCTGAAAAGGAAATTTAACAAAACAATTCCATGTACAATGACATCAGAAAGAATAAAATGTTTGGTAATAAACTTAACCAAGAAAGTGAAATACTTGCTTCTTGATAACTATAAAACATTGGTGAAAAAAAAATTAAAGACACAAACAAATAAAAAAATTCCTCCATGTTCATGGATTGAATGACAATATTGATCAGGTATCCATACTAAAAAAAGTAATCTACAGATTCAAATTTATTGCCATCAAATTCCCAATAGCATTTTTTAAAATGTAAAAGCAATTTGAAATTCATATGGAGCTACAAAAGATCCAAACCAGTCACAGAAATCTTGAGACAGAGGAACAAAGCTGAAGGTATCACAGTTCCTGATTTCAAAATATATTATAGAGCTACAATAATAAAACAGCATGGTACAGGCATAAAGACAAACATATAAACAAACAGGACAGAATGGAGAGCCCAGAAATAAACCCATATATATGGACAACTGACCTGTGACACAGGTGCTAAGAATACACAGTGGGGAATGGATGCTCTCTTCAACAAATGGCATGAAGAAAATCAGGTATCATGGAATTTTCAGCCTTTTTGCACTGGTTTTCCCTCATGTTCATGGATTTATCTACCTTTGGTCTTTGGTGCTGGTGACCTTCAGATGGGGTTTTTGTGTGGATGCCTTTTTAGTTGATGTTGATGCTATTCCTTTCTGTTTGTTAGTTTTCAGATTAAAGACTTAAATGTAAGACCCAAAATCATAAAAGCCCTAGAAGAAAACCTAGGCAATACCACCCAGAACATAGGCATGGGCAAAGACTTCATGACTAAAACACCAAAAGCAAAGGCAACAAAAGCCAAAATTGACAAATGGGATCTAATTAAACTAAAGAACTTCTGCATAGCAAAAGAAAGTATCATCGGAGTGAACAGGCAACCTACAGAACAGGAGAAAAATTTTGCAATCTATCCATCTGACAAATGGCTAATATCCAGAATCTAAAAGACACTTAAACAAATTTACAAGAAAAAAAAAATCAAAAAGTGGGTGAAGACTTCGAAAAGACACTTTTCAAAAGAAGACATTTATGCAGCCAACAAACATGAAACAACAACAAAAAAAAAAGCTCACCATCACTGGTTATTAGAGCAATGCAAATCGAAACGAAAATGAGATACCATCTCATGCCAGTTCGAATGGCAATAATTAAAAGTCAGGAAACAACAGATGCTGGAGAGGCTGTGGAGAAATAGGAGCGCTTTTACACTGTTGGTGGGAGTGTAAATTAGTTCAACCATTGTGGAAGACAGTGTAGCGATTCCTCAAGGATCTTGAACCAGAAATACCATTAGACCCAGCAAAGTCCCATTACCATGCATATGCCCAAAGGATTATAAATCATTCTACTATAAATACAAATGGACACGTATGTTTATTGGAGCACTCTTCACAATAGCAAAGACTTGGAACATACCCGAATGTCCACCAATGATAGACTGGATAAAGAAAACGTGGCACATATACACCATAAAATACTATGCAGCCATAAAATATGATGAGTTCATGTCCTTTGCAGGGATTTGGGATGCAGCTGAAAACCATCATTCTCAGTAAACTAACACAGAAACAGAAAACTAAACACCGCATGTTCTCACTCATAAGTGGGAGTTGAACAACTAGAACACATGGACACAGGGAGGGGAACATCACGCAACGGGTCACGGCTGAGAAGGGATAGCATTAGTAGAAATACCTAATGTACATTATGGGTTGATGTGTGCAGCAAACCACCATGGCACATGTATACCTGTGTAACAAACCAGAGCGTTCTGCACATGTATTCCAGAACTTAAAGTACAATTTTAAAAAATGAGGTGTCCACATGCAAACAAATGAAATTGTACCCTTATTTTACACCATACACAAAACCAATTCAAAATAGATTAAAGCTTGGCCAACGTGGTGAAACCCCGTCTCTACTAAAAATACAAAAATCAGCCAGGCATGGTGGTGGGCACCTGTAATCCCAGCTACTCAGGAGGTTGTGGTAGGAGAATCACTTAAACCTGGGAGGTGGAGGTTGCAGTGAACAGAGATCACGCCACTGCAGGGCAGCCTGAGTGACAGAGGGAGACTCCATCTCAAACAAACAAACAAAAAATACGACAAAAAGAACACAAGGAGCTTGAATAGGTATTTCTGCAAAGTGCAAAGAAGACATATAACTGGCCAGCAGGTAATAAAACGATACTCAACATCACTAACGATTCAGGAAGTGCAAATCAAACTACAAAAAAAAGTCACCTCAAACCTGTCAGGAGAGCCATTAATTTATTTAAAAAAAAAAAAAAAAAAAAAAAAAAAAAAAAAACAGATAAGTGTTAGCGAGAATGTAGAGAAATTGGAACCCTGTACTCTGTTAGTGACAATGTAAAATTGTGTAGCAACTATGGAAAACAGTGTGAAGCCTCCTCAAAGAAATAAAATTTTAACTTCTATATGATTCAGCAATCCCATTTTTAAGTATATATCCAAAATAATTGGAATCAGTATCTTGAAGCCATATTTGCACTACCACGTTTATTGAAGCATTATTCACAATAGCCAAGATATGAAATCAACCTAAACGCCCATCAGCAGATGAATGGATAAAGAAACGATGGTATACATATACAATGGAGTATTTTTCAGCCTTAAAAATGATAACCTGCCAAATACGACAACGTGAATGAACTTGAGGGACATTATACAAAGTGAAATACACCAGTCACAGAAGGACAAATACTGCATTCCAGGCATATAAGCCTTATATAATAGTCAAACTCATAGAAACTTGAATACAGAAGCAGAGAATACAATAGTGGTTGACAGGTGCTGTGCAGTGGGGAAGTGGGAAGTTGTTAAATGGTTATACATTGGTAGTTACACGTGAAGAAAAAGTTCTAGAGATCTACTCTAAACATAGTGCCTATCGTTAGAAATGTGGTGTTTTGCACTTTAAAATTTGCTGAGAAAGTAGATCTCATGGTAAGTTTTCTTACTACAAAAAAAAAAAAAACGGGACACAAAGAAATTTTGTGAGGTGTTGATAGGTCTATTATCTTTATTGTGATGATGGAATCATGGATGTTTACATATGTTCAAATGCATCAACTATATATATTAAATGTGTGCTGTTCTTTGTATATCAATTATATCTCAATAAAATTGTTAAAAATTGATGTCACTATAAGTGGAAAAGCAGCTAGTTTTATATGTATCTAATTTCACACAAGTGCAAATTTTATATCAGTTTTAGTATATAAGTACATAGAATATATAATACTTTGAAATAAAGTCAATCAGAACATATCCACTTCTTTTAATAAAAATCCAACTTTTCTAATAAATAAGATTTCTAAGCAATCTAATGACATAAAATATTTGGGAAATTTCAAAATTATCTTTTTATGGTTGATTGAACTGATTTTTTCTATATGTATTTCTGTATTCAAATTTAATTTTCTTTGCATTAACACAAATATGTAACATAATACCACCAAAATCATCCTCACTTTTGTTAGTATTTTTCTAATGTCATTTTCTATTTAAACTAAGGGTAATGTTTATAACAGTGCTGACCAAAGTTCACAGGATAACACAAGTCAGTTTAAGAAACTGCTTCTCAAAGGGAAGATATGTTTGTTCACAGTAGTTTTTCTGATCTTAATGGAAGTTACTGATAGTCAAATGTAAATATTTTCAATTCACATAAATATTTATTTCATAGTTGTCATTTTCATTAAAACATTCCTAGAAAGGGTTTCCAAATAACAAATCCAACTAACTTTGAATTTTCAGAAAATAACATTATATATCTACAACCTGTGACCTTTAATTTTTTTCCAGACAATTTGAAGATGTTTTGGTCCCTAATTAATTTTCTTTAGAAAAATAGGAGCTAAGTAGAGAGAATATTATTCTATAAACTATGAATTTCAGATCATAGATAACACCAGTAACAATGAATATGCTTTATTTTCTAAGTATGTAACATTACAAGGTTCTATCTTTACTCTATCATGACTTGCTTTCCCATGAGTGATGTATTTGCATCAGTACATTGCTATACATACCATCACCAGTTCATTTTCTGATTAAAAGCACTTAGTTTGGAAGATGATTGAAGGGAGACATTGTAAGTCTAGACTACATATTAGAGAAATATAATTCATCCCTAAGGATCAACATGCTATCCTGTGTATATTAACTCAATAGTAACTGAATAAATTACCTACAACTATACTAAGATTGTTTTTTGAAATTAGCCTATTTTCAGGAGAAAAAGGTGTGTTTATTGAATAAAATACAAATGATATGAACTATAATCATGTTTCAGTTCTTATCTTTGCCTGAATCAGAGAAGCAAAAATATTTTTGCTGAGTGAATCTAATGCCCATATTCCCTCAGCCCAAAATGACCTTGAATATTAAGACAGAATTTGTTCTGATCTCTCTGATGCTAAGACATCACTCTTATCACTTACAAAGATAGAGTTATTGTGTCAGTGTTTTGTTTTTTTGGAATATACATAATATTCTGGAAACAAAATGTTGCTGTTGCAAAATGATAACATTTTGAGTGACAAAGGAGGGCCTATTTTAGGGAATTTTTTTCTTTTTCTTTTTTTTTTTTTTAAGATGGAGTCTCACTGTCACCAAGGCTGGAGTGCAGTGCCGTAATCTCGGTTCACTGCAACCTCCACCTCCTGGGATCAAGCGATTCTTGTATCTCAGCCTCCCGAGTGGGGGATTATAGGTGCTGGCCACCACGCCCGGCTAAGTTTTGTATGTTTAGTAGACACAGGGTTTCGCCATATTGGCCAGGCTGGTTTCCAACTCCTGATCTCAGGTGATCTGCCAGCCTCAGCCTCCCAAAGTGTTGGGATTACAGGCGTGAGTCACTGCGCCTGGCCAAAAATCATTTTTATACACTATATTATCAAATGAATCTACACTGCAAACTGACGATAATAATATTTATTAATATTTATATATATATAGTTTTAAATCTCCATCATATAGCCAAAATGCCGAAAACACAACAAACAAAACAAACAATAATGCTCCCATCTGGTCTCATAAACCAACAATAAAATAATAAAGGAAAACCACTTTCAATGTTGTTACTTAATTTAAGGCATTCAACAAAAACACCTCAATTTACATTTAAAATAATGCTAAAATACCACATTTGTTTTTGTATTTTTAAATAAAAAATACCCTATATATGTATTATTGTATTCCAGCTACAATGTAAGTATTTTAAAAATTATATGTTAAATGAGAATTATTTGCTATAAATTAGAAGTAGCTCTTTTCTGCATCTCAGAAAGAATTTTAGTATTAACATTTTAGGAAATAAAATTTCACTGAATAATTCCTGGAGAAAATGTGCTTTAGATATATGAATATTTATGAATATATAAATTCTACATGGTAGATTTATTAGCAAAAGATGATTCTTGGCATGGTTTGGTCTGTCAGAAATCTCAAAGTATATCAACTCAAATTTCTACAAAAAGAATATATTGAGAATGCCTATAGTTATAAAATTATAACCTCATACAGAATTTTCCCTTTCATCTCCTCAATACTGTCGTTGTCAACAAACTCTTTTAAAAAATGTTTCTAAACAATCTTGTTCAAATAGGAGGATCCTATTAGATACATGATTTAATTGTTGACTGTCAATAAAGATTTGAGAGTTTTTTTAAGAATTCTAAGGGTTTGTTGTAAGAATGCACATTTTTGTTTTTGCTTTCAAAACTTGTTTGAGGCCGGGCGCGGTGGCTCAAGCCTGTAATCCCAGCACTTTGGGAGGCCGAGACGGGCGGATCACAAGGTCAGGAGATCGAGACCATCCTGGCAAACACAGTGAAACCCCGTCTCTACTAAAAAATACAAAAAACTAGCCGGGCGAGGTGGCGGGCGCTTGTAGTCCCAGCTACTTGGGAGGCTGAGGCAGGAGAATGGTGGGAACCCGGGAGGGGAAGCTTGCAGTGAGCTGAGATCCGGCCACTGCACTCCAGCCTGGGTGACAGAGCAAGACTCCGCCTCAAAAAAAAAAAAAAAAAACTTGTTTGAGAAAACACCATTATTATAGAGAGCCATCGATCACATATTTGGGTCTACAAAAATTGAGTAAACATTATTTTCTATTGGATAATATAAATATTCAAAACATTCTATGTATTTTGCTAAATTATTAAAAAATGTAATTCTTGTCTTTCTTCCCAATATGTGTTGTACACCAAATTTAATTAGTAATGCAAAATGTCTATAACTGCAAATAAACTAGGGGAAAATACTGAAAAATAAGCAAGTAAATGCTAAATCAAGATGCACTCTAAGCTGCAAATAAACTTTGCACATAGTAATCATCCATTATTAACTCCAGGATTTCTAAGTCAATGGGTTTCATTCATTTTAAATTTATTCCAGCTATCTCAAGACTGTGAGATGTGTAGAAAGAGTAGAGATTTCAAATAAGCAACTGCGAGATTTTATCATTCTATCACAAATGCTTGGCATAACCTACCACTTAGGTAAATATCAAAAAGTAACCTTATGGACTTTAATTTAACCCATGATTAAAGATATCTCATAAGCATAAAAGCATAAAATAAGTGAATATGTAGGTATACATGAGAGTGAGAGAGAGACAGCATGAGCAAACTAGACCAGTTTTGCTCTGATAATGACAGACTAAGCAATTAAAATCATAATCTTTTTGATAACAAGAAAATCTGTAAAAATCTGCAAAAATATATCTTATGATTCAATCTAGAAGTATGAGGAATGTCAGAGATGTCATATAAGATTTGTAATGCATTTCTCATAGGGTTCTCTGTCAATTCAAAAAGAGACAGCTGAAAGAGGAAGACTCAGAGAAAAGTTTCAAAAGATGAATAGCCTTGTCTGAGTAGGGAGATCCAAACTGGGGCTCATAGCCTGCCAAAATATATGTTGATAGATTGGTAACCTTTCTACGCAGGCTTTTAGTTTGGATAGCTGCAAGTGATACTACAGCTTCAGGGTTAACCAAAGTCAGACATGTCAATATAGAAAGTAAACCCAACTTTGATTTGTTTTAATCTCTACAGTTGGATTATGGTGATCCAGTTTATGAGAATGAAAATTTTCTCTTGATGGAGATAACGCAATCTGATGCCTCTATTTATTCATAAAAGTTGACATTCAGAAAAAGAAAAAAAAAAGCACACACATATGAAAACAAGATAAGATTATGCAAACATAAGAGAAATAACAGAGAATAGAAATAGACCCATAGATAATCCAAACAATGAAGCCATTACATATCGATTTTAAAATGTTATGTTTAATCAAATCTGATACAGTGGCTCACGCCTGTAATCCCAGCACTTTAGGAGGCCCAGGTGAGCAGATCACTTGAGACCAGGAGTTCTAGAGCAGCCTGGCCAACATGGCAAAACCCTGTTTCTACAAAAAATACAAAAATTAGCTGCTCATGGTGATGCACACCTGTAGTCCCAGTTACTTGTGAGGCTGAGGCACAGAACTGCTTGAACCCAGGAGGTGGAAATTGCAGTGGGCCAAGATTGTGCCACTGTTTCCAGCCTGGGGGACAGAGAGAGACTCTTTCTCAAAAAAATAAAAAAATAAAAAAATAAAAAATAAAGGATACATTTAATCAGTTCAGAAATATGAAAAACAGAATTATAATCTTGGCCACAGAATGGAAACTAAATCAATTGGCAAGTTGAACCAAAAAATACAATAACTGAAATTAAGGCTTAATGTATGGGTTTACAGTTTAATAAAAGTATCAAGTGGTAAATAAATGGAAGGACATAATGAGAATAAGTACAAAGAGACAGACAAAAATGTGGTAAAAAAATATGAAAACAAGAGCAAGCCATTGAGGAGATGCATTGCAATCTTCTCAGAAACAACTGTAATATCAGACGGAGAGGAAAGAAAGTGAAACAAGGACTATTTGAAAAGATATCTTATACTTTTCCAAAACTGATACAAGAAATCAAGCAACATAAATCGTATGACTATTTTGAAGCTAAAAACTACTATCCTGAAATTTATAATCAATACCTGCCTTCTAGAAACTTTGACTAGATACTTTCATAATACAAATATAAAGGGAAGACCCAACCATTGTTTGCAAGGTGGTATGTGTGGCTTTGGAATTGGACCACAAAGTAGTCAATGTTTGCCATAGTCCTCCTCTAGATATCTGACATGTGAATTAATTCGTTCAATATTCTTTGACAAAAGAATTTGTGGTCCTTTCTCTTAATTTTGACTTTCAAAATTATTAAAATCTGTCTTATAAATTAAGTAACTGATTACAGCTATACAACTGTCAAGCATAAATGAGAAGTCTAATCAAATCCATAATATAAGAAACAAAGGAAATACTTGGTTCCCTCATTAGTTTTTTTTTTTTTTTTTTTTAATTGCTAAAATAAACTTAGCAGCTTACAACAACACAAATTTATCATTTCAGGTTTGTGGGTCCCCAATCTGCCACAGATTAACTGGGTCCTGTGTTCAAGGTCTCATTAGAATTTAATCAAACTATAAACCTGCTACATCCTCATCTGAGATTAGAGAAAAATCCACATCCAAGCTGACTCATGTTATTGATAGAATTTTTCATAAAACCCAAGACTCTCCAAATTTGGTTGTCATTTTTCTGCAGCATGGCATGTGAACTAAGCTTTCATCTGATTTATTACACATCAGATCCAATAGACAATATACTGATATCACTTGTCTTATTCTATCAAAGTAAACATTGCATTTGCACAGAATCTGAACATAAGAATATTTTATTACAGTGACTAACAGAATTCTGTTTTAATAGAATCAGAAGTGACACTTGGTATGTGTTTGTGGCAATCAATTACAGTACTTTTCAGAAATGTGTTTTTGTAATTTGGAGAAAAATAAATGTTTAATGACATGCCAGAAAAATATTCCACCAATTTTCTAATTACTTAAATTGCAATCTTTGAAGCTAGATTTCAAATAGCGTAATCATCAGATGTTTTATGCATGGCTATTGAATGTTAAGAGATACACTGCAGTAGCTAATGATAAAAGTTAAATATATTTTATAGCAAAGTCAGTGCACATTAAGACATATAAAACCACACAATATTTTATGTATGTGTGTTGTAAAAGACCTCCATAAATTATCACAATAGATTTTGAGAAACCAAAAGACTCCTGTAGAGCCTGCTGCTGAAAGTAGAAATATCTGAATTTTGTAAAACAAATCACCTAAAAGAAAAATAAGTAAAATAATGAGCAAAAAAATAACTTAAGGTACAAAAAAGGTCAGGACTTACCTACTTGCTAATTTTTTTTTTTTTTTCACTGGTAGTCTTGACAAAGCCAAGAATTATCTCAAGATTAAAAAAAAAAAAAAAAGTCTCAGGTCAAGGCTGAAACAGAAATGTTAAGAGATATGATAACATACACAAAAGGATTCACTGATGTCAGGAAAATCTGAAAGATAAATGTGAAATATTCAGAAATTAATTATGTCAAAACTTCTAACTACCCAAAAATTTCCTCAAGAGAATAAGATAGAATCCAATTCTTAAGTAATGTCAACCAATTTGAGGAAACATAGTTTTTTGACTTTTGAAAATTAAGAGCCTTGGGGTGTTACACATTCCTAAATCTTAACTGTGTGTTGAATTTATATTAGATTGATTACAAATAGAAATTTTATTGGTCATAATTGCCAGAAAAAATGACTGTTCTTTTAGCTCTGTATTTCCATTAAGGCCCTTAAAAGTTACCAGTATTTTTGAAATGGCAGTTACTAAATGGTCCTGTAATCTAATCAAAGTCAATGTAAATTATTGTTTTAAATTGTCTAACTTTAGAAAATCTTTTCTACTTCATACATAGGTTAGCATAGGGATAATATTAACTTATTAATTGCCTCAATTCTCTGAGGAAGAGAGACTAAGCAATGCCAGAATGCTAAGGTTTAGAATAATAAGGTATTTATAAACACATGCAAGAGGTTGAAATTTTCTTGGTTTCAAATAATATTCTGGCATGTACAATGTCCTAGCTAGAAGAACATAAACATATTTTAGAGGCTCCACAGCATCCTGATTTTTGAGTGTGTGTTTGAAATGACAACAGCTAAAAATACACTTCAGTAAAGGATCGTAGATTTTTAAATATCTGTACTGATGTTTCATGGTTAATTTAGACTGTATGAGGATTTAAAGTTGTTCATAAAATGGTATGAAATATCAAGTAAACAACCTACATTGTATCCGTGATTATACACTTATATACTTCCTGACTTTCTTGTTCATCTTTCTTTCTGTTTTTTTTTTTTTTTTTTTTTTTTTTTTTTTTTTTTTTTGAGATGCAGTATTGCTCAGGCTTTTTTTGAGATGCAGTCTCGCTTGGTAGCCCAGGCTGGAGTGCAGTGGTGCCATTTAGGCCCACTGCAACCTCCTCCTCCCGGGTTCAAGCCATTCTTCTGCCTCAACCTCCCAAGTAGTTGGGATTACAGGTGTGCACTACCATGCCCAGCTAATTTTTGTATTTTTAGTAGCCACGGGGTTTCACCATGTTGGCCAGGCTATTCTTGAACTCCTGACCTCAGGTAATCTACACACCTTGGCCACCCAAAGTGCTGGGATTATAGGCATGAGCCACCATGCCTGGCCATTCATCTTTCTTTATAAAATAAAAATTTTACTTACAATGCACTTCTACATCAATTTAGATGAAGAGAAAAATTATCACCTTACAATTACACTTACAGTAACGAGGTCTCAAAGGGTCTGGCGAATATTGCATCACCATACTCACATCTTTGAACCACTCTTTAAAGTGAGTGTTTATTTTAAACATATTTTTTTGAAATATTTTTTGAATTATCTTACAATGGATATATGGAATTACCTATCATTCCTGTATTATAGTTTATGTAAAATTTTGATAAATTAGAATTTAGAGTGACTACCTCCAAATGATCATTGACAAAAAATAATAAAAAGAAGTCTGCTTTAAAAACCAGCAATATGAATAATATATGAATGACTCTCACTTTACAGGTTTAAAGAGTCAAACATTGTGGCATAAAACCAGATTCCATTTTAGTTCTAGAATCAAGTGGTTTTATAATGTAATAATGTTTCACTCTGCACTTTCTTTTTTTAAAAAGGGTGGTTATTGAAAGAATGAATTATATCCTACATCAGCAGTAACAGTGGATATGATAACAATTAGGTCCCCATTGCAAACACAGTGTGGCAATATTTAAGCATCTGATTGCATTTAAGGATCTCATTCATGAAATACAGGCTCTTTAGGCAGGAATGTTCAGACCGTTTTTTATTAAGTATTTGCTGTATGCTGGGAATGTGTCAGGCTTTTTTTCTAAAGATTTGGCGTAAACAATACAAGATTTCTATCCTGTTGGAACTTATAGGACAGGGCAGGAGGCAAAAATAAGTACTAGAAAAGAATATGTTATCTACCCTCATATGGCAGTAAAGGTTATGGAAGAAAATACCAAGAACAAATACAAACAAACAGGAAATTCTGTTTTCAGCACATGTTTAACATTATTGATTTTTCTTAAAGAAGATGATGATTATGATTAATGTGAAGAAAGATGAATGTATTGCATGTTAAAATGCTTTCATATCCAATCTTAGTATTATGATTATCATTATTGAAAAGTAAGTGTTCAGTGACAGTTGGAAAAGTATGTGAAATTTTTATTTGAAAAATAAAATAGAAATTTTTAGGCAGAATGAGAAGAAAGGAGGACATTTTTGTTGAGCTAAGGCAAAAATTAACTGTGTAGAGTACATTCAAGGAATTATGAGTAGATAGATTATATATATATATACACATGTATACATATACACACACAAAATGGAAGCTAAGACTGGAATGGTGTGCTAGATTAATAGATTACTTAAGTGAATTTGGGAACAAAAGAACAAATGCACAGAACAACTAAAATTCAGTATGTATAAATATAAAATTATTTACTGAAAACTTACAAATGTAACCCATTTATTATTCACTAAACAAATATTGAATGCCTAACATATGTCAGAATCTGGGTATATAATACGGGCTAGGTATATATCCTCTCAGATTCATGGTACACACATAACTTAGACATATGCAACCCTATTTTACAAAGAAAAAGTGTCTTATATATACACTGGACATATTAGAAAAAAATCTCAGGACTGTAAGTGGATAAGCATGGATTTGGATGGCAGCAGGTGAACGCCACAGTCTCCGCCTGTAACCCAAATTGTTACATATTGTCTCCAAGTGTGGCCTCTTTATCAAAAATTGATAACATCCCTGTGTATTTAGATTATAAAATGAATATTTCCTCATATTTATTTATTTTTCTCCCCAGAGATCTGTTTTGCCATTTAGTGAACCCATCTGACTTGCATGTATCATTTTCATATTTTTCTAATTGTGGAAGCCTTTTGCTGGCTGCAGTGGATCACAGATTGTATTCTCTGCTTTGCTTAGTGATAATTTATTATGATAAAAAACACGTTTATCTTACTTCAATAAGGAGGAGGTCCTCCTTGATGATGCACTCTTAAATCCTTTAATATCCAACTATTGTCATTACACATTTCCGTCTGGACTAAATATTAAGTTTTTTCTTGTTTATGTTCTGTTGGAAATGTGTCCTTCCACTTTAAACATTCCTTCCTCGGTGGTATCTTCTGGTCTAACACTTTAAGGTGTCCCTCTGTTTGCTGAAGTCAGAATTAAAAATATTTTTCTTGTGGATTCCTGCAGTTGATATCTTTATTTATGTGTTGGTCACATAGACCTAAATATGGTAAGTAGAATGATACTTTCATTCTGATCAATTTTCTTGAATGATGTTTCCATATATTTACTTATCATTTGTAGCTAACTCAAACAAAAGTAATATAAAACATCAGCACTCATTTTGGCATAATAAGAAACTATTTGCCATTGAGAAATAAAAACAAATGGTTTATAAACAGCAGAAGAACTTTATACATAATCGTTCTTTAAATAGTAAAATAGTATCAGCTGTCAAAATTCAAGTAACCCACACTGAAAACAAAAGTAACCAAAGGAATCATAATTGTGTTGTAAGCTTGTTATACTTTACTGTTTTAAATTGAATAACAGATATTTACAATTAAGAAAATGTATTTTATTTATTCCCCCCAACTTTAAACTTATTTCATAGACCTGGAACAAAACATCTTACCTTTCAATAAATTAGAATAGTATTTGACACTTTCAAAGTGTTGTTAAATTGAGGAGGTAGTATTATTTATTTTGAACATGAAGATTCTCTTCATCTAATATTAATTTTACTCTAACTCCATTCTGGTACATGATAAGATAAAAATTACATCTATAAATTGAAATCTCACATAGTGAAAATATTACTTTCAGAAACAAGCACGATTTAGATGTAAAACATGTTTAGTAGAGAGGAAAGCCCTCTTTGAAAGCTACTCTCAGTTTACATCATTGAATGGAAGAATTTCCAGATGAAGGGCAAGAGCAAAGTCTTAAAACTCCAAAAATGTCAATCACCATAACAGCAAATAATTTGCCTTTTCAAGTCACAAGACTGCAATTAATCATGTTAGACATCAAAAAAGCAAATTGAGGCTGCTTTTAATGATGCATCCTTCTGTGAAAAAAGGTAATAGTTCTGCATTACCCAGGTGATTAATTGAGGTACTAATTTAGATTGCATGTCATATGAGTATACAGTTTCTTTGGGAGATGGTGGCATTCAAATAGGGGTTCTTATTATAAGAATGCTGTAATTGTTCAAAATCAGTGTTAAGACTGACACAAATTTAGTTGTTGGAAACTTGGTTGCCATTGTGGTAGTGTTAAGAGGCAGAGCTTTAAGAAGTAATTAGGCCATGAGGTTTCCTTCCTCATTAAGAGATTAATGCCATGATTTCAGGAGTGGGTTAGGTATGCCAAGAATGGATTCCTAATAGAAAAGTGGAGTTTGGCTCATTTACCTCTGTGCCTTGTGTGCTTGTGTGCCCTTCTGCCCATTCTCCATGGGCTAACAAACCCAGCAAGAAGGTCTTCACCAGACGTCAGCACCATGCGCTTGGATTTTCCAGAACTACGAGAAATCCATTTCTTTTATTTATAAATTACACAGTCTGTACACAATAGAATAAACAATATTCTATTGTAGTAACAGAAAATGGACTTAGAAAGTACTCATACAAATCAGTAGCAAACACACACATAACCAAATTTTAAAATGGGCACAGGAGCTGTCTTAGTCTCTTTGTACTGCTACAATAAAATATCACCCTGGGTAATTTATAAACAGTAAAAATTTATTTCCTCCAAAGTTTCAAGTCCAGAGTATCATCTAAATATTATCTCCACCAGATACAGGTGAGACTGAAGGTATGATTCATCCTGAAGCAAATTCCCCTTTAGCTGTGAGCATTTAAAATTAAACGATTATGTGCTACCAAAATACAAAGGTGGGACAGACATAGAATACACATTCCTATTCCCAAAGGAAGAAATGGGCAAGAAGACAGGGGTAACGTGTCCCAAATGGATCCAAAGCCAAACATGGCAAACAACACTAAATCTTAATTATTGAGAATAATCTTTGATTTCGTGTCCTGCTTTCACACACTGGCATGGTGGTTAGATCTCCAGGGCTCCCGGGGATCCTGTCTTCATAGCTTTGTGGGGCAAAGCCCACACTAGAGCTCTCCAGGGTTGAAGTCTAATGCCTGTTGCTTTCCCAGGTTGGAGTTCCATGTTGGTGGCTGTACAGTTCTGAGGTCTTAGTGGTGAAGCTGTCCTCATGGCTTCACTAGGTATTGCCCTAGTGGGGATTCCGCAGCAGCCACATTCCTGTGTCAGTTCTGTGCCTGGGTCCCAAGACTCTCCGAAACATCATTGGAAATCTAGGTGGAGGTAGTCATGCCTCCACAGCTCTTACACTCTGCTAATATGCAAGGTTATCACCACATGGACACTGCCAA
The DNA here is from genome assembly GCF_007565055.1 of Rhinopithecus roxellana. NCBI lineage: Eukaryota > Metazoa > Chordata > Mammalia > Primates > Cercopithecidae > Rhinopithecus > Rhinopithecus roxellana. The sequence continues at coordinate 144,542,514 of NC_044556.1, read as the reverse complement.
GATTTACTATTTGTACTGCCTTTGAGAAGGGCAGCCCAAGCCATGCCTGGGCGAACTTGAGCCACAGCTGAGGTGGCAAAGAAGTGCTGCAGTACAATTTAGGGAACAGAGACTTGAGGTGGCCCTGAGAAGTCATCCCTGCAGTTCCAGGTGTGCCTTAGTCCCCTTCCTTGGAACTGTTTTGCCCTCAAAGCCTTGGCATTCTGAGCCGATGGAAGTGGCAGCCTCAATGATTTCAAAAATGTCCTTGAGATCATTCTTTCATTGTCTTGATGAATAGCATCTGGCTTCCTTCTGTCCATACCAATCTCCTTATTAAACTTTATTTGGCCACATATTTTGTACTCTCTTCCAAACATGACTTGATTCTTTACATGACTAAGCTGAGAATTTTCTAATTCTTTAAGTTTTGCTTCCTTTTTAGTTATACATTCCATCTTCATTTCATTTCTCTCTTTCTGTGGTTTACCCTAAAGCTTATTTGTAGGTTTAAATCATTTCTATTTTTAAAGTTTCTTTTTATGAAAATGGTGTTGCTTTCATAGAAAAAGAGATAATTCCTCCATTTCATCATCTCATGCTTGGAAACAAAAATGGCAAATGCCATTTTGATTCCAAAAATCATAAATGTTTATATAGAATATTCTCAATTTAAGAGCATGAGCATCAATAAACTATAAAATAAATGAAGATAGAATTTCTCTGAATAAGAAGAGAAGTCAATGTCTGGTGTTATAGAATTAAACTAAAATCAATTACTTGTCAATTTACCTAACACAAGGGATATAACAGATAAATAAAGGCAGAATTAATCAGAAAATTGCTGCAAACCTACAGGATGATCTTCAGAGGATTGCTAAAATAGAATCATATCCTGTATTTATTGATGCCATGATTCTCTCCCCATCTTCATTCTGGGAATGAACATGAATAATTCAATCAATACTAGGTATTACTGCTGTGTGTTTTAAAATATTTTGCTGGCTCAAAATGTTTAACAACAGGTTCCATGTTCAGGCTGCCGGACCTACTGCCAACAGCAAGAAGGTAGAACAATTTTTTAAGGAAATCTAAACATTAATATGTATGTGGCTATGGCAGTTACCACCTAAAAATTTGAAAATTAATAGATAATTATATGCTGCTTGCCTTCTCTTAGTAATAAATTACTAAGCATAAGAGTGCATGTAATTTGGGTAAAATTATTTTCTAGTTAAAGAAGTAAGTTGTATGAGAGTGCCTGATAGAGCTGTAGCAACAAGATTTAATCTTTTAAATGTTTAGTTTAACAGAAAACTTTTTTATTGTTTAAATCTAGCAACTTACTTAGACAGATGTGTTTCTTCAATTTTGAGAACAGATAGCAGCTGCTCAAAATCAAAAATAATAGATATAAGTAGTTTTAAATAGCAAACATGAAAGTTGATTTCCCAACCTTATTTTCCATCAAACAGCTGGACAGCCATAAGGCATACCAACCTAATTAGTGGCAATGAATGGCCATGCGTATTCAAGTTAGTACTGAACCCAGTACAGGTTCAGAAGCTTATACCATCCACTGACTGATCACATGCAACTTAAAGATTGCTACAAACATATTACCTTTCAAAATGTAGGTGATAATAGCTTCAACATCTCACTATAGAAAGGAAATATGTACTTTTCAAAAATGTATGACATATGCGAATACCGATTCTCCCTCAGATGATGTAAGCTTCTAAGATCCATCCCTCTTACTGATTATAATTCTAAAATTTGCATAAATTACAAAGAAAACCAAACAAAAAACCACTTGAGAACCCTGAAAAGTAAACAAAGGCTCAAGGGTCATGGATATAACCATCTTCACAACCTGGAGAAGCAATCCAGTCACAGGGGCATTTTCTGTTTTTATTTTTGTTTTTCCTTGTCTCTTAGCTTTGCCACATGGGAGAGAGCCAGGTAAGTGCTGGGTAGAGAAGGGTGGGTCCCTGGCTAGGGGTCCACCCCTTGGCCTATGCTCACGGACCTAGGTGAGGACAGGAATTTCTGTTCTCGTACCCAAATGTTCCCTTTTCCAAGACCACTCTGGCCCTCCATGCCCCCATCCTGTGCCTATAAATCCCCCACGCCCTAGCGGGTAGAAACACGAGTGGGTGGACATTGAGATAAACACACCAGAGAAACACACAAGCGGCTGGACCTCAAGAGGAACACACCAGTGGAAGGGCACACCAACCGGCACTGGCAAACGCCAGCAGGCCATCCACCAGCTGAATGATGCGGAGTTTGTCTGGGGCTGGACGGAGGAGAACCCAGCCGCCGGGCGGCCCACTGCAAGGGAAAACCACCTTCCCACTCCATCCCCCTTCTTGCCTCCCCGTCCACCTCACTGAGAGCTACCAACACTCAATAAAATACCTTGCACACATTCTCCAAGCCCATGTATGATCCGATTTTTCCGGTATACTAAGGCAAGGACCCAGGATACAGAAAGCCCTCTGTCCTTGTGATGAGGCAGAGGGTGTAACTGAGCTGATAACACATCTGCCTTGCAGATGGCAAAACTGAAAGAGCACACTGTAACACACGCCCACTGGCCTCAGGAGCTGTAAACAGTCACCCCTAGACGATGCCGTGGGGTCAGAGCCCACCTCCCATGACCTGCACGTCTGCCTGCTCCCTCTAGGGGTTTTGAGCAGCAGGGCACTTAAGAAACGAGCCACGCCCCCCATCGCGTCCCCTGCGAGGGGGACAAGGGAACTTTTCCTGTTTCATTTGCACTCCAGGTGAATACCAGGTACACAGTGTCTCAATATTTGCAGCTAAAACTTTTACATATAGTTATAGTCTGTGCAAAAGAACAACGGAAAAAAGACAGGATAGGCCAGAGAACTGCCTGTGAAAGAAATCCTACACTTAGGAAACACTGAAAAGACAAATTCAGCATTTCTGTGTAGAATGTCATAAAATTCCCAACCTAGTGTGTAAATCACAAATTCTTTGCACAAACTCAAGTCCATATAGTGTAAGCTTTGAGAGCTGAACTGACAGTTGAGCCAGCTACAAAATCTCATCCTAATCCTGAACCTCACACGTGAGACAGGCCCAAATCAACATGGCCAAGTCTTTGGGGACTTAATTGAGATTTGAGCCAACACACAGAGGTTAATCTATTCACAAACTGGGAAATATGTGAGCTAAAGATTCATTTATTAATAATTTATTTGCTTTTTTGAATATTTAGGTAATTTCCAAGAGTATAACAACCCACTTGCATTTGTCTTTTTCTATTCAATTTGTACTTGTTTGAGAAAAAAAGTACAGTTGAAAACAATAAAAATACAATTTATATGAGAAAGAATAGTTCATTATCAGTAATTAAGAAATCAGGATTTCACAGGGAAATTTATCAGTACGTAAAATTTCATTTTATTATGTTTATTTTCTATTTTTCAAAACTTTTTATGTTTAGAATTCCTAATTACACATTTTTCATATAGTGAACATTTCACGATATGGAACAAAATTGCTCCAGTAACCTGCAAGTTCATTAAATTCACTTTTTGCTTTACTTTTTCATTACAATTTTGAGAGATGCACTAGGTCAACTCTCAAAAGACAGGATAAGCCAGAGCACTGTGTGTGAAAGAAATCCTACCAGAGGGAGAGACTGAAAAGATAAATCCAGCATTTCTGTTTAGAAACCCATAAAACTGTGTGTGCGTGTGTGTGCATGCTTTTTCTACTGGCATGAATCTTGTGGTTATGTTGGGTACATGTCAGTAAGAACATTCAAATATGAATAGATAAATATCCAGAAACATAGGGAGAATATGAAGATGTCCAAGTGATTAATACCTTTCAATCTTCAAAAAATATAATCTATGTAGCATAGTTACAAAATTTTAAAGTCAATAAATAACTTATTTTAAAATCCTAAAAATCATTAAAATATATTTTTTAAAACATGAATGAGAATTTTAAAACACACAAAATACAATTAACCTAGGTGTCAATTCCACTGAGGCAGACAATTTTGTCTTCAAATTGTGTTATCACCAGTACTAATGACAGTTCTTGGCTCAGAATTGGTTCATGCAATATTGAAAGGTGAAACCTTTAAGAAGTGATAGGATCAAAAAGGATTCGCCCTCATGAATTGACTAATCCATTTATGGATTAAGGGATTATTAAGGGATTAATGAGTTAATAGATCAATGGGAAATCACAGGAGTGGAACTGGAGACTGAAGAAAATTTTAGTTGCACCCCCAAAACAAAACTCTCCTTTAAGGCTGCTAGTGAATGTGGCTGAGTCAATATAATTTGTTAAAGGAGCTGAATCTGGACTTCCTTTTGCTTACGGCGATTTAGTTTATCACTGGCTCCAAATGCATTCAGAGACAATGCATTAGAACCTTCAGCAAGGTTCAATAACTGAGTGTCTGAGGAGGTGCTCTCAGCTTTCCTGCTGTGTCCTCAGACTTCAGCAGGCCCAGAGAACCTACACATCAAGTGAGTATTTAGGAGCCTCCGTCTTTCCTCCTGCCTCCCCACCCCAAACACAGAAGGCCACATTCTTATACTCAGACCTAGAGAGCCTGAAGGACCTTTCCCCAATCTCCAGTCCCATTTCAGCCATGGACACTCTTGCATGCCTGCACTTCAGGTTATATCTCTCTCAGCTCCTCTGCTCCTTGCCCAGCCACCAGCAGTCGCTCTTACTACACAGTGGAATCTCAGACTACCTAAAGGATTTTTCTCATTTTTCTGTCTGCCCTCAGGGTTCAGCAGAAACCCTTGTGCCTCTAACTCAGGAATTTTTCTCAGCATTCCTGCCCCAGCCCAGCTGTAGTAGCCTCTGCCATGTACCCTTTTGGTGTGCAGTGTGCCTCAGAAGTTTTCTCTCTTTACAGCCCTGCCCTCAGCTTGCCAAGCGTGGCTGCATTTCAACGCAGGTCACTGTGAGCTCTCCTGCTCTTATCCCAGTCTAAGTAGCTGCTGCCATGAGGACTGGACTACCCAGGCAGGGAGAGCTTCTTGCCCTGTTCCCAGAATTCCACCTGGGCATTGATGGCCCCTGGGAAAGAGCTGGTGGTTGGGTACGGACTCTATGGCTAGTACCCCCACAGAGATTCTAAATAATCTTTTTCTTACCCTCATCAATGGGAGGCTTTTTTCCTTCTCCCTGTGCTCTACCACTTTTAAAAGCAGCTTTGCGTCTCTTAACTCCTAGAAAGGCTTCTCACTTACTAGGTTTTGCTTATGTACGCTTTTTCACGACCTCAGCTCGTGGAGGATTTTTAAGAATCTATAATTCTGTAAGTTACCTTACTTCCTTGATTGACAGTGAGAGTGATGTTCTTATACTCTCTTCTTCCTTAGCAGAAGTGGAAGTTTTCAAAGTGTAAAAAATGTAAAAATAGGCCGGGCGCGGTGGCTCAAGCCTATAATCCCAGCACTTTGGGAGGTCGAGACGGGCGGACCACGAGGTCAGGAGATGGAGACCATCCTGGCTAACACGGTGAAACCCCGTCTCTACTAAAAAATACAAAAAAACTAGCTGGGCGAGGTGGCGGGCGCCTGTAGTCCCAGCTACTCCGGAGGCTGACGCAGGAGAATGGCGTGAACCCGGGAGGCGGAGCTTGCAGTGAGCTGAGATCCGGCCACTGCACTCCAGCCTGGGCGACAGAGCGACACTCCGTCTCAAAAAAAAAAAATAAAATAAAATAAAAAATAAAATAAATAAATAAATAAATAATACCTAAAATGTTTAAGATATTTTAACCAAACATAGCAGGCCTGTTGAAGGAAAGAAAATCATTTCTTTAACAACAAAATCAAGTAGTCTCTGCTGCAAAATTTTTTAATGTGTATTTGTTGACTTTTAATTGTCAGAGAACCTAAGCTTCCATATGCTGAAATAAGCCTTTATGACTATCAGTTTCCAGATTCTGTCCATTACTGTGAAACCATATTTGTAAAGCCTCTGAGCTAAAGATACTTTTATATTACCTTTTAATTAACACTATATGCATGGAAATATTTCACAAACTTCTTGAGAAATTCCAAGAAATACTTAACAACAATTCTGGGAAACATGTATTATAGCTTATCGAAAATACTTGTGACTTTTTATTTTTATTTTTATAAGCTGCTTTAAAAATTACAGCCAAAAGCATGCAGAAGGAGAATTCTAATTAGAAGAGTGATGCATAGGCCTGGTGATTATACATATAAAATTGTAATCTTAAACATTTCTAAGGTTAGAAATGAGAAAGAGAATATTTAAATATATGTGATTTTGACATTAATATTTCAGAAATCTGCATTATTTAATGTTTGCTAAGGATTATTTCTGCTGGCCACTGGTTAAAGATAATAAAGTCAAGCCTCAGACAGGACATTCAATATGCCAGGCATGATTCGAATCACTTTGCTTAGCTTAGAATAATTTCTAATTTTAGTCCACAAAACAATTCAGTGAGGTAGGTACTATTACCATTGTGCATATGGGGAAATTGAAGAATAAAATTTAATCAGTGGCCAAGTTCACATAACTAGTCAAAAACAGACTCAGTTGCTTTAGCTGCAGTCTATGTTTTCCATTGTTCTTGATAATCTCAAGCAAAGACAGCAAAATTACAGAGCAAAACTAAATCTTTAAGTTATGAATTAAAACAATGTAATTTTATAAGATTTTGATTATTTTTAAAATGGTAGTTTTGTTGCTATAAATTTAAATATACATGAAACCATAATTATTGATTTTCTTTAAATTTATCATATATATAATGTTCATTATAATTTCTATCATAAAAAGATTTTTCTGTCTCTTTTGTTCTGTTTTAAAATAACTAAATTTACTTGAAAGAATGTTAATTTTCTTATCCACAAGGATTTCTTTAGGGTCCCCACTTAAACACATAAACAGACAAGAAGCTGTGAACGTAAAGCCAAATATGTATTTAAAGTAACATATTTTTATCATCATTTTTGAAGTAGAATTGGAAATTATCTTATAGTCCTGCTCAGATGTGTAAGGAAGTGGTAGTTCATTTGTGTGAGTGACCTAATTATCCCCCTGTATACATTTATTATTTAGTCATGTCTCAACTTCTCCCAGCTTTAACGTATATTTTCATTTAAAGATATACAAAAAGAATGTGAAAGGATCAGAATCAGATTCCACTCTCCTTCTACTCTTTCATAAAATTTCCGTCTCCTGGGGGCAATTTTTTGGACTCTGCTGTGGCTGTTCTGTTTTCGAGGAGAGGGCCAGCTGGTATTCCCTGAAGTATGGTTAGCATATTTCTATCTCTGGGAATTGTATAGGTTTCTACTCCTAAAGTGTGTAGCTGAAAAACTCAGGCTGTTTTGGTTAGTCTGCTTTGGACTCAGCATTTCTAGTATGCTCTAAGGTTGGATTGTGACTTTCTAGGCTAGACAATCTGCCTTGAAGAATTTGATCGCAAGGCCATTGTGTGTCCTCTTTGGCAACATTGTGAAAGTTCTTTAGCCAGATTCTCAGTAGCATTCAATATAATCTCTCCTTGCAGCTTCACATTAATTTAGCAGAAACTTTTTAGTCCCTTCAGTGTCACATGGAAGTGATTGATTAAGTTTCATCTGGATGATCACCTCCCACACTGCAGATGCATTCAGTACGTCCACACTGTGTTTTGCTCAATTACTCCTTGTACAATCATCTTCTCCCAGGGTTCAAAGGAACAAGTGAACAGGGCGTGGTGGTTCACGCCTGTAATCCTAGCACTTTGGGAGGCCGAGGTGGGCGGATAGCTTGAGCTAAGGAGTTCGAAACCAGGCTAGCCAACATGGTGAAACCCCCTCTCTACTACAATACAAGAGAAATTAGCCAGGTGTTGTGGCAGGCACCTGTAATCCCAGCTACTCGGGAATCTGAGGCAGGAGAATCGCTTGAACTCGGGAGGCAGAGGTTGCAGTGAGCAGAGATCTTGTCACTGCACTTTAGGCTGGGCAACAGAGTGAGATTCTGTCAAAAAAAAAAAAAAAAAAAAAGAGCAAGTGTGATGAAACATTTCTGCATCTGATTTTCCCTTCAATGTGTCTAACAGTTCTAGCCATGGAGGATCCTACTACAGAAAGATAGGCAATTATTGACAAGTGTTACCTCCTGCTTATCCTATCTCCAATTCCTTTCTTCTTCCCATAGTCTACAGAATCTAAGAATTATTCTGGTATTCCTCCTCCTTTTCTGGAAGAGATTTTCCATCCACTATATCTGGATTCCTAATCATAATCTTTTTCGAGATTATCATGAAATTAAATGTCTGTTTGGTCATGGCTTTATATTTTTTAGGGGTTAAAAAAATGTGAATAGTTTTACCAAAGTCTAACTTTCCAGAGATTGTCTATGCAGATTCCAAGTTCCTGAACGCTAAATTTTGCAATTTCAAACTATCTGATAACCACCCAGTAATTCCTTAGAGACACATGTGTGCCTTTGAAAGTAAAGAAGTTATGAATCCCCTACGATAAAAGGCAAAACAATTTTTTAAAACTTCAATAAATTTTCAAAATATTATTTCTTACACTCTTTTATAAAACATACAAGATCTTTATTGAAAAAGTAACTTTACTGCATTGCAGTCCTAGTATTTTCTAAGATTCAAAAGCAACAGAAATGTACTAGCAACTTCAATGATAATTTCTCTAGTGAGCCTTATTCAACAGTGAAATAAGCCATAGCTGCCATCATCATTATAGATCAAGAGAAATACTATTTTGTCAATACTATAGGAGAATAAGATTTTTTACCAAAAATATTTTCTAATAAAACAAATTAATTTTGCTTCAATTAGTAAGAAGGTTGAAATAAATATCCCATGAGGTTAGTCACTTGTCAGCAGAAGCATTCTTTTTGATAGTTTTACGCTGAGTTTTAAATAGAGTAATATAATGCTTTGGTTATAAGAATATCCATCAATCTATTCTTCATCTATTTGTTCATCAATTCATTAATTCATGTGCTATATAGTTAAAGGCACTACCATGGTTCAGGCACTGTACTATGTGGGAAGCTCTGGGTGCCTAATTAGTTTATAGGTGAGGCATCTGACAGAGAGTGTTTGATCTGAAAATAAATATCTTGACACAAAAGAAAGGACAGCTTAAGTCCTTCAGAAATTTATTATGAGATATTTATTAGCAATCTACCATATGCCAAGAATTCTTCGATATGCTTACAATATAGTTGTGAATAAATAGTTGGGCCTTGAAGAAATCTCTGACAATAATCAATATACACTAAAATAACTTCACCTTGATCTAGAAAATGTACCAAACTTCTATGTATATTGCAGTAAAGATATAATTTTTAAGTGGGGCTCCCTTCCATCCTCATCTTTTGGAGGAGATTTAGTCCCTTCATGGGTGGTCTCAAAAGTTACAGGACTTGCCTGTGTTTGTTGGCTAAGTCTTTATGGGATTGGTGAGGTTGTCAGGTGACAAGGTTTTCGAAAAGGAGGTAAAACTATTTAACACTGTAATAGGTAAAACAAAGTGTTGGAGAGAGGGATATTAAGGAAGTACTAGAAAGATGGCAAGGGGTTGTACACAATATGGTATCTCTCATGACATATTAAATGTGTAAGTTACTAAACACAAATAGTATTTGGGGGTGAATTTACTATAAAAACTAGCATGAAAGTTTAGAGGGAAAAAAACACAAAATTTCTCGTGCTCTTTTCTCAAAATCCTCAAAATCCACCTCTCTAATCAGAAGTATTCATTATCCAAAAACAAGCAAACAACAACAGCAACAGCAAAAAACAAATGAACAAACAAAAGGCTTACACCTGTAATCCCAGCACTTTGAGAGGCAGGATGATCACCTGAGCCCAGGAGTTGGAGACCAGGGGGGCAACAAAGTGAAACCTTTTCTCAACAAAAGATTCTAAAAAGTGAGCTTGGCATGATGAGGCATGCCTATAGTCCCAGCTACTCAGGAGGCTAAGGTGGGAGGATTGCTTGAGCCTGGGTGGTCGAGGCTCCAGTGAGTTGAGACATTTATTAGCAATCTACCATATGTGGTAGATTATTAGCAATCTACCATATATGGTAGATTATTAGCAATCTACCATATGTGGTAATCTACCATTGTGGTGCTCCACTCCATCCTGGGAAACAGTGAGACTCTGCCTCAAAAAAAAAAAAGAATCTTTTCAAACATTTATGCATGTACACATAGCTTTGTATTTTTCTTCAATATTGCTTTTTTTAAATAAAAAGATCATTTTTATTGTTCTGCAAATTGTTAACGTAATATTTTCTATATTCATCTTAAAACTTAGAAATTTAATACATTATTGTTAATACTGCATCGTATGCCATAGAATAATTATACCATAGTTTATTTAAATATTCCCATATTAGCGAGTATTTACATTTATATCAAGTGTGGATCATTTAGAGATTATAAAAATCTATCCTAGATCATTTAATCAGAAAGGGAAGTAATTCATTTCATGGAATTATATCCTTAGAATTTGAGTGGTGGTATAACAGATAAATAGACTTTGTGCTAACTGCCCAAAATTTTGGTTCCATGGCCATGGTATAGAGGGTCTATAAATGTAGACAAAGTCTAATTAGGGATAGAGAGTCAGATATATTCCAACAGGTTTTAAATATGAAAAAATCTCATAGCTGATATTAAATCTTAGATTACTTCCTCTAACGCAATCTAAACGTAATTCAGAATATACATATTTGGACATATGAAAGGATAATTATTTTAGCACCTATTTAAGCCATGTATAAAAAGCTTATGAAGGGATCATCTTCAGACTTTCAAAATGTTTCAAGATTATTCTTCTATTTAGGGTTAAAATAAGATGCCTTTCTATTTACTAATCTATTTGTTCTGTATTAAATTCCTTGTAGTTTTAACCAAAAAATTCTCATTTTCTGAAAAAGTTTTAAACCCATCAGACAAATTCTGAAAGAATGTTATTCTTGTCATACTTCAATTAAAATTAAACCTAGAAAAATACATCTAATGAAAGTTAAACTATTACTTACACCATCTTAAATTCTTACTAATAATACCAAACTGTTCTTACTGCATATTTGAGAAATATAATGTATCAGTTACCCATTATTTCAAGGAAATATAATTAAATTGTGTATCAACTCTTCCTGCTACCATTGACTCATTTCTAATTAACATATGTACCAAAAAAAAAAATCAAAGAAACACTGTGGCTAAGGTCATCTTTTTTATTAAGAGGATTATTTGCTTCAAACTGAGTCAAGACTTGTGTTCTTTAAGCTCCAAAGGGGGAAAAATATGCTATCAAAATGATTTAGTATGAATAATCCAAATTGCAATTTAAAAATGAATACATGGCGCCACTCATGAACCAAGTAGAAAAGTATTACAATGAACAACAGGAAGATTGATGAGGATTCTTACTCATATTTTCTATTAACAACTGGTAGCAAATAGTGGCTTAATATACCTCCTTTTCATGATATGGGTTAAAACCAAAAGAGATCTCTAAAATGCTTGTAGTAAACTGTAGAGAAAAATTATTATTATTTGATATATTATAAATAAGACACACAATGCATTCTGAAAATTAATCAAATTAACTGAAATTCAAAGATTTAAGGGATAAAAACACAATTTCTGAATTTATCAGTCTACAATACAATTAATAATATATGAGTAATTAAGTGAACTTTATATTCCAACTTCAAGATGATGTGGATGTTTTTTATAAATATAATGAAAGAAATTAAGCTGTTAGTCACATATGGAGACCCACATTAAATATATATGTGTGTCTGGGTTGTGTGCACAATTCATATATCAAAATTTATCAATGGCAAGCTTATTTTCAGATTCTGAGTGTTTTAATGTTTGACCAGGTTTGAATTCACTGGTCACCAAGAACTTAGCTGTATCAAATAAGCCTAGTTAAATCTAAATGTCTTCCCACTCCTCTACAAGTAGTTTCACCTTTCACATTAGGTAGGAAACAAAACAAAACCATGATTTCATTTTAGTAATTGAAGGCAGCTTTGAGGAGTGGAAATATTTAGAGTCAATTTCAACTCTATTACCTAACAGTTGTATATTCTTGCTTCCATCACCTAATGTATCTGAACTTCAGTCTTTTCATCTACAACAAGGATAAATAACACCCTACTTCACTATAGTTCATGATAAAAGAAACTAAAAAATTATTGAGTGCCAACGATATGTATAGCACTGTGCCTTGCAGGCATTCAATAGAATCATCAAAATTATTATTTAAAAGCATCATTAGCCCCACTTTACCAATGAAACTTACCCAAAGTTGCACAGTTAAGAAACAGAAGAGTAAAGAAACTCCCATTCTCTAAACCACAGGCAAAGTAAGAAAACCATGAAATTTTCTTAATGCACTAGAAGACTAGAAGTGTTTGACTAATATTGGTTATTGTTATACTATTTTCTGTTACCTTAAAAAATTGTACAGGTGTTCCTTCTCTCTCTCTCTCTTTTTTTTTTTTTTCTTTAGACAGAGCCTTGCTGTGTTGCTCAGGCTGGAATGTAGTGGTACAATCTCAGCTCACTGCCACCTCCACCTCCCAGGTTCAAGTGATTCTCATGCCTCAGCCTCCCAAGTAGTTGCTGGGACTTGTTGTCCCAAGCTAGGACAACAGGTGCCTGCCACTACACCCAGTTAATTTTTGAACTTTTAGTAGAGGCAGCGTTTCACCATGTTGGCCAGGCTGGTCTCAAACTCCTGGCCCCAAGTGATCCACCCACCTCGGCCTCCCAAACTACTGGGATTACAGACGTGAGACACCATGCCCAGCCTCTTATTCCTTCTTTCAAAAGCAATGGCAAGTCATTGTAGCAAAGGATCTTGTGGTAGGAAAAAAAATGATTCTGCTAAACTTGTAAAGGTCTAAAGCTGCCTCACTCTGAAGGAGTGACTATGTTTGCTTATTGATTATGTGACTTTCCAATTAACCTTACCATTTTCTGTCATCAACCTTACAGAACTTATTTTTAAATTAGAAAAACTCAGTTTCTTTAACCTGTGTTGTTACAAAATATAATCTTATACAAATTATGCTATATCAAAATAAATATTTTCAAGGGCTATTATCCATTTTCAAAGTGACCTAACATATTTCTAAATATTTTATACTGCTTTGTTTTTCAAATATTATTCTATAGATCACAAAACAATTGGGAAACAATATTCAAAATGCAAGTTGTGAGAAATCCAATTGTGAAAGCAATCATTTTATGTTTATTCTATCACTAGGATTTTGCAATATCACAGGCCTATGGCTTAATATGGTAGAGATTATCATTATGGAATTTTGGGGGATAAAAAGTATCTCTTTAGGCAAATGTTTAGGCACAACATGCTTATAATGGGCATGAGAGTGGGACAAATCCAAGATTCAGAGAAAGCTGTGATTAGAGCGAGAAACACTCAGGCCATCATGACTGAAAAATTAGAAGCAATCCAATAAGCTAAAGTTGAGTTATATATGCAAGTGTATATATAAAATCATGTTTATTCCATTAGAGATTTTTTGTCTTTTTTTCCATTGTGATAAGTATCTATACAATATATACAATATAGATACTCAATAAATATTTAATATTAATGAAGTAAATGAATTAATTAAATTAATATATTAAGATATACCTATTGAGAACCTACTATAGGAAATTATTACAAATATGAATGAAACACAAGTATCTAATTAGGAGTATTACAGAAATAGGATTCTGTAATATTTGGAGAAGGTATCATTATGCACTGCTGGTTGAAATCACAATTAACAAATTGAATGTAGCTTGTTTTCCTAGAATTTGCAATCTTCTCTGACTTCAAGAGTTTAGAATTTCATGATCCTGGAAAAAAATTATAATGGAATCAAGGAAGTAAGACATAGACTAAGATACCTCTGTGACAAAAGAGAAATCCCACACATGCCTCCCAACCCACACCTGTCTCCTTAAAGTATAGAAATTTTGAAATGTCTCTTGGCAGTGGTTAATAATCAAAGGTCCCATTCCAGATAACAGAAATCACAAGGGTAGTTTCTGGTTATTTGACACTGATTTTGGTCCCAGAGAGGGCAAGAAATTTGAGGGACCATAAATCCAACAGAGGTATCCAAGGGATGATTGTGATCACTAACAGAAAGTTAAGAAGTGAGATAAAAGAAGGATATTTGGATGCAATAAATACGCTGTGATGCTTTTAAAGCCATGGAAAATATGCAGAGTAGAGGTCAAATATGGAAGCCCGGGGAATAACAATAAGCATAAGAAAAGTTGCTCTCCAGCATTTGTCATTACAGTAATACAAATTAAAACAATTACAAGATGCCCCTAAACACCAATTCAAATGGCTAAAAGGAAAAGGCTTTTAAAAGAAATAGAGAAAATATGGAATAACTCCCATGCTACTGTTTGTGTGGTAGTAAAATGATACAATCTTTCTGGAAAATTCTGTGGTAATATCCTTTCAATTTACATATAAAACTAGTTCTGGTGCAAGTTGAACTAGAAGCAGCTAATGGGCACTGCTCTCATGGAGAGGAATCCAAATAGTGAGTAAATATTAAGACTTCAGGTAGATCATCTATGAGAGGACATTGGAATTCAACAGAGAAGTGAGGGGCATCACAGAAAGCAGAGGAGATCAGAACTGGGCAGCCTGCTGGGCTGAGAGCAGCGAGGATCCAAGAGAGGCTGCCTCACATGGGGAAGGGATGAGTAGGTGAAAGACCCCTGGGGTTTCACAATTCCGCCAGAGACCTCTACAATCCTAGTTGTGGGAGACCTCCTTCAGTGCCCCTGGATCTCTAGGATAACACAGAGAGCTGCCTGGAGCCTGTGCAGAGCTGCTGGGCCAGGGGAGTAGTGGGAGATAGGGTACCTTCACACACCTCCATGAAGGATAGCCCCACCCACTCCTCCTGTGGGATGGAGGTGCAAGTGATCATGCACCCAACAGTTGGTTGTCTCCACTGCTCCCACTGAGCGGATCTGCCTTCCCCACTGACAGGCCCACAGTACAGTTGCCCTGCTCCTGAGTGATCATTTAAACTGAGGCTAGGAATCCTTCTGAAAGCCCAGCTCCCATGAGCCAATGATCTGCCCTGGGGCTCCCACTGCCTGAGCATTCTGCTGCTGCCTGAGCATTCTGCCTATACCTACCTGAAAGCACTGTTGGTGACCTTGGACCAGCACACCCCTCCCTACCATAACCAGCACCTGAACCCTGGAGGCCTGAGGGCAACTCCCAGTGGAGTTGGGACCAGCCTGTTACTGGTCCATTCCCTCCTGTACTGGGACACCATTGTCCAAGCATATAGGGACATGGGGATTGGGGGTTTGTTTGGACCAGTCCACTACAGATAGCATCTAAGCACTCTCTCAAGGGTCCATTATCAGGCCAACCCAACCAGTCAACACCACCACAGCTGACATTCACCTGAATGTGTTGAAAGGTGGAACTCCTCCTCATCTCTACATGAAGCAGCAGTGATCCCACATGAGAAAACAAGGGAGACACAAATATGTCTGCATTGGGCTGAGTGAAGAGGCTTCACTCCAAAGACACCTCACAGAGAACCAGAAGGCAGGTGTTTTCTGTGGCTCTCACCTACACTGGAGACGGATGATGGTGTGTGTCTGAACTGAGAGTCATGAACCCTGGGTCAAGGGTGTGATAGGGAAACAGATTGTATTCCTGCCTGTCTAGGACATAGGTTGGTGCAGCCACCTCCCCATCTGTAGAGAGCTTGGTGCATTTCACTAGGAGCTTCCCAGCCACCCTCTTAGGGCTGATGCCTGCGCTGGTCATTGAGGTAGTTGTGGGAGAGCTTGGTTGTCCAGCTGTGCTCAACTCTGTCTGCCCACACCACATATCTGAACAGGGAACTCAGGGAACTGGGCATTCCACAGATCAGTCTATCGCCCGAAATGACGGTGAGCACATCCCAGTAAAAAAGAATCAAATACATACTCATTTGCTTTTGCCACAGCTAACTCTTACCAGTAAGTGCCACCTACTGGCCTGGAGCTTGAAGAGCTCAACCCAGTATAAAACCTGCTGTCAGAAGATTACCTGCCTATAAAAGCAAAGCCAAAACACCCTAAGCAACATGTACTACAGTCACACCCTCAAAGGAGTAAAAAATGCCACTCAGTTTCTCCAGATGAGATAGAAGTGTAGGTTTCTCCAGATGAGAAGGAACCAGAGTAAGAACTCTGGCACCGTGAAGAAACAGTGTGTTGTTACACCACCAAAGGATCAGATTAGCTCTCTGGCAATGGATTCTAACCACAATGAAAATTCTAAAATGACAGATAAAGAATTCAAAACATAGACTGCAACGAGGCTCAATGAGATCCAAAATAAGGTTGCAAACCAATACAAACAAATCAGAAAAAAAAAACACTGAAATATGAAAAAATAGACAGCTTCTAAGACAATAACAAACAGAATTTCTGGCAATAAAATTCACTGAGGGACTTTTGAAATACAGCGGAAAGATTTAATAATACTCCAGACTAAATGGAGGAAAAACTTACAGAACTTGAAGACCAGTGTTTGGTATTAACCCAGACAAAAATAAAGAAAAATATGAATTTTAAAAATGTACAAAGACTTTGAGATATATGGAATTATGTAAAGTGACTTAACCTACAGATTATAGGTATTCCTGAAGAAGCAGAAGAAGAGAAAGTAAAAAGTTTGAGAAATATATTTGAAGGGATAATTAAAAAAATTTACCTAATCTTGCTGGAGATGGAGACACACAGATACAAAATGTTCAGAGAACACCTGAAAGACATTTTACAAGAAGAATATTACTAAATCATATAGTCATCAGACCATCCAAGGTCAATGTGAAAAAAAAAATGTTAAAAGGAGCTAGAGAGAAGCATCAAATTATCTATAAAGGAAATTCCACCAGAACAACAGTGGACTTATCAGCAGAGACCTTGTAAGTTACAAAAGATTGGGGATCGATTTAAAGCCTTCTTAAAGAAAACAAAATTCCAGCCAAGAATTTGATATCCTGTCAATCTAAGCTTCATAAATGAAAGCAAAATAAATTATTTCCCCAAAAAATGCTATGAGAATTTGTCACTATTAGAATGAACATACAAGAAATGCTCAAATTACTTTCTAAGATGGAAAGGAAAATACGATACTCACCATCCTAAAAAAAGTACACATAAGTACACATAAGTACAAAGCTCACAAATCCCACAAAGCAATTACATAGTTGAGACTAGAATTCAAATAGCTAACAACATTATGACAGGTACAAAAGTCCATATATTAATATTAACCTTGAATATGAATGGCCTAAATGCTGAATTTAAGACATATAGACTAGCAAACAACATTAAAAGACGTGATGTAATCATCTGCTGTCTTCAAGAAACCTACCTAATAAGTCTCAAGACTCAGAGTAAAGAGATGGAAAAAGATATAACTTGAAAGCAGAAAACAAAAATGAGTATGAGTATCTATACATATATCAGATAAAAAAGACCTGAGTTCAACAACAGTGAAAAAAAAAAGACAAAGGAGGAAATTATATAATTACAAGGGGCCCAATTAAACAAGAAGATATAACTATCCTAAATATACATGCACCAAACACCAGAGCATTGAGATTCATTAAACAAATACAACTAGACCTAACAAGAGATAGAGAGCAATACAATAATTGAAGTAGGGAACTTCAGTACTGTAATGACAGTGCTAAACAGATCATCGAAGCAGAAAATCAACAAAGAAACACTGTACTTAAATTGGATTGAACTAAATGGACTGAATAAACATTTACAAAACATTCCACCCAACAACCAAGGAATATAGATTTTTCTAATCTATACATAAAACATTCTCCAAAAGAGACCATATACTTTGCCATAAAGAAAGTAGCAATGAATTTTTAAAAAATCAAAATCATATCAAGTATCTTTTCAGACCACAGTGGAATAAAATTAAAAATCACAACCAAAAGGAAATCTCAAAACTACTCAAATATATGGAAAATAAACAATTGCTCCCTAATAATTTTTGGATAAAGAAAAAAAATAAGGAAGAAATAAAATTTTATTTCAAATGAATAAAAATAGAGATACATCATACCAAACTCTCTGGGATACAGCAAAAGCAGTAGTAAGAGAAAAATGTTTAGCGTTAAATGCCTACATCAAAAGATAGAAAGATCTCAAATTAACAACCTAATATCACACCTCAAAGAACTAAAAAAACAAGAACAAACCAAATCCAAAACCAGACCCCCTCCCAAAAAAAGGTATTAACAAAGATTAGAGCAAAGCGGAATCAAATGAGATTGAGAGCCCAAAAAGGGTACAAAGGATCAACAAAATGAAAAGTTGTTTCTTAAACAACTCAACAAGAAAAAAACAAATAATCCTATTAAAAAGTGGACAAAAAACATGAACAGACATTTCTCAAAAGAAGACATATAAGTGGCCAACAAACATGATAAAATGATCATCATCAATAATCATAAGGGAAATGCAAATTAAAACCACAAGATACCATCTCTCACCAGTCAGAATTATTATGATTAAAGACAAAAAATGAGAGATGTTGGTGAGGATATAGGAAAAGGGAAATCCTTATTCACTGTTGATGGGAATACGAATTAATATAATCTCTATGGAAAGCAACATGAAGATTCCTCAAAGAGCTAAAAATAGAACTGTCATTTGATGCAGCAATCCCACTACTGGGCATCTACCCAAAGCAAAAGAAATCTTTACATAAAAAAGACATCTACACCTGTATGTTTACTGCAACACTATTCCTAACAACAAAGTCACAAAATCAACCTACATTTCCATCAACAGATTACTGAGTTTTTAAAATGTGGTATATAGGATACATATATTTCATATATGCATGCAGTATGAAATACATATTTGAAACATATGTATCCTATACATATATTTTAGTATTTCCATGAAATACATACAAAATATATAATTTCCATGAAATACATATAAAAATATAATATATATCTCATATATAAAAATATATAATACATAGGAATTATATATATTACACATTTTATATTATAAAATATATAATACCTATGTATAAATATATATTGTATGAAATATATTTATTACATATTTGTATAGATGTATTGCATGTGATATATGTATCATATATATGATATATGAAATACATGTATTTTATATATATATTTCATGTAATATTATGCTGTCATTAAAGGAAGTAAATCATATTCTTTGCTGCAACATGAGTGGAGCTGAAGGCCATTATCCTAAGTGAAATGACTCAGAAACAGAAAATCAAATACCATACCACATGTTCTCACTTATAGGTGGGAGCTAAACAATGGGTACACATAAACGTAAAGAAATAATAGACACTGGGGACACCAAAAGAAAGGAAGTTGGAAGGGAGTTGAGGGTTGAAAAACTACCTATTAGGTACAATGTTCACTTTTTGGGTGTTGGGTATACTAGAAGCTCAAACCTTATCATTAAGCAATATATGCATGTAACAAAGTCTGCACATGTATCCCTTGAATCCATCATAAAATATATATTTGAAATGCATAATAAAGCATAATAAACTGTTTTCTAATAGTGAATGGAAAACTTTTTCAGAGAAAAAATGTGCAAGCAAATATTGTGAATACGTTATTAGAACATGTTTTTTTCCTCCATTTGTTCATATTACACAGGTTTATATATTAAAGCTATAAAAAGAAAACGTAAGCAGACTTCCTATAAGATGCATCATAAACTCATATCTTTCAGTGAATGGAAGTGTTTGACAGAGAAAAACCTTTATAAGCAAACATTGATAATATGTCATTAGAACATGTTCCTTTCTATATTGGTTCATGTGCCATGAATTTACATATGAAGTAAAAAGAGAGCAAATGTAAGCATGCCATGTTAAGGATTCATCACAACCTGTTGTGTTTGAATGAATGAAAATGTTTGAAAAAAATTTACTTTTGTAAGCTCACCTTGAGAATATGTTACAGGAACATGATTCTTTACCCGGCCATTTTAAGACAAGTTGAGATACCCAGCAATTAGAGAAAATGTAGGCATGCCTTTTTTCAGATGCATCACAAACTGTTTTATTTTAGTGAATGGAAGACTTTGACAAGCAAACACCCTTGTAAACTAACTTTGAAGATATGTTATTGAAACATATTTCTTTCTCCATTGAGTCCCATGAAGATCAGTTGAGAATTCCAGCAATAAAAGGCAAATATTTGAATAAATAAAACAAATAAACAAACAAATAAATAAATATAAGACTACTCTATACTCCAGCAACTCTTTGTTTCTACATTTGCCCACAACACCAAATAGAAACATATATAATACACACAAAAACTTCGTATTTGAATGTGCATAGCACAAGATATAAAAGACCTCAGGTGTCCATGAACAGGAGAATGAATAAACAAATTTTGGTGTATTTATGCAATGTTATATTACACTGCAATAAAAAAGAAAAAATGACAGAAGCATGACACACTATAGATATAGCTCAAAAATATTGATGTGATTAAAATAATTCAGATAAAAAAGTGTACTACTCTATGATTTAATTTAAATAAAGTTCAAGAACAAATGGAACTAATCTATGATAAAAGAAATCACAGCAGTGGTTACTTTTCAGGGAGAATGACTGAAAATAAGCAAAAGGAAAACTGCTAAGGTAATGGAAGTGCTCTGTACTTTGAATGAGTTGGTTATAGAAGCTGCTCAGAAATAGTTAAAACCCATGCATTTTTATTGTATGCAAATTGTAGTTCAAAATAAATACATAATGCAAAGATAGGGGAAAAGATCTAAGAAAACATATTTACATTTTGAAATAAAGTTTAACTGTAAACTTTGCCAGAGCACTTTCTCTAGAGAGGTTTGGACAGAAGTTGGAATACAATCGTTTAAGGTGTAATTGTAGTCATGAATTAATTTGTTCATTCAACATTCATTTATTGAACACAGATACACAGATTTTTACTGAACACTGTTCAAGCCATGAGAATACAGTGATCAAGATTCTGCCCTCATAGAGCTTATATTCTAATAGAAATAGGCATAGAATCAATGAATAAATGAATGGATGAATGAGTGGACATAATATTTGGGGTTATTGCTAGATATTAGTGTTCCCTAGAGAAAGCAGAGCCGATAGTGTGTGTGTGTGTGTGTGTGTGTGTGTGTGTGTATGCAAAATTTATTAGAAGGAACGACTCAAATGATTGTGGAAGTTGAAAAGTCCTACCATCTGCCGTCTGCAAGCTGGAGACTCAGGAAAGCCAGTGGTGTAATTCAGAAGATGGATGTCCCAGTTCAGGAAGAGAGAGAAAATTTTTTCATCCCTCACCTTTTTGTTCTATTTGTGCCCTAACTGAATTGAATAATTCATGCCCAGGTTGGTGAGGACAGATGTTTACTCAGACTACTGATTCTAATGCTAATATCTTCTGGAAAAACCCTCACAGACATACCTAGTAATAATTTTTTATTTTGTTTTGTTTTTGAGACAAGTTTTGCTCTTGTTGTCCAGGCTGGAGTGCAATGGCATGATCTCGGCTTACTGCAACCTCTGCCTCCTGGGTCCAGTAGATTCTCTTACCTCAGTCTCCTGAGTATCTGGCTAATTTTTTGTATTTTTTGTATTTTCAGTGGAGAGAGGATTTCACCATGTTAGCCAGGCTGGTCTCAAACTCCTGACCTCAGGTGATCCTCCTGCCTCAGCCTCCCAAATGCTGGGATTACAGGCGTGAGCAATGGTGCCCAGCCAGAAATAATGTCTTACCAGCTGTTTGGGAATCCCTTAGCATGATCATGCTGACACATAAAATTAACCATCACAAGCTATAAAAAAAAGAATACATCATAGGAGAGAAACAATTTTTAAAATAATATGAAACTGAAAGAAAGGTGGTTGTTTATCTATTCTTCAGTAAATCAGTTGACTTCTGCAGACCACATTTCCTCATTTTTAAAATGAAAAGACAAATCTAGAATATCTCCAAATTCTCTTTCTACTCTAAAATCCTGAACTTTATTTCATCGTGTGACATTATACAACCTTTCCCACAAAGATTTTTGTTTTTCTATTTGTCCTAGTAAATATTTTAAGTTGCTAAAAATAAATTAAGCTGATTTCTGTTATTATCACACATCATTAAACCTAATTCTAAATCATCATATTTGTTTAAAAAGACTGACATATATATGTACATATATATATATGACTATATAAGGCATTTTTGCATGCCAAAGAAAAACTTCAATGTATATGCACACATGTGTGCAAGTGCATGCTCATGTTTGGGGCACTGAACATGAAGTTCAGTGGATTATTTGGGAGTAGCTCTCAGAAATGAAGGCAGAGTTCTAAAAGGATCTAGTCACATCCTTTGCCATTTGATGGACATGATGAGCCCATTTATGCACCAAATTCTCATAATTTGTGTCACTATACAAAAAAAATAGACAATAAGCTGGTCATATTAGTCAGGGATGCATAAATGATGAGTTTTTGTTGTTACTTTAGTGAGTGACTAAATTACCCTTTTGTGAGAATAAAAAACATCAACAATTTTGCCATAATTTTCTTTGAAAAATTTGGAGTTTTGAAAATAATAATCTTGTTAATCACTGTTGAATTACAAAGACAATTTTGCACATGGTGTTGTCATATTAAAATGGAATAAAATGATAATTATTGGAAATTACTTCATGATTAACACAATAATGTAGAAGGAACTGGCAACAATATAGCAATAATTTAATTTTATTTAAATTCTTATAATTTTTTATATTAACACCATACTTTCTTCATTTAATCTTGCTTTAGGTTCTCATTTGAGCTTGAAAATCAGTGGGCTCAGTCAAATCATTGCATATAAATATAATAATAGAAAGTATTTTAATGTAAATATGCACATTCTGTCTGTGTGACCTATCAGCTAGACTATTACAATTGAATTGGAAAGCCCCAGTAGATTTCTAATTAGTACGTTAAATCAGAATTTTATTATCTTCATCCTCTGAATGCCTGCATGGACATGTTGTTTATATAGTGGCTTGCCAACATCTTACAAAGAAGTAACCAATTTGAGCAAAGCATTATGAGGCATTAAATGTGGTTACATGAACTTGTCTGAGAATTTTCATAAACAATGAAATTTTATTAAAATAAAGAATCTTTGTAAATAAGGGATTGTAAATATTGCTGAATTTGCCAGATGATTAGTTTATGATTAAAAGAATTGTTTTAGAGCAAATACAAATAATTTCAATTTGCATTTAACATACAAATATTGATTGTTGAAGATGCCTTAGTGTTTCACCATTCTTTAGTTAACTTTAACATTAGTATTTGCAAAAGTAGAGGGAAGAATAGCTATCATTGTCTTTTTTCCCCAAAGAACTAGGCGCAGAGGAGAAACAAAATGTTTAATGGTTGAAGGCAATTTTCTGGCTGCAAAAAAAGTGCTGATGTATAGTAAAGCTAATAGTAAAAAGCAAGACTAAATACACTGTGGTGATTTAATAACAGTGGTATCTGTTCTTTTTTTGATTGACAGATACCTCTGATAGTCACATTTTTAAAAAGTTGCCAATCCACTTCATCTTCAATCCACTTATCCACTTATCTTCTCCTTTCTTCTTTCAGCAAAATGCAAATTGAAATAAAATAATTTTATTGAATTAGAAGAATATTTTCTACATAAGCTAAAATTTAAAACCAATTTTTACAATGACTGGCTATCACTGTTTATCATACAGGCTAAAGAACAACAACCTTGTAAAAATTAAGTAAATTGCAAATATGTCAGTAAATTAATAAGTAATCTTCAATTCTGATCAAACACTAAATTTGAATAAAAAACTTCGTGTGAATGCAAAAAGGATATTTTGAATTTGTCTTTGACCTAGCAATGTACATATTGTCATTGACATTCAGTCCACTCTAAAATCATTTTTGATGGAAATACATAAGAAAAATGTTTTCTTATAAGCATATTTATTAATAAATGGAATCCATGCCATCATCACAGCTCTTATATTCCAACATAGACTTTTACAAGGCAATATTAAATTTTTTTCAATATTCCTTGAGTTGAATTCAAGTCACACCAATTTCTGTGTATTTTAGATAACAGGTCATCATTGAGCAGACCTAGGTCTTTGAAATAGCCATGTCATGATAAGGAATGAATTTGTAAGAATTAAGATCATTAATAAATTATATTCAGTAGAATCTGCAGTTTTCCTTCTGTTATTCTGCTGTCCAAGTCAGTAAGACATTGATACTTTATTATATCCTCCAGAAGACTTAAAAACCTCTAGGAGTAGCATTCACCCAACAAATGTTTTATAAGTATTTACAAGTGCTATTGATTGTGATTGTCACACCTGCTAAGGATACAACAATGATGAAGACATATGTGAATCTTGTTTCCATAGAGCTTACTTAGAAATATGCAAGACAATATATAATGAAAATAAAGCAGGCTGTGAAAACTGCTCAAAAAAATACAAGCATAGTAATAAAATAGAGTTCACAGATTTGGAAGCTATTTAAGTAGGGAAAAGCCAATCTTTGCAGGCAATATCTTAGATGAGACATGAGGATAAAAAAGCACTAATGAGTTGTCCTAAAAGAGATAAAGTGCATGTAAAGTCCTAACTTGGAAAACCAGAAAAAATCAAGATATAATTGGATATAATTTTGAGAAGTTTATGAATATTCAAGTGAGAATGTTGCAAGCACTAGGATAAAAGATATGAAGTTCAGCAAAGAGATCTGTGCTTGATACAGATGTTTGAGAGTCATTACCATAGAAACTATTTGAAAGTTTGGAGCAGGATGAGATACTGAACACGTGAGAAATGATACAAACCAAACTTTAGTGATCTGATTGTGGAAATGGAAGAAGTAAAAAGAGTCTGTCAAGGAGTGTCCGGGGGGGGGCGGGGGGGGAGGGAAGAAAATGATGAAAGATAAAGGATAAAACTATTTCAAAATGAAAGAGTAAATGACTTTGGCAAAAGTTGCTGTTAGGTAAAGTCTAAGAGAAGAAAGGCATTTCACTGGATTGGGCAACACGACTGTGGTGGGTTTGAGGTTGTATTGAAGTGAACTAAAGAATGAATTTAAACTTCTATTTCTAGCAGAACTACCTTCTGCTAGAATTCCCTGCCTGGCCAGAACTAGATTCCCTGCTGGCCTTCTTGCTGAAAATGACTTTAAGAAATCTGACCCAGAAGTATATATAAATCATGACTATAATCCTAATTCTTTACAATCAAAAAAGATTCTAAAATTAAAAAGCTGATTT
The DNA here is from genome assembly GCF_007565055.1 of Rhinopithecus roxellana. Classification (NCBI taxonomy): domain Eukaryota; kingdom Metazoa; phylum Chordata; class Mammalia; order Primates; family Cercopithecidae; genus Rhinopithecus; species Rhinopithecus roxellana. The sequence continues at coordinate 144,517,105 of NC_044556.1, read as the reverse complement.
TAAAAATAATAACATTAAATGATGGGGAACAGTAAATATTTGTGAGGTTGTGTAGCAACTAGAACTTTCCTATGACACTGGTGAAAGTGTAAATTGGTTTAATCCCTGGAAAACTGGAAGTATGTATTAAAGCTGAGCAGGTATGTGTCCTATGTCCCAGTAATTCCTCTTCTGGGGCATACCCGTCAAAAATTAAGACATGCATGGACAAATAGCAATGCATTGGGAGTAGCCACAAACTAGAAACTAGGCAAATGCACATCAGCAGTAGAATAGAATTCTACAGAGACTTAAAATATTCTTCAGCCAAGGAAATGAACGGGCCACAACTACAGCAAACAAAATGGAAGAGTCTTGTGAAATAAGAAGGGTGAACATAATCAGAAACAAAAATGTTATTACTGTATAAAAATAGGCAAAAACTGACCTACAGCATAACACTGAAGAAAATAATCTCCTTAGGAAAAGACTGGATAGTGCCCAGAAGAGGGTACAAGAGGGTTCTATGGTGCTAGTAATGCCCGATTTGTTGATCAGGGCACTGGTATAAACAAGAATTCAGTTTGTGAATATTCAGCCTTCTGCCTATTTATAATATTTGTGCCTTTTACATGTATTTGAAATTTTATAAAATTTAAAAAAGTAGGCAGAACCTCTGCAAATAATTTAGATAACATTTTCAGATACAGAAAAAATAAAAGATAGTTTCAATATGCTAAAATAAGTTAAAAATAAAAGCTTGAAAGTATTAGTTAGGGACAAGAAACTATCATAATCAAGCTGATTTTTAAAGTACTAAGTAAAACTTCTAGCAATTAGAAAATAAAAAATAAAAACTCTACAAGATTCTGAAGGAACTACATAAAAGCAGCCAGATAAATTAAAATTAGCTGGATACATGACTTGGTTACTGGATGCTGGACACTTGGGGAAAAGGGAAGCCAAATATAGTAAAGTAATAACTTTATACTGCAGGCATTTAGAGCCAGCAAATATATATATTGAGCAAGTGTTTTCCACAAACATTTTATTAAAGGTAATGTTACATGATCCACTTCAGATAGAATAAATGTGACTTTCGATAGAAGGCATGTTATATAACAGGAATTATAAATGAAAACAATGATTACAATTAATAAATTAAATCTCTAAATGAGAATCTGACAAGGAAAACAAAACAACAACAACAATCAAAAAGAAAAAAAGGCCGGGCGCAGTGGCTCACGCCTGTAATCCCAGCACTTTGGGAGGCCGAGGCGGGCGGATCACAAGGTCAGGAGATCGAGACCACGGTGAAACCCCGTCTCTACTAAAAATACAAAAAAAAAAAAGCCGGGCGCCGTGGCGGGCGCCTGTAGTCCCAGCTACTCGGGAGGCTGAGGCAGGAGAATGGCGGGAACCCGGGAGGCGGAGCTTGCAGTGAGCCGAGATAGCGCCACTGCACTCCAGCCTGGTGGACAGAGCGAGACTCCGTCTCAAAAAAAAAAAAAAAAAAAAAAAAAAAAAAAAAAAAAAAAAAAACATACACATGTATAATCAGCCACATCTCCTCGCCCAGCCAAAAAAAAAAAAAAAAAAAAAAAAAAAAAAAAAAAAAAAACTGAAGGACAGGATAAAGTAGAAGAAAATTAAAGTAATCATACAATGAAGAGCATCCACATAGTTGCAGATTTGTTAAAACAAATCACATTAAATAATATCCAGAATCAAAGAGTCATGACTACACAGGCTGAAGAAATTGTAGAAATAAAGATAAATTTGACTCCCTTGATCACAGAAGACAGTTGCCCAACATAATTAAACAAATGAGACACAAGAAAAATGAGAAAGCCTGGATATTCCTATTACTTTTAAAGAATCGAATTGTCAAAAATCTCACAATTAAAATCTCAGGCCAAAACGTTTTCTCTGGTGAGTTACCAAACATTAAGGGAAAAAAAAAAATTCCAACTTTACAAAAACCACTTTTGTTTTTTTTTTTTTTTTTTTGAGACAGAGTCTTGTTCTGTGGTTCAGGCTGGAGTGTAGTGGTGCGATCTTGGCCACTGCAAGATAAAATGGAATTAGACTCCTATCTCACATTCTAATAGAATTTAAAAAAATTAAAAGAAAAATAATAAATGAAGGAGAACTTTAGTAACCATATATATGTATGTATGTATATACATATACAAATACATAACACACACACACAAGCAGAATTTAATAGTGAACACTGAAGATGTTTCTTTGAATTAAGAAACTTTATTAAGCTGTGTTCTAAACATTTTTAGTCAAGGATAAGAGAAAAAGTAACTAAAATGACTGGAAAGAATGACACAATATGATTGTTGACATAAAAATGACAGGCGATATATAAATAAACATTAGAATTAGTGAATAAATTTACTTTGTTTCTGAGTTACATAATCAACATATACAGCTTCAATTACACTTCTGTACACTAGCATCATACACTATGACAATAGATATATAAAATATTTGTATAGATAAGGCCACCCAATATTTTAATCATACCAACTCTTCCCAACTAGATATAGTGCAATTGGCAATTAATATATAAAAGCTGTGTGTTTGTTTATTTGGTAAAACATGATAATCGTTACAAATCTAAAATTGACATGGAGTAATGAAGGACCGAGTACACACAAGACAGACGACCGAAGTGGGGGAATTTGCTTTACCAAATATCAGGATTTATAATTAAGCAGGAATAAAGGTAGTGCAATGTTGGTACAGCTACATAAAAACATAAACTACTAGAAGAGAATAATAAAGCCAAATCCACACATAGATGGAAATTGTATTCATGACTCAGCTTGCATTATTGTACTTTGGGAACTTTTGAACTTTTCAATAAATGGTACTGAAATTATTGATTATTCATATTGGAAATAAAAGAATTAGATGTCTATCTTACAGTCCAGTAGAAATCAATCTCAAATAAATTAAATCTTTAAATGTGAAAGAAAACCACTACTTTTAGAATAAATTATTTAGGTTGGTGCAAAATTAATTCTAGTTTTTGCCATTTTTTTAATCAAATGGCAAAACCTTTTTGCACTAACCTAATATGGGAAAATATATTTATGGAATTGGGATAGAAAGAGATTTGTTTAGAAATAACTTCTTAAAGCACAAAAATTAAAAGAAGAAAACGGTTAATAAATTTTACTATATTAAAATTAAGAACTTATGTTGATTGAATGATCCCTCAACGACATAATAACAGAAACTACAAACTCAATTAAGACATATGCGACATATAATTAATATTGAATTGCTCTCTTAAATATATAAGAATTACATATCCATAAGAAAAAGCCAAACAGCCCAATATATTAGTAGAAAATAATATGTACAAGAAATGGACTGATAAAGAAAATATATATTAATAAAATACTAGAATATTTTATTCCAACTTCAGGAAAAAAATAAAAGATAATACCAGCTATCAATAAAGATATAGCAGCAGAAATTTCTCAGCAATGGTAGTGCTGGGGACGCCTCCTATATCCCCCCCAAAAATATAGAGAGAGAGACAGAGATATAGATACAGAGGGAGGGAGATAGATAGATGATTGATAGACAGACAGATAGATAGATAGATAGATAGATAGATAGATAGATGATAGACAGACAGTTTCAATGTGTGCAGGCACTAAAAATTATCTGTCATACTACAAAGTACATGATTTTTCCCATTGTTATTTTGGTTAGCAAAGAATCTTGACACTATTTTGAAAAGGTCAACATCCTTTTCATATTTCAACAGCAGATTTTTTTAGAAAGGGATTCTTTGACATCATCAATATACACCTAATTGTTAAAAACTAGGTCACTGTTTCCACCCAGTTGGATTTTGAATACAAACAACATAATTGCTATGTGATTACCTCTGTTTTGTTTTGATTTGTCCATTTTCGCATTTTATATTATTTTTGCAGTATGAGTTCATTAGTGTCTTTCTGTACAAGATTAATGGTAGCTTCTATGGCAAAAGTTATATCAAATAATATAGGCAATTTTTTGTTCTCTCAGACATTTTATAAACTGGGATTGGTGCAATATAAAAAAATTAAAAATTAATCATATGTTTATTTAACTCCTATCAATGCACATTTTTAGAGGTATTATAATACTTACATAATCATTTAAGATAGTATATTGTACCACCATGAAGAAATAATGACTTCATAACGTATTTGCACATATTTTTTAAAGATGGTTTCTAAGCAGCAGAAATAAATGTAATAATCTTCTTTTTTTCTCTATTTGGTTTATAAACTCCCTGAAGCCAATTTATTAATTCCATTGGATTCCAAGAACAACGCGTTAATACTTCCAACTCTATATTGCTGTTTGATTATGTCAAATCTAAAGATTAAATATTGCTATAATTATAACAATCTGAATTATCTTTTAAAGGTTAAAATTTGTTTTGAGCAAGATCATTTGCATAAATATATAATAATAAAATAGCTTATACTTATTGAACATTTATTGTGCACCAGACAGCATTCTAAACTTTGCATTTATTAACTCGTTTAATGATGACAGAGATATAGCATCCTCATTTTAAAGATGATGAAGCTGAGGTGCAGAAAAATTACATAATGTAGCTAAGCTATCACAACCTGTAAGTAATAGAGCTTGGACATGAATGTGAAAAGCCTTGACCCAGAGTCCAGATTCTCAGGTACTATGTACATTTATCCCTAATTAAGAGTTTCCATAAGTAAATATAAAAGGGTCTTTATGTAAAAAACATACTTGCATTTAAAAAGCTTGTATTGCACTGCAAGGATCTAGATTTAGTAATCTTAAGTACTGGCATCTGCTACTGTGCAAAAAGTAATACAAGTTTATGTGGTCAGACTTGGGAATGCAGGCAGATTTGTGTACTCGTGTGTGCGTCCACACAGATGCATCCATGTGCCAGCGCACAATAATAGACTGAGTGGAATTAAGCTTGACCCTGAAAATGAAAAGCAAAAGTCATCTCAGTCAGGTAAAAATGATGCAGAGAGTAGTCACAATCAAAAAGATCAATTCACAATAATTGGCCTGTTCAAACAGTCTAAACTAGGCAACTGAAAATCTGACAGCCAGAATTATGCAGTGATTCAAGGTGCTGGGCAAGAAACAGGACCCTTGAAATGGGATTCAGGACTTGGCACAAGATGGCTGTTGCTAAGGGACCAGTAAAGAAAACTATAAAGACAAGAAAAAGACACAGGAAAGTAGAGCAAGTAAACAGTACCAGAAACAGGGTACAAAGTGAGGACAATCTCTTTGAACTTGACAGAGGTAAAGAGAAGGTGTGCAATTCAATACTCAATTATCAATGATGAACTAGAGCATTTTCAATGCATTTTCAACGTTTTCATAAGGCTGCTGGTTAGGTGAAATAAATTTAAATACACAGATAAATAGTAATCAAAATTATTAATATAAATGTTATTCATCATTTCCTGGGTAGAACAATATGTGAATCACTTAATCTTCTGACTACAAACAACTTCTCAACTTCTCAAAACAACTTTTTCTGTAGGTTATTATTCACCAAAGATAACATAGGCAATAGGAAAATTGTGATTTGGGTCCAGAAATATAGTTTCTCTCATAATGAAAATGAAAGAGAAAGATTTCTGGATAAGGGCCCTTTCTTACTAGACAATAGACTTCCATTGAGGATACTCATTGTATGAGGCAGGAATAGTGTTAGATGTTTTCTGTATTGTATCTAATTTAATTCTAACAATTGCCCTATGGCATAAATATGGGAAACCTTTCCCTAGATTACTCAATGAAACTTGTTTTTCAAGGAATTAATGTAATATTGACAATATTGTCAACAACACGCAAGTATCACCTATCGAGTAGTGTTATCAACACAAAGATGGAACCATAAGAAAGCTGTAGGTCTTCACAGTTGATTTACCAGAATACTGAACATTTGAATTCGGTTCCCTTTGGCATCTGTTTTTTCTTTGAATAACCTGATTAGTGATAACAAACTTCAGATTTGAGCCTTTTTTTTTAACTGTCTCTTCTGTAGGAGGTAACTGATAGCTACCTCTAAGTTCTCATATAAGTACGCTTTCTTTCTTTTTTTATTTTTGAAGATAGATTTTTTAATTGAGATAAAATAGACATCACATAACATCACATAAAATACATCATTTTAACCATTTTAAAGTACAAAATTGACAATTTTTGAAAAAGATATTAAGGCAATTCAATGGATAAAGGATCATCTTTTCAACAAATGGAACAACTGAACATCCATATGCAAAAAAAAAAAAAAAAATGAACCTTAAGCTATATATCAGAGTATAATCTATAGAAAAATTAACCCCAAATGGATCATAGATCTAAATGCAACACCAGAAACTATATTTATTTTAAAACATATGTTTTTGATAATGTTTAGATATGACATCAAAATTCAATTCATAAAAGCAAAAAAAGGTAAATTAGACTTAATCAAAATTAAATTTTTTTCTGCAAAAAACGTTAAGTATTTAAGAAAGGAAAGACAAGCTAGAAACTGGGAACAAATATTAGCAAATTGCATATCCAACACAGAATTTATATCCAGAATATGTAAATAACTTTCAAAACTCAATAGTAAGAAAACAACAATACAATTTTAAAAATAGGCAAAATATGTGAATGAACAGTTCAACAAAGAAGTTATGCAGATGGCAGATAAAGATATGAAAAGTTTATCAAAATCATTAGCCATTAGGGAAATGAAAATTCAGACCACAATAAGGTACTACTCCACACCTATTAGAATGACTATAATTAAAACATCACCATCAATTGATGGTAAAGACCATCAATGCTAGGAAGAAACTGCATCAACTAACGAGAAAATAACCAGCTAACATGATAATGACAGGATCAAATTCACACATAATGATATTAACCCTCAATGTAAATGGGCTAAATGCTCCAATGAAAAGACACAGACTGGCAAATAGGCTAAAGAGTCAAGACCCAGCAGTTTGCTGTATTCTGGAAGTCCATCTCACATGCAGAGACACACATAGGCTCAAAATAAAGGGATGGAGGAAGATCTACCAAGAAAATGGAAAACAGAAAAAAGCAGAAGTTGCAATCTTAGTCTCTGATAAAACAGACTTTAAACCAACAAAGATCAAAAGAGACAAAAAAGGTCATTACATAATGGGAAAGGGAACAATTCAACGAGAAGAGCTAAATATCTTAAATATATATGCACCCAATACAGGATCACCCAGATTCATAAAGCAAGTCCTTAGAGACTTACAAAGATACTTAGACTCCCACACAATAGTAGTGGGAGACTTTTTTTTTTTTTTTTTTTGAGACAGAGTCTCGTTCTGTCACCCAAGCTGGAGTGCACTGGCCAGATCTCAGCTCACTGCAAGCTCCGCCTCCCGGGTTCACGCCATTCTCCTGCCTCAGCCTCCCCAGTAGCTGGGACTACAGGCGCCCGCCACCTCGCCCGGCTAGTTTTTTGTATTTTTTAGTAGAGACGGGTTTTCACCGTGTTAGCCAGGATGGTCTCCATCTCCTGCCCTTGTGATCCGCCCGCCTCGGCCTCCCAAAGTGCTGGGATTACAGGCTTGAGCCACCGCGCCCGGCCAAGTGGGAGACATTAACACCCCACTGTCAATATTAGACAGATCAACAAGACAGAAGGTTAACAAGGATATCCAGGAATTGAACTCAACTCTGCACCAAGCGGACATAATAGACACCTACGGAACTCTCCACCCCAAATCAACAGAATATACATTCTTCTCAGCACCACACTGCACTTATTCCAAAATTGACCAGGTAGTTGGAAGTAAAGCACTCCTCAGCAAGTGTAAAAGAACAGAAATTATATCAAACTGTCTCTCAGACCACAGTGCAATCAAAGTAGAACTGAGGATTAAGAAACTCAATGAAAACCTCTCAACTACATGGAAACTGAACAACCTGCTCCTGAATGACTACTGGGTACAGAATGAAATGAAGGCAGAAATAAAGATGTTCTTTGAAACCAATGAGAACAAACATACAACATACCAGAATATCTGGGACACATTTAAAACAGTGTGTAGAGGGAAATTTATAGCACTAAATGTCCACAAGAGAAAGCAGGAAAGATCTAAAATTGACATCCTAACATCACAATTAAAAGAACTAGAGAAGCAAGAGCAAACACATTCAAAAGCTAGCAGAAGGCAAGAAATAACTAAGATCAGAGCAGAACTGAAGGAGATAGAGACACAAAAAAAACCTTCAAAAAATCAATAAATCCAGGAGCTGGTTTTTTGAAAAGATCAACAAAATTGGTAGACTGCTAGCAAGACTAATAAAGAAGAAAAGAGAGAAGAATCAAATAGAAACAATAAAAAATGATAAAGGGGATACCACCACCAATCCCCCAGAAATAGAAACTACCATCAGAGAATACTATAAACACCTCTACGCAAATCAACTAGAAAACCTAGAAGAAATGGATAAATTCCTAGACACATACACTCTCCCAAGACTAAACCAGGAAGAAGTTGAATCCGTGAATAGACCAATAACAGGCTCTAAAATTGAGACAATAATTAATAGCCTACCAACCAAAAAAAGTCCAGGACCAGATGGATTCACAGCTGAATTCTACCAGAGGTACAAAGAGGAGCTGGTACCATTGCTTCTGAAACTATTCCAATCAATAGAAAAAGAGAGAATCCTCCCTAACTCATTTTATGAGGCCAAAATCATCCTGATACCAAAGCCTGGCAGAGGCACAACAAAAAAAGAATTTTAGACCAATATCCCTGATGAACATCGATGCAAAAACCCTCAATAAAATACTGGCAACGCGTTTCCAGCAGCACACCAAAAAGCATATCCACCATGATCAAGTGGGCTTCATCCCTGGGATGTGAGGCTGGTTCAACATGCACAAATCAATAAACATAATCCAGCGTATAAACAGAACTGGAGACAAAAATCACATGACTATCTCAATAGATGCAGAAAAGGCCTTCGACAAAATTCAACAGCCTTCATACTAAAAACTCTCAATAAACTAGGTATTGATGGGACGTATCTCAAAGTCATAAAAGCTATTTATGACAAACCCACAGCCAATATCATACAGAATGGGCAAAAACTGGAAGCATTCCCTTTGAAAACTGGCACAAGACAGGGATGCCTTCTCTCACCACTCCTATTCAACATAGTGTTGGAAGTTCCGGCTAGGACAATCAGGCAAGAGAAACAAAATAAAGGGTATTCAATTAGGAAAAGAGGAAGTCAAATTGTCCCTGTTTGCAGATGACATTATTGTATATTTAGAAAACACCATCATCTCAGCCCAAAATCTCCATAAGCTGATAAGTAACTTTGGCAAAGTCTCAGGATACAAAATCAATGTGCAAAAATCACAAGCATTCCTATACACCAAGAGACAAACAGCCAAATCACAAGTGAACTCCCATTCATAATTGCTTCAAAGAGAACACAGGTACACTTTCTAAGCAATATTAGCCTACAGTTATAACTAAAACAGTAATATCAAAACTAACTTTCTAAAACAATATACAAGCTTTATTAAATTAAAAATGAGGACCCCTCTTTACCTCATAGTCTTGGGGTTGGAGGGCATACTTAATCTTTTTGGAATTTCATTTATAAATTGCTTACCTTACAATAGGAAGGTACAAAACCTGAAAAACTGGGAGAAAGACTGGAATTGTTTGGACTTCAAGAAGCAAAGGGAAATGAGCATCTGTATAAAGGCAGATTAACACTGAGCCTACCTTTCAACCATTATGCTTTGCTTGCATCTTCTCGAGTTTCTTGGATGCTTTCTGCAGATACCTCAAGGCTCCCAACCCGACTGTGTTGGCCCCAGTATATGCTGTAACAATATCAGCCTGGTGTTAGGGCAGTGATATGATTTGGGACTGCATTTCTTCCAAGATCCAAAAACATGATCAGAACTAAAACTGCTTAGCCTATAGTTTATATTTAATGCAAAATAAAGTAAAATGTACTCTCCACAAAATATCAAATAGCTCAGCATTGTCGTGCAGAACTATAACCACCCAGTTAGGCAATTCATTGTTTACATTGAAAAGAACATTTATATTTGAACAATCTTGTTTTTGGTTTTTTTGTGACGGTGTTTTGCTCTTGTTGCCCAGGCTGGAGTGCTATGGTGCGATCTTGGTTCACTGCAAACTCCACCTCCCAGGTTCAAGCAGTTCTCCTGTTTCAGCCTCCCAAGTAGCTGGGATTACAGACACATGCCACCACACCCTCCTAATTTTTGTATTTTTAGTAGAGATGGGGTTTCATCATAGTGGTCAGGCTGGTCTCAAACTCCTGACCTCAGATATTCTGCCCGTCTCAGTCTCCCAGAGTGCTGGGATTACAGGCATGAGCTACTGCACCCGGCCAAGCAATCTTGTTTTAAGAGTTTAATCAGTTGCTCAGATTTGATCATTACACATTGCAGGCTTATATCAAAATATCACATATACCCCATACATATTTACCACTATTATGTACTCATAAAATTAAACATTATAAAACTAAAAAGCAAAAAGGAAATCAAGAAAAGCTACATCAAAAAATAATAAAATCTTTATATAATTCTTTTAATATCAACAATTTATCAACACTTTAAATTTAATTTAGTTTAGTTTTGTAGTTTTTAACTCTTTTTTTTTCTTTTTTTTTTTTTTGAGATGGAGTTTCGCTCTGTTGCCCAGGCTGGAGTGCAGTGGCGGGATCTCAGCTCACTGCAAGCTCCGCCTCCCGGGTTTACGCCATTCTCCTGCCTCAGCCTCCCCAGCAGCTGGGATTACAGGCGCCCGCCACCCCCCCTCCCCCGGCTAGTTTTCTGTATCTTTTAGTAGAGACGGGGTTTCACCGTGTTAGCCAGGATGGTCTCGATCTCCTGACCTCGTGATCCGCCCGTCTCGGCCTCCTCGACTCTTAACCATAAAACATTTAATTGAAATAACTCAAATATTTAACTTTATTAAATAGCATTTAATAAAGTTAACTCTAATATTTAACTTTATTAAACACTATTTGATTGACTAGTATTTGAATAGTATTTAATAAAGCTAATAAAAGTTAATATTAACCTTAATATTAACTTTATTAAATACTATTTAATTGAAATACTCTAATATCTAAACTTTTCAGGGTGATACAGACTAAACTGTCAACACATTTTTAATTCATCATCCAACATTTATATGATGTTTTCAGAGTAATACCACTGTAAACCTGACTAGGAAACATAAATGACACAGGCACTGTCTTTGAGGAATCTAATTTTAAGTTGACGATTATATAAATAAACTATTACTAAATAGTTACATCTTACTATTAAATAATTATAAGGTTATATATTATATAAAATAGTATATAAATTACATGGACTAAACTAATGTTAGCTTTAGTTTTCCATGTATTTTTATGTATCAAGGCCAAGCATCACATTTATGTTGCATATTTTTTCTAAAACCATCTGGAGCAACTGCTACATTCTAAAAATTTGGGGCTGATGCAAAGAGGATTAAACCTGGAACCCACTGTCTTCCTCATTAAAGCTTCCCAATACAGGTGGAATAAAGATAATTTTAATGCAGTGTGATAAGAACTATAATATAGGACTACAAATTACAGACAACTAAAAGTGTTGGAGTTTCTGAACAAGTTTTATGGAAAAGGTGGTATTTGAGTTGTGTGAAGATTTTTCTAGAATAATGGAAAGAAAAGGGTATTGCTGGCAAAGGAACTGTCATATGTATGTTCAAAGCTGTCTTGAAAAGAACTATCAGATTTGACAAATTTGATCATTGATAAATTAGACTAATCAGAGGGAGAGGTAAATGACAATAGCTGGAGGAAGCAGGGATTCCATACTAATATTCATTAAGAAATGAAAAGAAGAGAAGGTCCAGGTGATTTAAAGTTAAAATAGAATCCAACAAAGACTTACTTTCAGATCACAAAGGAGCATATCTGTAGGTAAAACTACTGAAATCACTGAGAAAGTACTTCACCAATTCATTTGAAATGGTATTTGAGAAGAAGTAGAACAAAGATCTGGTAAGTGTTCTGGCTCAGAAATTAGAGGAGAGCAGGCTTTGCCATGTGATAGCTTTATGAGCCTGGACAATTGTTTTTTCTCTCCAAATCTCAGTTTCTTTGTTAATAAAGTTGAAATGCCAATACCAGCTTTATCGTCATACTGTGAAAATTACATGGCATAATGTAGATAAAGTGCTCGAAAGAACACCAGGTATGTTTATGGGAACAATGTTTGGAGCTAAGGGAACAAAGAGGAATAAGACTGCCTCTGCCCTCAAATAACTCACAGTGCAGAGAGACAGAAGTTAAATACAACAGAGTAAGTGCAAAGTTAGAGACACATATAGGGCATCACGTAAACACAAAAGCAAGGCATCAAACTCAGCATGTTTTACTCAGAAAAGAGGCTCAGGAGGGAATAAGCCTTGAGTTAAGTCTAAAATATAAGAGTTCATCAATGAAGCAAAAAGAAAGGACATTCCACAGAGAAAAGCCAGCATAGAGAAAGAAATAGAGTTTGGCGGGGGGAAGGCTAAATAACAGTTTCTCAATGCTGGTGTATGGGATGTGTGGCTCAGAGTAGCCAGAAAGAGGCCTGGAGAGAGAGATAGCTGCTGATTTCAGGGAAGCCAGGGCTTTATCAAGCAGCCAATGAGAAATTTTTGGGTGATATTACAATCTGACGTGACCAGACTTCTAGTTCAGAAAGATTGTGCTGGAAAAAGTGTGGGAAATGAATTTGAGCGAGCTAAGAAAGGAAGTAGGAAAAGAAATTACACGTGTTTGGGTTTTGATGGGTATAGTATATCTATGTTTTCACTAACCTGGTGTTTGGGTAGTGCTTTATAACTTTAGAACTGAATCATATTAACTCATTTTGAAATGCTTTCTAAACAAGCTTACTGAAACCAAAATTTCAGATTAAAAACAAACAAACAAAGATGGTTTCAAAAGCACCTTCTTGTTAAGCCAAGACCTTAGTAAAAGCAATATCAATAGCATCTGTTAAGCATGAAGGACATATTTCCTGTTAGGCAGTGAGCCGAGAAATAGAAATAAATTAATGCACTTAGGGAAGGCACTTCCTGCTTTCAAGCACAAGTCATTTCATTGTCCAAATCTCTGGCATTCCAGGCAATTGTGCCAAGTCCCAACACCTCTCACTAGAAAAATAATTACTGCTACTTTACAGAAAAGCAGACTAAAATAAACATGTAAGCCACCTGCATAAATTCCTAAAACAATTTTGTGACAAGTTAAACCAAAATTGCTATCTCTTGAGTGAGTCCAGGGTTGATACTTTACAAAGAACGTTCAAAGTTTGACTTTCAAGTTCTTTTTTCTCAGACTCTGAACAATGGAGTGAGAAGTGGAGCCTTCAAACTTTCTTCTCATGGAGGCTGTGAATATTCGTTGTGATATTCTTATTTATAATCCTTCACTATTTTCTCAAATCACCTTGAATAATGTATTTAGTGTAGCTGTTGTACTCCTACTTGAGACCTAGCTGAGACTGAGCTTGACATAATCAAGCTATTAAGGCATTTGCCTCTTTTCTCCATTAGATAGTAAAGAAAAATTGAGAGACAACATTTTAGATAGAGAAGCCACTTTTCATAGAGGACACTAACAGCATTGACAGTGATATAGTTCATCCTCCCTCCATTTAATTTTGAACACTACCTAATGATAAGGAGGCCAAAGATAAAGGACATGAGGTAGCCTACTCCTGAGATCATGTGAAGTACCCATTTGCAACCCACAGAGCTACTGTGATCAAATTTTGGAGACACAAAGGCCCTACAATAGTTTCAGTGCTGTTTACTTTGTGCATTTTGTAAATGCAACTATATTTGTATAATCAGTTTGTTACTACATCAGGAATGAATAGTTAACAATGTGGATTGCACTGGACTAGCTTAGGAGTAATCCAAGAATTCTCAATTGCCTGGTACACTCATAGATCCTTTTTAAAAATGATCACAGGAAAAAATACCATAAAGAAAGTGAAAAGAAAATACACAAACTAAGAGAGAAGTTTGGCATGCCATATATCTGATAAGGGCTTTCATTTAGAATGTATAAATATATAAAAAGCTCATATAACTCAGTAATAATTATTTTAAAAATATGTGTCCTCTTTTATACCTGATCCTCAAGCTTAGGCATTTCTTACAAATCAGTCTTAACTTTGTCCCCATCGTACTATGTAATAAACACCCCAAGGATTATATGGTGGTTTCAGATACAGTCCTGTTTTAGTCCATTTTGTGATACTATAACAGAATACCACAGACTGGGTAATTTTTAAAGAACAGAAAGTTATTTCCTCACAGTTATGGAGGATGGGAAGTTCAAGATCCAGAGTCTGGCATCTGGCAAGGGTCTTCTTTCTACATCACCTCATAAAGGAAGGTGGGAGGCAGAAAGGCAAAGATAGGGCAAGAGTGAGAGTAAGGGCTGAACCTATCCTTTTACAATGAAGCCACTCCCATGATAATGCCATTAATCCATTCATGAGAGCGGATCCTTCATGGTCTAGTTATCTCTTTATGGTCCCACTTCTTCATACTGAAGAGGCAATTAAATTTGGTAATAAAATTTCAACACGAAGTTTGGAGGGGACACTCAGACCATAGCAAGTCCCAATGCCATGGGACCTAACATAAATCTCATTGCTTACCCCAAGCACTCTTCTGAAATCCAAATCATAAAAACCAAATATTTCCTGAAAATCTATTTTTGAATATTATATTGGAACTTCAAACTTAAAGAAAATTCATTGTTTTCCTCTCTGGAATTAGTCTTTTGGAGTATTCAGTTTTCTATTTAGTAAATGACACCAATATCTACCCACCTGGTCATGCCAGTCTTAGGAGTCATCTTTGGTATCTGTTTGCCTCACTTACACCTCAATGTACCACGACCCACTAATCCAAAATATGCCAACTTCTCACCAGACTGCCACTAAGGTCTTTGTCTATGTTATTGAAATAGTCTCCTAACTCTCTTCCTGTTTCCGTACTTGCTTCCAGATTCCCTGCACAACACTCAGAATGATTCTGTAAAAATGTGTCACTTCATGTCACTCATATGCACAAATGATGATGGCTTCCTACATTACCTAGAATAAAAGTCATAAAAATGAGATTTTGTCTATGTACTTCTATATTCTAAGCACCTAGAATAATGCCTAGTACATAGTTAACTCTCTGTAAATAATTATTGAATGAAGAAAGAGATTTAATCCATCAGTTTATAGCCATATCCACTGCTACCATACCATACCAGTTCAAGAAACCATTAGTGTTCTTCTGGAATTCTGGAATAATTGTTAGTCTCATTGTAATTCCAGTCATCAACTTTGTTCTTCCACAATCCATTCTCTATGTTTTAGACATATCTGTGTTTTTAAAATGCAAAGACAAAAGTTTATCCATTTCTGTTGCTTTTAAAATAAATTTCAAATTGTGAGCATGACCTGTAAATACTGTGAATAATTGGTTCCCAATTTCCTTCTCTGTGGTTGCTTCTTACCACTTTTCCCTTGCTACATAAATGCTAGCTGAGCTAAATGTTTTTAAAGCCCCACAATAGACATTTTTTCTCTATATATAGTGAATATATTTCCTTCCTTCCTTTCTGCAAGGTTAGTTTAAACATATATTTCAGAATCTATGTTAACTACAGCTTCATCAAAGAAGTTCTTGCATACCCTGTTAGACAAAAATCAAATCCCCTTGACTTTGTTTGCTGATGGCATCCTGAGATTCAAATTAAGTACGATTTAGTACTAATGTCATCAATAGATTGTTATTTTCACTAGATTATTTTCAAGGAAACAGAAACGTATATAGCAGATTATACCACATTATCCTTAAAGGACTAGCATAGTTCCTGGAATATAGGAAGTACTAAAACATCCAATGTGTGATGCATCTGGAAGAGCCCAATGTTTAGAATTGGATAGACCTGATTTGAATCCCAAATATGCCACTTAACAACCTGTGTGAATAATTTGCTTGAGTTGATATAACTTCAGTTTCCTCATCTATAGAAAGAAAAGGAATATCAATACTCATCCTAAGTGGGAATTATAATGATAAGACTTAAGATGGCATATAAAATGGTGCCTGCCAGAACAAAAAAAAAAAAACCTTTTATACTAACATTTAACTGTTAAGTACTAATAGACCATATTGTACATAGTAACAAGATTTCTGGTTTTGTGGCATGTAAAAAAGTGAAATGAAAACCTAGGCTAACCTTTTACTGTATAAATATGTAACTTGGCAACTTACCAAAATGTTCCCACAGCCTAACATATATTTACAAAGGAGCACAGAATGATCCATCTTATAGAATTATTGTGAGAATTAACTTTGATAGTAAGTATAAAGTATAACTGAGCAGAGCAGGTGCTCAATAAATGCTATCTCCCATTAGAGAGAGAAGAAATAGAAGTAAAAGCAGGACTTGTATAAAAATATATCCAGATCTGTGTGCATTCTTATAGTCTAGTAGAGTGACTCATTTTAATTAATCTTGAAAGATATATTTCTATATATCTGTGTATATTGCACACATATATGTATACAGAACTAAAAGACATTTAAATTTTCTAAAAATCAAATTACCTTTAACTGAACTGAACCCAGTACATGTGATGCCAATTAACTGCCCCAACAACGGGCTTTTAATACCCCTCTTCCCAACTGAGTGGTTTGAGAGCACTATTAGTAGTATAGTGAAATAGGGAAATAGTGGTATAGTAGAATAGCAGTATTATGATACCAACAGTCATCTGCATCATATTTAAATAGCTAATCCAAGTTGTACCAATAAAACCTTTCTTTGTAGTTTGAATAGGCTGCAGCTGTGCAGACCTCATCAATGGTTGGTGTTCCCTTTAGAGATTCAAACTATTCAATACAATACTCTAAAGTCTAAAAGAATTCTACCAGGTGTGATTGTTTATACTGCAACCCCACACACATAGCATAAAGGAGATAAATGCACTTACAAGTTGAAATACACATCTTTAAATAACACTTTTAAACTTTCATTTGTAAAGCCTAGAAAGTATGAATTGAAACTGTGCAGTGAGATGGCATTTTTTCCTTGGTTTCTGCTATGCTGGGACCTTGTAGTGCTTTTAGAAAATGTTTTTAGAGTGGTCCATGATTGATTACAACACATAACCCTGCTTAAATAGACCACATGGTCAGTGAGTCTTAAATATAAATCAAAGTACTATTTATGTATAAGAAATTCATATAAAGGATGCATGCAGACTATCAATAAGATTTATTAATATATGTGAAACAAGTCACTACAGATGCTAAGGAAATTCCAAATGTAAAGAGTTCAAAATGTAGGGCAAGTCAGTGCGAGACAAAGAACGTGTGTGTGTGTGTGTGTGTGTCTGTATGTGTGTGTGTACTCTACCCTGCAAAGTTAACAATGGTGGCTAGAGCAATTTGATTAGGAGACAGATTTCTTCTTACTGAGCACTTTCTTTCTTAGCAGTTGGTCTCTAAGGTGCTGAACAAAACTATATTTGAAATAATATAATCCCTACAGATCTGTATAAGACTTTCTTTGGTTTCTGTAGAGTTCCGTGAAGGAATGATAATCATGCTTCTGTTCCATTCAATTCTCAGAGAGATTCTGCACATTTAGGAACTTAAATCTTTATCAACCTGACAGGGAGATTGACAGACAGATACACTGTCTAAACTATAGCCATGTCCAATTCTAATATCAATTAATTTTTGTACCGCATTTTGTCACTCACTTCAAAATGTATGAAAAACAGACACGTTTTTATAATCACAGAACTGTATGTAATTGTCCACAGTGTCCACGTTTACTGCATCTTAATCTTCTGCTCAGTTTTCATTCATTCATTCTTCACCCAACAAAGATTTATTAACTTCCACTATGTGAGGTGCCAAGCTCTGTGCTGAAACTCAAGAATACAGGTAGTTCATTGCAGAAAATGCAAGATACATTTATGAGAGAAGTCTTAACAGGTGATTTAAGAGCACAAATGAAAGAGGTAAAAATCAAAGTCCGTGGTTGTAGAGGAGGTGGCGGCATTTTGAATAAGCATCGAAAGATGAAGTACACACACCAAAAAAAAAAAAAAAAAAAAAAAAAAAAGAGGAAAGGGAGATATAGTAGAGTATGACATGGATGTCCAGTTGCCCCTGTTCCCTTTTCTCCCCTCTGTGGAAGCACCGTAATTTCTTCCTGCCTCAGACTCTTCTCACTATCTCTTAGATGTGAGAGAGATCTTAGAATGATGTCTCACCTCCATACCTAGTTCACTTTTCCTAGTTACTTATAGCTTAGAACATACTTTATTTCTACAGGGAAAGTACACACAGTACTTTATCAAGGACTCCTATTGTAGGTACGCTATAATTTTTTTTTACATCCCTTACTTATTACATTTCTAATTATTTGACTTATTTATCTATAATCTTCCTCACTAAATTGCAAACTCCTTGAAGAAACAGACTGATTGTTTTGTTCCATACTGTACCCCCATCTCCCAGCTAAATTCACTGGATCATACTAGGCTCTCATCTAAATGTTGCTTAATGAGAAAAAGAATGTTTGGTTACTTAATATATGAATAAATGAATTACTGACAGACACAAAGAATATGTAAGGAGAGTAACATCTGAGGACTTCAAAGAAGATGTATTTCAGAGTATGAAGATCTGAGTAATATCTTGAAAGCTAAGTTTATTAATTAAATTTAATAATTCAAACTTTAATTAGATATGTGTTATTATAGTTGGGTTTTAGAATGATCCCTTTAGCAGAAATGTGGAGAAGAAAGGTAAGAAAAACTAGACAAAAGAGTTCAATTATATGAGTCTGAAATAATAAAGTGCTGGGGCAATGGAAAGTAGGGGATGAGTGATTTTGAAAAATAGACTCTAAGAGAAAGAAGAGTATGGAAGCGAAATTGTTTTGGGCCTGTGCAGTGAAGCAGAGATTGGTTACAGTTACAAAAGAAGAAATATAAGACAAGGAGTATACTGTGCAAGAAAGATGATAAATTCAGCTTTTCACACTCTGAGTACAAAGGACTAAGGATCAAGTTGCAAGAATGTCAATGCTAAGACTAGAGTTTTTAAAGTATGTGGATGCAGTGGGTGGGTAAAGCTAGACTTCACCATTCTGCCTTCTATGCATGTAACAAAAGCTGCACATACCCAATGAATGTATATATATATATAAGTAAAAAAAAATAGAGTATGAATAATAAATAAAATAAAACATTTTACAAGAAGTAAACAAATAAACCCAGGGATTAGGATGATGTAATACAGCGAAAAGGTAAAGAGAGGGAAGAGTGTAAAAAAAATATATATATATATATATACTTTTAAGTTCTGGGATACATGCGCAGAATGTGCAGGTTTGTTACACAGGTATACGTGTGCCATGGTGGTTTGCTGCACCCATCAACTCATCATCTACATTAGGTGTTTCTCCTAATGCTACCCCTCCCCTAGCTCCCCCACCCCCTGACAAGCCCCAGTATGTGATATTCTCCTCCCTGTGTCCATGTGTCCTCATTGTTCAACTCCCACTTATGACTGAGAACATGTGATGTTTGGTTTTCTGTTCCTGTGTTAGTTTGCTGAGAATGATGGTTTCCAGCTTTATCTCAGTACCTGCAAAGGACATGAACTCATCCTTTTTTATGGCTGCATAGTATTGCATGGTGTGTATGTTCCACATTTTCTTTATCCAGTATATCATTGATGGGCATTCCAAGTCTTTGCTATTGTGAACAGTGCTGCAATGAACATACATGTGCATGTGTCTTTATAGTAGAATGATTTATATTCTTTTGTGCAAGCTAGAGAGGATGTGGAGAAATAGGAATGCTTTTACACTGTTAGTGGGAGTGTAAATTAGTTCAGCCATTGTGGAATATAGTGTGGTGATTCATCAAGGATCTAGAACCAGAAATACCAAACGACCCAGCAATCCCATTACTGGGTACATCTTATTTTAAGAATTGAGTTCAGTAGTTGTAATTCGTTAAAGTAAGAGGAGGAGCAATATAGAGATTAAAAGGATATTGAGAATATATATCCAAAAAAGGAAGAAAACAATTGTAATAAGAAAAGTCAAAAGTGTTAAATATCAACAATAACAAAAATAGTAATGTCAAAGCACCAGCATCCTTCAAACAATACTAGAGTCTTTGTCACTTTGCCTGAGTTTCTTCTTCTACTGTTCATTTATTTACTGATTCATGTAATATATATTTATTAGTAGCCTACAATGCACAAAGTATTTTTGGTGATCAATGAGAATAAACCATTTAAAAGGCAACAGTTCCATCCTTATGGAACTTACATTCTGGTCAGTCATTGGCCTCACTGTGGAAAACATCCCAATAGAACAAATGTTAATCTCTCACAGCAATTAATTTGTCTCCTTTTCTTACCCATGATACGTGATGATAGTAGATCTTAAAAGTAAATGTCCACCACTATTATTCAAAATTATCTCTCAGGCTAGGACTGTGGTCTGAAATGATAGCTGAGGCCATTCTTCTTCTGCCACTTTTCAAACCAATCGCTCTCAAGATGATTATGCAGACTAAAACCATTTACTTAATTCAGTGATGAAAATACTGAAGTAGCTAGGACCAAGTGCTGAAACTTGATGGCCTCTTACCATCAACAAATACTCTATGAGAATTATTGTTCAACCCCTTGATTTTAGCTAATTATGCAATTATTCAACACATTTGATAGCCATGTCCACAATGATGTCTGATCTGTCGTACTTCTATATGAGTGAAAAGAGCTTTAAAAGCTGTTCCAAAATATGCTAGACAAACAGATACAAAAAAACATGACCACTTAGAAGATGCAATGCTGTAGAGAAAATTATTTTTTATGTTTCTAAATTGTTAGGGTTTTCTAACAAAATGTTACTGAAACTTGGGACCTGTGTCAAAAAAACATAAGCCTGGAACTTATGACTGGATAGTGAGCACTACAGAGAGATTTACCTCCTGGGGGAATATGTTTACATTTCAAGGAAGATAAGTCCTGGGACCATAAAGACAATTCTTGGATTGTAAAGCTAAAGACACTAGTCATTTTCTCCCAGTGAAGAAATTTATTCACTTTTCTGAGCAAAGAACCAAGATCCTTCTCATTTTGTCTCCACGTATCTCTCTCTCAAAAAAATATGGGTGAGGAGGGGACACAGCTGCCTCTCTTTTCTACCCACTTTTATTTTGCTGGCTCCTCACCTTGAACAGACCTTACAGTGTGGAGAATCACATCTGGTTCTCAACATACTAATGTAGGGCAGGCAAGCTCCAAAGTGGGGCTTAACCCATAAGGTTCCTGGCTTTACCCAGGAAAGAATTCAAGGGCAAGCTGGAGGTAGAAGAAAACAGCTTTGTTGAAGAGACAGTGTTACAGCTCTGGCAGGGTTACAGCTCTGTGATTGCTCCAGCAGAGCAGGGCTACCCCATAGGCAGAGAGTAGCAGCTCAGGGCAGTTTTGCAGTCATATTTATGACCACTTTTAATCACATGCAGATTAATGGGTGGCTTATGCAGAAATTTCTAGAGAAGGGGTAGTAACTTTTGGGTTGTCAGGTGATTGCCATGAAAAGGGGTCATAACTCCTGGGTGTTGCCATGGCAATGGTAAGCTGTCATGACACACTGGTGGGCACTTCTTATCGAAAGTTGCTTCTGCTCTGGCCCTGTTTCAGCTAGTCCTCAACTTGTTTCAGTGTCTGAGCCCCACCTCCAGAGTCGAATCGAGTCACTCCTCCTATGTCAGTACTACCCCTCCAGAATAAGAATTTGGGCAAAGGGGAGTGAGTTGGTGCAGTTATAATGTGCTCTAAGTAAATAGTAACTTGCTCTGCTCTAGAAACCTCATGTTGACATTTGAGATAATATTAAATATAGACTTTAAAACTTAACAGGACAAAGTAACATAACTGCTTTTGGAAAGTGATGTTAAAATACATTAAATTTAGTACTCTTTCAAACATCACATATTGAGGTAGAAATCATCAACCCTTTAAGAGGAAACAGATCAGTTTTCTCAAGTATAGACAATTGTAAAAAAAAAAAAAAAGGACTAGAAATGAACTGCAGATTAGAAACTATCATTTTGAAAATATAATAAATTACATCTCCTTATACTAATTTTAACTATGCTCCAATTCTTCCACCTGCTGCTTTATTTGGATGAAATTTCCTACTCAGTATTTGGCTTAAACTTTCAAGTGGGGAGAAAGAATGTCTAAAAGAAGAATCTGTGACTCCCCAGATTCATACAGAAAATTAAGATTTAATCTTAAGAATAAGTAGACTTTATTCAGGTCTCCATAATCCTGTTTCTTCCTCCTAATCTAAGAAAAGTTAGATAACAAATGAAACAATTTTATTTTCTTATTTCATTTCATGTAATTTGCTATGTGTTTACCAACTATAAAGGTCAAATTGTGATTTATGGAAATAGGACTAAATTGACAATTTTAAAATAAGATAGCGATGGCATTTTTATGCCACTCTCTTGAAAAATCTACAATGTCTCACTTTGTGAAAGAATGTAAGATGTATCTTTCATCAAGATGCAGAGAGCTACATAAGACAAAATTCTTGCCTTCTCTCAGTGACTTCTGAATTCTTAAGGGAGAGATATCTAAGCATCTTCACTCTATATAACTCCTCTAGTTCTATAGAACTTAACCAGCAGTACAGAAGCATAAAATGTCTCCAAAATATAACCTGCAAATAAAGCTGCAGACTCCATTCAAGAAGACATTTATTTTTATCACAAACTTGAGCATTAAAAGAAGCAATTTTTGCAGTTTCCACAACATAGTGATTTTCCCCTAAAACTAGCCTTGGGAAAAGTAAAAGCTTTACTAGAATTAAAGTAGATGTAGGGACTATTTTTAAGGCCAGACTCAGAGTACAACTATCCTAAAGATCAATCAAGAATATTTTCATGAATTCTTAAGTAACATGCTCTCTCTCTTTCTGTCTGTCTCTGTCTCTCTCTTTCTCATGTGTGCATGTGTGTAGAAGATAAAAAATGAAAAAAAAAGCAGTCTTGTGGCTGACTGCCAGAGAAACACTGCTCATAGTTTAATTTTCCAGGACCAGTCCTGGATTTCTTTGAGAGACTGATCTAAACTTGCCAGAGTCACTCCTAAGATTTATATATGACCAACTGCTATCTGTCCATCCATGACAAACAATGATGGATATTCCTTACTAGGCTGTATATGCTGATGATTCTCATAATAAACACTTTGCCTTAACAAAAATAAGCTACTTAATTTTTTTGCAATAATTCCAATAGGGAGAATGAACTATGGTTGAGCCTGTCTGGTAAAACAGATAGCAGGAAAGAATATACTGTAGCCAATTTGGTGCTTTGCGTCACTTATATGTCCATGTTACCCATGGAACAAGAAAACAAGTTAATAAAAATAAATCTAGTTCAGGTACAGCATCATATTACTAATTTATAATAATATAACCACTGAGAGAAATGGATATTTGTGACTTTGTATTATAGCACCTCTGCCAAGAGCTCATTAAACATGAAATACAGAATTGTATAAATTAGAAGACATAGAAAAGGAGAAACATCAGAAGATAGCAAATGCAAATTTTCAGTCAATCTGATCCCTGCAAGGCAAACTGACATTCTGTTGGGTGTGATTTGCTAGATTAAGTTCAAGGATGCTCTGTCTTTACCTCCAGGGCCATGCCTGATGCTGATGTATTTTCAGGACAGAAGGAAGGTCAGATAACAAAGCCTGTGTCTCTGGGTAGTCTTTAGGGTCACAGTGCGGGCTTGTGCTGGACATTTGCATTGACAGCTCTGCCTGGACTAGCTACTGAAACTCCATGGATTAATTTTCATGGAGTTCCAGTCTCAGCCTACAGCAATCAAGTGAGATTTTTTAAAAAGAGATGTTAGCTTGATTTTCATTATTTTGTGAATAGGCTTCAAATTTTAATAAACTACAATTGAACTTAGCAGAACAATAGCCATCCTTTACTACCTGTCTCAGGATACACCAAGAGAATATGAACTTCATTTAATCTTCAAGAATAGTTCATACAGGCCTGCTCCAAGCCAATTAACTTGAAAGTGATGCAACCTAATGTAGTGCCAGCCTTACATCCCTTTTACAAATGTATCTTATAAAAATAGTTCACACACGTGGACAAAGAAATATAGACAAGAATGAGCAGTACAACATTTATTTCAAAATATACAAATATAAGTATGTGTTTATATGTGTGTGTGTCCACGCACGTGTTTGTGTGTGAAAGAGAGAGAGACAAAGGATATTATATCTGTGAAATATTGTTAAGAGAAAATAAAAATGCCCTTTACTGTATGACACTATTTGTGAAATATCAAGGACACACACACACAGATGGGGGAGCCTGCAAGAATAGATATGAAATTGGTAACGACCTCTAGAGAGATGGTACATGCCTTAATTCATACAATATTTTAATTAATGTATTGGGAGGTATATAATATTTAACTGTACTGCTCAAGTTCTAGTTGTCAAATTGGATGTTTATGTGAGTATATGATACTAATTTTATTAAATATATTATGATTTATGTATTAACTAATTTAAAAAATATTTAAAATCCAAGTTCCTCTAGGACTCAGAGCAGCATTATACTAGGCAAAGAAAAAATACTGTGTTTTAATACAGCCAATTTTAAATTGAGGACTACAAATATCTAACTATTTAACTGACTGAGTCACAAACTGTAGAAGCCTCTCACTTCTCAAACTGTTGTGCTGTAGTAGGAAAACTTGAAGATCTCTTTTTACTCTAGAATCAGCAATACCAAGTGCTGTGCTTAACCTAAAATCTTCACAAAATAGGAAATATATTATAATGTGGACAATAAGTACAAACAATGAAATGATTCTGGATTAACCTTGCCCCTCTGTCACATGGTAACACACTAACAAAAATATAAAATGTACACACCAAATACATTTTTTTCCACTGTACTGACAATTAAGAATGTAGGGAGTGCAGTCAGTGAATTCAAGTATCAACCTAAAATCCTTAGGTTCATATTTACACATTAGTGATTTGTTTTTTCTAAGACCAGCAGAGCGGGCACAAAAGAACCAGCGAGTAGGCAAGTGTAGGAGCAAAACTGCAAGTTTATTTTGGTCACCTAAGGTGTGGGGAAGAGGTCTGTCGGCCTCTGGCAAAGAAGGCTGACAGACCCCCCCGGTGGGGCTCTCGGACGGAGTTCCCGCAGTCCCAACATCCCGACAGGAGTGGGGCTGGGAAGTCCGTGCGTGGCGTCCATCCGGAGCAGCTTTTCTAGGAGTGGGAGGGCAATAGGCGGGGCACGGGCATGTTGGGGGGCGTTCCACAGGTGTGACCAGGTAAATCTTAGTCTCTTCGGATTGATGTCACCTGGCGCATGCCCGGCTGGTCTGCACCTTCCCAGGTGCTGGCTGCATTTTCGCGCGCGCGGGAAAAGTTGGTGAAGAAGAACCCAGAAGTGCACCATCTTGCCTCCGTTCATCCAAACAGTCCAACCTTTTATTGGTAATAGTGATAAGGGGCGTCGTGGTCTGTCTGGCTACTTCCTGCTGTTAAGGGGCATCGTTAAGGTCGGGGCCTATGGTTGGTATTTGGACGTACGGATGAAGAATAAAATAAGGCACAGTATTAGTACAGGAATGAGGAATGGAAGCATTTGTTGGAATATGGGCAAAACCCAGAAGGAAGGTCCCAGCAAGGTTGAGGAGTATGAGATAGTTAAGAAAATTTAGTAAGTTTGAGGCGAGTGGGGGAAAGCCAAACTGATTTCCACTGATTGCTTTCGGTAGGGGCCCTTTTTAGCTGGGAATGAGGAACGAGTGCACAGAGTAGTTGTTGGCCAGGCAGCAATTAAGGAGTGGAGTTTTTGTGGAGTGGATGGCTTTCCGCTTACTCCTACTACAGAGATATTGGATGGAAGGCTAGGTCCAGGAGAAGGACGGCAAAACAGAATAGGTAGCCTCGCTGTTGATTAAAAAATTGATTGTCTTACCCGCTACCAGTAGAGTTACCCATGGCTCGGTGAGGGTGATGGGGGTCCCTGAGTCTCAGCACCTTCAGTTGTCATCGTCCAGATGTAGGAGCTGGAAGGAGCTCCCAGGATCCTGGGAAAGGGGGTCACATGGAGACGCAGCACCTGTTCTCAGGGTGGAGCAATCAGACTTCCAGTGTCCTCCCTGCTGGCAAGCAGGGCAGGGGGTTGCTGGTGGACGAGGGTTAGGACATTCACTGGCCCAATGTCCTGATGCCTTGCACTTATAGCAAGGCTGCACTGGGGCTCGGGGACCTTGAGGACACCTGTTGGCATAGTGTCCTGCCTTGCCGCACTTATAGCAGGCTCCTTTCATAGCCTTGGAGTCTGCGGAGTGTGTACTCTCTGGCCTGGGGTTACGATTGGGCTGTAAAGCCGCTGCTAGGAGCTGTAACTTCTGTTTGAGGTGAGCCTGCCGTCTCCTCTCTGGAGTTATAGACCTTAAAGGCTAATTTAACCAGGTCTTGTATTGGTGTCTGAGGACCATCCTCTTCCTTTTGAAGTTTTTTACGAATGTCAGGAGCTGATTGAGAAATGAAATAAGACACCAAAATGGTGGCCCCTGTGGGGGAGGTCGGATCTAACCGGGTATACTGGGTTAGAACCTCAGTCAGTTTAGGGTAGAGGTTAGGATAACCTGAAGGTTATGCCAAGTTAAGTCATAAGCCTGACAAAGGTATCTAAATTCCTTTATGTATATGGTAGGATTAGCTGAGAAATCACCTAAACGCTTCTCAATTTTGGAAAGATCAGCCAATGAAAAAGGGACATGTACTCTGACTACCCCCTCCGCCCCAGCCACCTCTCGCAAAGGTGCTAACACTGTAGGAGGGTGTGGACAGAGATAGGGGACTGAAGACAGCCAGTTGGGGGCCCGGAAGGAGGCACGGGACCGAGTGGATTACTAGTAGATAAGGAGGAGGAAGGAGGAGTCTGGATGAGGGGAGGAGGAGGAGTCTGGGCAGGAAGGGAGGGGGTGGAGAGAGCGGGGAGAGAAGGAGGAGTATAGGGCAGGTCGGGACGACAGCCTAAGGCCCAAAAGCCTTGTACGTAATTAATTTCGGACCACTTGCCTAGCCGCTGGCAGAAATTGCTGAGGTCGATCACGCCACAGTGGAAAGGAAAATTAACCGCTTCCTCCTAAGGTCTTGTTTAAGCTGTAAGGTTTTTAAATTGGCTAGGAGGCACCCTAAGGGGGTGCTCTTTGGAAATTTGGACTGGGGGGTTTCCCGTTTGTTTCCTCTTTACTTACACAATGGACACAATGGAAATGGAAGTGGATCTCTGCCTGGCTTCAAAGCGTCCTTTGGAACCAGCAGAGACATACTGGAGGCTCATGGAGCCAAAGTGGAGATTACCTTCAGGCGGACGTCTCCGTCCTGAACGGGTCTCCCGAGCCACTTGGTGGCTCAAAAGTGGGCCTCGGACCTGTGCAGGATTTTTGGCCGAGGGAGGTAAAGAGGAGACAAGGGCACTTACCCCAGAGAGGCCGGTGCTCTTTGGAAATTTGGACTGGGGGTTTCCCATTTGTTTCCTCATTACTTACACAATGGACACAATGGAAATGGAAGTGGATCTCTGCCTGGCTTCAACGCGTCCTTTGGAACCAGCAGAGACAGACTGGAGGCTCATGGAGCCAAAGTGGAGATTACCTTCAGGCGGACGTCTCCGTCCTGAACGGGTCTCCCGAGCCACTTGGTGGCTCAAAAGTGGGCCTCAGACCTGCGCAGGATTTCTGGCTGAGGGAGGTAAAGAGGAGACAAGGGTACTTACCCCAGAGAGGCCGTGAGAGTGAGGGAAGCGGGTCTCAGGTCCTGGTCCGTCTGCCACGTGGGAGCAGGAGGAGGTTCCTCAACCCTTAGAGGCCTGAGGAGGGGTCTCCTCCCGGGTTTTCGGCACCAACTGATTTGTTTTTCTAAGACCACCAGAGCGGGCACAAAAGAACCAGCGAGTAGGCAAGTGTAGGAGCAAAACTGCAAGTTTATTTTGGTCACCTAAGGTGTGGGGAAGAGGTCTGTCGGCCTCCGGCAAAGAAGGCTGACAGAGTCCCCCTGTGGGGCTCTCGGACGGAGTTCCTGATGCAGTCCCGACATCCCGACAGGAGTGGGGCTGGGAAGTCCTCGCGTGGCGTCCGTCCGGAGCGGCTTTTCTAGGAGTGGGAGGGCAATAGGCGGGGCACAGGCGTGTTGGGGGGCCTTCCGCAGGTGCGACCAGGTAAATCTTAGTCTCTTCGGATTGACATCACCTGGTGCATGCCTAGTTGGTCTGCACCTTCCCGGGTGCCAGCTGCATTTTCGCAGCGCGCGGGAAAAGTTGGTGAAGAAGAACCCGGAAGTGCACCATCTTGCCTCCATTCATCCAAACAATTAGCACCCTCAAAGGATTTAATCTTTGTTTTTCTTCTTTCTTTTTTGTTTCTAGTAACCAGAAGAAATAAATGCATGGGCTTTGGAAAGAAAAGTTATAAGACGGGATTTGCCTAATATAAGATTATCTCCCACTCAACAAATCAAATATGTATTTTTATGAAACACTGCTAAAAAGAGTCTTTTTTTAAGAGAGAATAGAAGTAAATTGATTTCCATTCCTAATGCCTGATTTAACAAGACTATTAAATAATTTCATTCATTGGATATATTTGCTGTCTTACAAGGCTGAAATGATGTTGAGCCATTCATTTTGTTAAAATTTTATACTCCTACATAATGACCTGCATCATACAATGTACTTTCATGGTTGCTTTCCTTTTAGTGCTAATCTCCATTAGCTATAAAGGATGTCATAGAACCCATTTTGTCAAGCATTGTTGACATAGCTATAGACCAATGCAAAATTCAAAGAATACAGTCATTGCTGTGTTGCATCTTATTAACTCTTACAGTTGACACCACCCACATTTTGTTTCACATTGGAGCTCTTTCTCTGTGATGGACAAACTGCTAAAGCATCAATTATCCCCAGACCAGTTCCTAAGCTATACTCCTTTTAAAAGAAATTTTGAAGGAAATCCTGAAGACTCGGTCGAGGCAAGAAAAGTTTAATTTACATGTTAAATGGTCATTTCCAAGAGACATGTATGTGTAACCAACAGAGAGTAAACAGAGTCTATAATACTGACTTGATTTAAGTATATAGGATGTCACATGAAGCAACTGTCTCTTCATTTCAGACGCTATAAAATAGTCAATGAAAGACACACAGTTCTCTTGTCAGGTATTATAATATTAAATTCTTTTTTAACACTATTAAGAGAGAAGTTGTTTTTTTCTTTTTTTTCCCCTCTTCTAGCTATTAAAACCTGCCATTAGAAGCTATACAAACTAAGGCATACAATCCAAACGCTGTGTGTCTTGCATAAGAAAAGTGTTCTATTCCCCTGATGCCACTAGTGAAACAAATAAAGGCATGGGCCATTTTTAAGTAAATGAAAACGAGAAACAATTACAGGATGTAATCTATTGTTAAGAATACATTTCAAAAGGAAAAAAGACGAAGGTAGAACAAACAGAAATAACTCAATCCATGTACATTTTGTCCTCTGGGACAAAAATGGACCCATTTGCAACCATGCAAAGCAGTCATGCATTTGCTGATGGGAAAATGCATACAGATGCCAAATGGGTGCATTAACCCCCCCTTGGCATAGTTAGTGTAGACATGCCCTTAGGGATCCTTATAAGACCCATCTGTTCAGTCAAGTATTTGCTTAATTATGTCAAATGCCTGGCAAATGCAGTGTCAGTTAATAGATAATAGATATGTAAATCTTGTTTGTGTTCTTCTACATATGCCCAGGGGCTTTAAAATAAACACATCACATTTTTAAAAATAATTTCCTGTTGGGGATAAAATGATAGTCTTGCTGGCAGCAGCAGTACTCCCCATAATAGCTTAAACTATTATAATATTTAATATTTTGTGACACATAATATCATCATTTAGGGATTTGGGCCACCCATTCATTTTCTTATAATCTTGATTACCATGCTTGTTATTTACCTATGGCTTTATGAAGAGAAATAGCATATTCATGTCCTCTCATTATACACATGTCTCGCACACATGTACTAAGTAATATGATTCAGTGAGGAGAGCATAGCTTCTAGAGTTAGCTCATTCTGAACCCCCATCCCAGGATACTTTAAGGGGTATGGGAGCTCTGGAAATTTACTTGACCTTTTTGGTCAACAGTTCTCTCTTGTGGCACTGGAAGATAACAAGTTTGGCGTCATAGACTTGGGGAGAATTTGAAATATGGAAGCACTAAATGCATAATAAACCTTCAATAAATAACTATTCCCTTTCCCTCTTCACACACTCCATCACTCTGCAAGATCTCAGGTGACATGTTTCCAGAAATTAGACTTCCTCTTCCTTAAGCCATCGGTGACACCACCAACTGACAAGCTTTGAGAATTAAGTTCTTAATATCCCCTTTCCCCTCTATGATGCAAAACTATCATCAATGACACGTTTGACAACTCTGAGGGAAATGGATGCCAAAATGTTTTAATCAATGTTAGATTGATAGTTCAGAAACAGAGTAGTAGTCCTCTCTAGGTTTTATGAAAGAAAATCCTTACAGCTTCTTTTCCACCTTTAAAATATCCTTTAAGTGTCTCTTTTTCTCATACTTTAGACATAGAAAGAAAATCTTAAGCCCATAAAGAGCATAAAACACTTAAGAGAGGTTTGACAATCACTCCAGGTGTTGTGAAATAATGAATCAGTTTTGAGACTGACAGCTCATCTGCTAGAAATATATATATATATATATTTGTGGGTTTTTTTTTTTGCCACTTTTTGTTTCCTTTCCACTGACCACATTATTTTTACTCTCCTTAGATGTGGAACATAAGCACTGTTTGGGAAGAGTACATTTTCATATACACCAATGTGTCATTTGAGGAAAAGAAAAGAAACTCCAATTTTGCCCTTTTAGGGTTCAACAGTATTATATTATAATATGTTAGGTTGAAATGGCACAACCTATGTTCAGCAGTTGAACTAGATGCTCAGGACCCCTAGGCAGGTGCTCACCCTATGGCAAGAGAAACCTAGATATGGCCAGTGCTAGTTAGAGAGGGGCTGGCTCAGGAAAGAGTCTCTTGCTGATGCTGGGCATCTCTCTTGCTTTAAGCTACTTTGTTACTCCAGATCTGCTTCATAAACAATGGTTGTGTTTGTGAGGGCAAACAATTTTTATATGTAGATTCTAATTAGCATGGCTGGGTGGAAGGCAACGTTAGTAAGTTTAAGAAGGAAGTTTTTTTTTCTTCATTTTTTTTTTCACCCTTGTGTCCCATGAGAAACCACTATTAAACCAGGAATGTCATCACTGCAGCTGTGGTCAGGGTTGACATAAACCAGGGTAACTGTCTCTCTTCAACAGAAACCATCAGTTTCAGCACCTTGGCAGCACTAACATGGAGATTGGCAGCACTGAGTGGGGAGGGTTTCCAAGATGGCAGCCTGCCAGCCACGTGTGACTCCAAGGCTCCACGCAGCCTGCACCATGCAGTAGCCTCTCAGGGAGCAATGTGACCTTGATTCCGGGCAGAGTTGGGAAAGACTTGCCTAAATCTAACACCCAGCAGTCAGGCAAGACCAGTGGCTTTGTGTTAGATAGAGATGATGTTGCTATCTAAAGGTGGAAAATCTGAGTTTACTGCTTGAATTAGAAAATGCCTCTTTCAGATTTGGAAGTAGCATGGGTAGCATACTCACTGATACCAGGTCCCTGGCTTCTAATAGTGACTGTGAATCTCATTCTCTCAAAAGTGATTCATGTTACAATACTGAAGAAAATTGACATTGTAAGCCCTTTGGAGAGTGGGATTGTCCCAAGAAGACTTGCCCTAAAAAGATCTGTTTGTAGTTCTAAAATTGAGTTTGGGGATCACATTAATTTTATTATTCTAAAAGACTATTGAATGAGGACTAAATCTCATTTCCAGCTACACATATGTATGAAGAGTAGCTTGCATGAGTTATCTGGTATTTAAAAACAAACCACACTAAAAGGTCGTGATGGAAATCCGGGTAGCTCTTATATTGGTGTCACTTGGGATTAGCCCTGTTACCTACCTGGAATTATATCCAATGTTATTTTGGGGCATGTGAGGGCATTTTGAAAACACTCTTGTGCTTTTTAGAATGCTTTTGTTCTAGATAAGAGTGTTTACTTGACACCATTTCACATTTTTCAGAAGTCTTAACAAAAGGTATGATAGATACACCTTTATTTCAATTGTAGCACTAGGTCTCACTTTAATCAAGTTATACTGACTGAGGAAACTAAGGATAAGAGATGATTTATTTTTCCAACCAAAAGAAAAATTGCTCCTCATTATTTCCTCAAAGCTCTGTTTGAAAACAGTACAATTCTATTTTTAGATTATCTCTTTTTTCCCATATCTGACCAGATGACACTAAAAGAAGCCAATTGGCATTTTCAACACTCTCCCTGAAATCTTCCTTAGACAGATCCAACAGTTCTTACTAGCTTCTATCTTCCAAGTTGCCACAGGCAATATTTTGCCAATTTTTCTGCCAACATTTGCCAAATTTTCTGATGGAGAAAAGATTTCCATTTCTTGAGTCTCTGACGGCTTTTCTCAGGGCTTTATTAGTCTCCAGTAGAAGCTTTTTTGACTCCCTTGTAGATTCTTCCTATCATAATTTTGCAAAAGCAATGTCATATATTTTAAGCTTTTCAAAATTATTATTATTGCAATGCTCTACTTATGTTTATTCATTTCTATGTGCTGCATTAAAAAAAAATCCCCAAACTCAGTGGCTTAAAACAACAATAATGCATTATTTCTCAAGATTTGAGAATGTGTTTCCTCTGTTGGTCTTGCCTGGAGAGACTCATATGGCTGCAGTCATCTGAAGGCCTTGACTGGGACTGGAGGTCACAGGTCTCTGGCCTCGGCTAAAATAATTGTAATGGCTGTGATAGTTGGACCTCATGCTCCACATGGACTTTCATCACAGGTATTATCCAGTAAAGATGCTAGCTTTTGCCTCTTTCCATCATATACGATGACTTTTCAGTAAAGCATCTTGTGTTAGGGCTGCAACCACTATTTGTCAAAGGAGTCATTAGTCAGGAAAATAGCAGCATGACACAGAAGAGAGCAAGGACACACGTGACCAGCCAGGCACCTCTGCATTGGTCCTTTACTACATCTGACCACAAACTTCAGGGAACAGCAGGCCCT
This sequence comes from Rhinopithecus roxellana, assembly GCF_007565055.1. Classification (NCBI taxonomy): domain Eukaryota; kingdom Metazoa; phylum Chordata; class Mammalia; order Primates; family Cercopithecidae; genus Rhinopithecus; species Rhinopithecus roxellana. The sequence continues at coordinate 144,483,623 of NC_044556.1, read as the reverse complement.
GCTCCACTTTTGCTTTCCAAGTGACGTGCACATTTTCATCCAGCCAACTCAAACCTGGAACCATTCTGGGAAGAGAACTCTAGGAAACATAGATCTCAGATGAACCAGATTAAAAGAATTCAAACCACCATATTTCTCTCCTTCAAATACACTTAGATTTTCTGAGTCTCACTTCTTTCAACTAAGAGAATTGGAATGTTAATAATGTAATAATCAGGGTCATAGCAGAAAATATATGAAATACTCAAAGGTAGAGGATTTCATAGAAGTACCAATTATCAAACTTGGACAGGTTTGGGGAATCAGAAAGGACTGTGATGAATCCAGAAAATAACAACAGTGGCACAGTATTTTCACTTCTGGGTCGAAAGGGGCAAAAAGAGGTAATGCTATTAGAGAAGACTAACAATAGCTTAAGATGATGGAAGAGGGGCCACCCAGAAGGAGTTTTTGACATACAATGCAGCAGGTCTCCTAGAACTGCAGCCAGGTAAAGAATAAGAAAAAAGAAAAAAACGTGCTATCCAATCTTCTGTCCCCCATTGCCATGACCCAAGAAAAATTTCAAGGAGCTTGGATGATGCAGTCCCTAGAGGTTAGATGCTTTCTTGGAGAACACCAGAGGAGTAAAAAAGGGGCAGGAAATGGAATTAGGCAAGAAAATGTGGGGGAAATCGTCACAACCCATCCTTTTTCTCTCTTCAGTGGATCTGTGGCATTCCTAGAACCTTGGTCTTATGAGACCATATATAGAATTAGAGGTGGAGTTAAAGCCTTAGTACCAAATATATTGAGAGGTCCAATTAGAGACACCTGCATAAAACTAACGTGATCTTAAGGTTCTCTCAGATAATGATTGAAAACTGTAAGACAATTCTCTATGTCTTCTGTGAAGGGAGAGCACAGGAATACCCTCTTTTTTCCTCAGCCCAGACTTGAGCAAAAGTCAGAAATAAAAGTCTCCTTGGGAACTCCTAAGAAGAAATTCGTATTTCAGGGATCGTGAATAGAATTCATCTTACTCACTGTAAAATGAATGACTTGTAAAATCTTGAGGCAAATATTTTTTAAATTGGTCTTGCATTAATGTTTCTCCCTGGAAGCCTATCTGAAGTAAATCCATATCCTTCCTGGGTAAATTCACCTTAAACTCAGGACTCAAAATATTCTCAAAAACTAAGGTCCAAGAAGCATGAATCCACAATCTCACATTAATTTCAAAAGTAGTAGAGAAGAGACTGCCATGAGCAAGATTTCATATGGATGAGAGCAAGAAGTGGTCTATGGAAACAAAACTGCAGACCGAAGATATTGACATTACCAGAAGTGGGCTTGAAAATAAGTATAATACACTTACTAGATTTAAAAATAACACAATAAACTTAAGTGTTACAAAGAAACAGCTTCTATGTAAATTAATCAAACTGATACGAAAAATTATATAAGGAAAAACTTAAAATTAAAAATACAAATTAAAATAATTGTTTAATCCTAAGGTTAGGGCTTAATTTAGGAGACAGTTGGTGAGCTGGAAGACTGAAGCAGCAAAAAAACATAGGGGACTATACAAAAGGACAAGACTCTTCAAGGGTAGGTTGGAAAGGCCTAATACAGGCTAATTACATTTTAAGAGTAAATAGCAGAGAGTATGGGAAAGAGGCCAAAATGAAATATATAATGACTGAAATTTTTCAAAAAATGATTTAAAATGCATTCCTAGATTCAGAAAGCTCTAAAAGTTTCACACCTGGAGACACGATAGTAAAATGGTCAAAAACCAAAGGAAGAACTTAAATGCAGCCATAAAGAATAGATTACTCCAAAGAAAAAGAATAACAAATAGACAAACAACTAACTTTTGGAAATTGAAAACTAATGAAATATTATCTTCAATGAACTAAGAATAGAATATACTATCAACCTAGAAGCCAACACTGAGAAAAGTTGTCTTTCAAAAATAAGAGCTAAATAAGAATATTTTTAGAAGGGTCTTCAAGAATTTGCTACCAACAGATCCACACCAAAGGAACTCCTTAAAAAGGATATATTTAGTAAAGAAGGACAATTACCCCAGATGCAAAGTCTGTAATAAAAGACAAAATGATCAAGAAAGTTAATGATAAATATGAATATTTAAAATACTAAATGAGGCCAGGTGTGGTGGCTCAAGCCTGTAATCCCAGCACTTTGGGAGGCCAAGACGGAAGGATCACGGGGTCAGGAGATCGAGACCATCCTGGCTAACACAGTGAAACCTCGTCTCTACTAAAAAATGCAAAAAACTAACTGGACGATGTGGCTGGCACCTGTAGTCCCAGCTACTTGGGAGGCTGAGGCAGGAGAATGGCCTAAACCCAGGAGGCGGAGCTTGCAGTGAGCTGAGATCCAGCCACTGCACTCCAGCCTGGGTGACAGAGCGAGACTCTGTCTCAAAAAAAAAAAAAAAAAAAAAAAAAAATTAAATTAAATTAAATGAATAACAGTAAAAATAATGTCTAATTTGGGGGATAAAGGAATGTTAAAGGAGAAGTACTACAAAATATCATATGATGAATGGAATTGGTGAATAAAATTATTCATAAGGGGGATAAAATATTGATTAAATTTATACAGTGCTAAGTAAAATAGATACATTTAAATCATTTGAATAACATTTATAATACTATAAACCAAGGATATTTTTTCAACTAGTGGTAGTAGTAAAAAAGAAAATAACATGAAAGAGAAACCCAATCAACCCAAAAGAAGAAGAGAGGAAAAAGTATGAAGGAAAGAATAACAAAGGACAGAAAGGGGAGAGGAGGAGAAGGCTGGGGAGAGAGAGATCAAACAGATAGTAGCAAATAGCTTAAAAGAAATAGGCCCAAATATGTCAGTAATTACAAAGAGAATAAATAGCTGAAATTTTTTAACTAAAACATTGAGTAGCAAAACAGGAGCAACATCTAAAATATAAGGTAGTTATACTGGTAGATCAAGCAGAGAAAGAATCGCTAATTATATAGTATTTTTTAACAGCATACACATTCAGTAAATAAAATGAAACATAGATTATTCTAACAATTAAGACAATATTAATTTTAAAAATTTAAAGTAAATTTTTAAACTCTGAAAATGGCTACATAGATCAGTGGGGCTATGGAGGACTCCCTTTTTTTCTTCAAGTTTGTATTTGCCAAACTCATAGATATGTTTATAATTAGAAAACAACAAAATAAAATAAAGTCATTTCACTTTGGTAATAACTCATAATAGTTGTTCAGAGAATCATAGTTTCCTTTCCTCTGCTTATGGGAGTTTAAATTAGTGATTAGGATATGGTATTCTGGATGTTCAGAATAACTATTTTTTTAATATTTGAAAAAAACATGATAGGAAAGAAGTAAAATGGTGTTAAGCGCTAAGCATTCACCATTGTTTTGGCAAAATATTTCAAAATAACCAAGTGTGCTGTAAACATTTTGATGAAAGCTAAAAGACTAGGTAAGTGAAAGGAATAAAAAGCAAAAAGAAACATAAAAACATGTATAATTTATTGATCCATTACTATGTGCTGGAAGTTTCATTATGTTAATTCCATTTGACAATACTCTGAAGTCTATACCATCATTATTCCCATATTGTGGAAGAGGAAACTTCTGATACAAAGATATGTAGTTTCCTGTAATGTAGTTGGTGATTAAGCCAGGATGTGCAATGTGAGGAAAAAATCTCCACCTGTCGTGGGTTCCATCATAACTGTAAGATACCATCTTCCTTTTGCAGTGATGAGTATATTATTAGACTATAAGGGATTATAGATTCTTCTAATAAACTATTATGACAGTGACATATATAACATAGTATGACCGTGAACTATTGATATGGTTTGGCGGTGTCCCCACCCACATCTCATCTTGAATTCTCACATGTCATGGGAGGGATCTGGTGGGAGGTAATTGAATCATGGGGACAGGTCTTTCCTGTGCTGTTCTCCTGATAATGAATAAGTCTCACGAGATCCAATGGTTTTAAAAAGGAGAGTCTCCATGCAGGAGCTCTCTCTTTGCTTGCTGCCATCCACGTAAGATGTGACCTGCTTCTCCTTTCCTTCTGCCATGATTGTGAGGCCTCCTCACCATGTGGAACTGTAAGTCCAATAAACCTCTTTCTCTTGTAAATTGCCCAGTCTCAGGTATGTATTTATCTGCCTCATGAAAGTGGACTGAAATATACCTTGGAAAGCATTGTTAAACTTCCTTTAGATTTTTTTCTCAAACTGTAAGGTGCTTCTCACCTTCTCATCTCAAGGTGCTATCTTCTCTTATTCTAATCCTGGCTATGTAAAATGTCGTCCACTTACATTTGACTTCTTTCATTTCTTATTGATAAACTGATAGTAGTTAATTAAAGCATAAAAGGTTTTGGGGGTTATTTGGTAGGAATATGAGAAGTAGTATTTTGACAAAGCATATTAAAATATCTCTGCCACACACAAGTCCACAAATCCCAATTAGTGAGGTTCAATCTAAAATTATAGGTTGCAACTATTCTAACTCTAAAGTTATACTTCTATATTTAGACCCATGCTTTCCACTCTAGGGAAATCATGATTTAAATTCCACTTCAATTTTCTCATTTGTTTACTGAGAATAATAGCACCTGAATGTTACTTCCCAAGCAACATGTGACAAACTGATAATACAGAGCAAAAAAATAAAAATAAAAAGAGTGCAGAGTCAAAAAAATAGAAAAGAGAGAGAGATTTTACATTGAAGTGAGCAAGTTACTGAGAGTGATGGAAATATGAATAATTTAATCTACAAAATCTTTCTATTCACTCAAATAATTTGGTTGTAAAGAGAGAAGTCACACAGTTACTTTCCTTCAATTTTTAATCCTTTCCTTAGTAACTATAGGGGGTATTTTCTGTTGCCCAAACAAAGACACATAAGTTATGATTATCATCAGACTTTCTGGTTCAGTATTTATTAGAGGAAAATCCAAGACCCAGGAACAAGATAAGACATGTGGTTTCTCATTATGCAACAAGGTTCCGAAAGAGCATAGGGGAATTTAGCAGGGCTTGTTGGATATCACATTCATGGAGAGGAACTCTCGCCCTTGAACATGGAAATGTCTTTTTTTTTACATTTTATGACTGGGGAAATAGCAACTTCAATCCTAGTGAGAACATGGGTCTGGATCCATCAACAGCATGAGTTGGCAAATCACTGACCTTCTCCCTTGTTTCACTATATTATCACTTATCTTCTGTGCGAGCATTAAGACCTTCTTCCGTAAGTCAGTTTTGCTAGAAGCAGAGTCTGAGACAAGGATTCTTGAGCAAATGATTTATGGAGTGACTGCTCTCAACTGAATCCAGTACAGGAGCAGGTAATAGGATTGAACTGAGGAATAAACTGGGCAAAGAAATGGGCTTAGCTGAAGTCTAGCCTGATCAAACAGGGCTTTCTGGAGGATGACTGACACTAGAGAGTTGCCCCAACTTGAGGAAAGAGGGGTGACTATTTGTGTCCAGTATCTGTTAAAAACTGGCTATCAGCTGTCTCTGAGGAAAGGCTTTACTCCTCTGACATGTCTGGGTGAGTGATTTCCTTTAGTCAAGAACAATTCTCAGGAGCAGAATGTAACTATGAGCTGTTAATAGCCGACATCCAAGCAGTAGAAGGTTGGAAGCACTGATCTGGTAAAAGAGATTTGAGTAAGGCAGCAATAATGTCTTTTATACTTTCCCAATGCCCAATAATGGGGTCCCAGGAGATAGCTCTTTAGAGGCCACCTCATCACACCAAGTGTGTTTGTACCCTAATCTGATACGTATGGTGCACACTTTTGGGCTTTCCTCATCTCCATCCTTCAGATGGCTCATATTTTTCCTAGTATTCTTTCTGCCTTACACACTAAATGGTTAGTTGATTTAAGTAGGATTGGGTACAATATCCTTTTCATTACATTTCTTTCCTAAAATAATAACGATTATAATAATAGTTTTATAGGAAAAACCTAGGTGGTAGATCCACTGATTAACTTAGGCTATTTCCTTAATTAGAGAGTCAGGGATGATGCAGTTCACATGGCTTAAGGGATTTAGTGCCCCTTCTTCATGATTTCCATTTAACTGAACTGTGTAGCACCACAGAAGCATCAGGCCGTCTCAGCCATACCACACCACCACATGTAAACTTTTCCCACTCCCAAGTAGACTGTTTTCTGGTCCCTTGATTTGTTACCAGCATTCCATGTTGGACACCAGTAAAAATGCCTTGGCTAGTCAGGCATGGTGGCTCATGCCTGTAATCCCAGCACTTTAGGAGGCTGAGGCAGGCAGATCATGAGGTCAAGAGGTCAAGACCAGTCTGGTCAACATAGTGAAACCTCATCTCTATTAAAAATACAAAAAATCAGTCAGGTGTGGTGGTATGTGCCTGTAATCCCAGCTACTTGAGAGGCTGAGGCAGGAGAATTGCATGAACACGGGAGGTGGAGGTTGCAGTGAGCCAAGACTGCACCAGTGCACTCCAGCTCAGGTGACAGTGTGAGATTCAGTCTCGAAAAAAAAAAAAAAAAAGCCTTAGCCATAGTAGCTATTTCAATAACAGAAAGACAACGGTCATATAGAACACATTTTGTTTGCTGAACAGCATTTATTGGAAAAAAATCAATAGAAACTGAAAAAATAGCAAGTGTGTCTGCACACCATCACCCACCTCAATATGGTCCAGTAAACTAGTATTTAGTAGGACTGGGCATAGATTCCAGGGAAGGAACCTGGACATTGGTAGTGGAGATTTTTTAGTTATATGATTGGAGAAGAGCCTGTTTCTTCTTCTAGCTTTATTGGTAGGCTGGGGTTCAAGCCAGGAGACTGCAGTTATCCAACATAACAGAAACTTGTTATCTGACCCAATTCTACCATTTTAGTAATCAAACTTGGAAGCACTAGCTGGAGTATAATTTGTAGGTTGTAGATTTTATGATAAATGGAAAGGTGACCTGATTTCCTACCTCATTTTACTATCATTTAGAGTATTTTGGTAAAGTCAATTTTGATACCATGTTAGAGGAGGCCTAAAGTAACAGGAAATCAGTACTGAACAAGTCTTACTTTCATTTTTATACAGGAAAATTGAGTTATTTTTAAAAATGTAATCTCTCCCTACCTAAGAAGAAACTTAGAATTATAAAATATAACTGGAAGGACTTTATAGCAATCATCCAGTACAATATCCACATAGCAAAATTAAAATATAATTATAAGTGGTGATAAAGATACAGATTTTATCAGATTCTAAAGGACTATGTGCCAGTTCAAGTCCTCTGAGAAGCAGATGTCAAGATGGGTGATATGGTTTGGCTCTGTGTCCCTATCCAAATCTCATCTCAAATTATAACCCAACATACCAGGGGAGGGGCCTGGTAGGAGGTGATTGCATCATGGGGACAGATTTTCCTTTCACTGTTCTCATGATACTGAGTGAGTTCTAATGAGATCTGATCATTTCTGCATTCTCTCTCTCTTTCTCTGTTTCTCTCTCTCTCCTGTTTCTTCATGGTAAGATATGCCTGCTTCCCCTTCACCATGATTGTAAATTTCCTGAGGCCTCCTAATCATGCTTCCTGTTAAGCCTACGGAACTGTTAGTAAATTAAACCTCATTTATTTATAAATTACCCAGTCTCAGGTATGTCTTTATAGCAGTGTGAGAATGAACAAATACAGAAAATTAGTACCAGGAAAGTGGGGCACAGTTATAAAGATACCTGAAAATGTGAAATTGAGTTTGGAACTGGGTAACAGGCAGAGGTTGGAACAATTTGGAGGGCTCAGAAGACAGAAAGATGTGGGAAAGTTTGGAACTTCCTAGGGACTTGTTGAATTGTTGTGACCAAAATGCTAACAGTGATGATGAATTCCAGGATGAGGTGGTCTCAGTTGAAGATGAAGAACTTATTGGGAACTGGAGTAAAGGTCACTCCTGCTATGCTTTAGCAAATAGACTGGTGGCATTTCTGCCCTTGACCTAGAGATCTGTGGAACTTTGAATTTGAGAGAGATGACTTATGGTGTCTGGTGGAAGTCATTTCTAAGCAGCAAAGTGTTTAAGAGATCACCTGGCTGTTTCTAAAAGTGTATGCTCACTGAACAAAGAGATTATCTGAAATTAGAACTTACATTTAAAAGGGAAGCAGATAATAAAAGTTTGGAAAATTTGCAGCCTGACCATGTGGTAGAAAAGAAAACCCCATTTTTGGTGAAGAAATTAAGCCTGCGGCAGAAATTTGCATAAGTAAAGAGGAGCTGAATGTTAATCTACCACAATGACAATGGGGAAAATGTCTGCAGGGCATTTCAGAGACCTTCACAGCAGTCCCTCCCATCACAGGCCTGGAGCCCTAGTAGGGAAAAATGGTTTCATGTGCTAGGCCCAGGGCCCTGCTGCTCTATGCAGCCTTAGGACATGAGGCTCTGTGTCCCAGCCTCTCCAGCTCATGCTGTGGCTAATAGAGGCCAAGGTACAGATCAGGCCATGTTTCAGAGGGTCCAAGCCCCAAACCTTGGCAGCTCCATGTGGTGTTGAGTCTACAGGTGCACAGAAGGCAAGAGGTGAAATTTGGGAGCCCCTGCCTAGATTTCAGAGGATGTATGAAAACACCTGGATGTCCAGGCAGATTTCTGTGGCAGGGGCAAAGCTCTCATGGAGAACCTCTGCTAGAGTAGTGTAAAGGGGAAATGTGGGGTTGGAGTCCCCACATAGTCTCCACTGGGGCACTGCCTAGAGGAGCTGTGAGAATAGGGCCACCATCCTCCAGATTTCAGAATTATAGATCCACTGACAGCTTGTACCATGTGCCTGGAAAAGCTGTGGATGCTCAATGCCAGCCCATAAAAGTAGCTGCAGGGGCTGTACTTGTACCTTGCAGACCCATGGGGTGGGGCTGCCCAAGGCCATGGGATCCCACCTCTTGCATCAGCATGCCTTGGACATGAGACATGGAGTACAGGAGATTATTTTGAAGCTTTAAGTTTTAATGACTGTCCTGCTGATTTTCAGACTTGCATGGGGCCCATAGCCCCTTGGTTTTGGCCAATTTCTCCCTCTGGCAACAGGAGCATTTACCCAATACCAGTACCCCCATTGTATCTTAGAAGTCATTAGCTAGTTTTTGATTTTACAGGATCATAGGCAGAAGGGACTTGCCTTATCTCAGATGAGACATTGGACTTGGACTTTTAAGTTAATGCTGGAATGAGTTAAGACTTTGGGGGACTGTTGGGAAAGTGTGGTTGGTTTTGAAATGTGAGAAGGACATGAGATTTCAAAGGAGCCAGGGGTGCATTGGTATGGTTTGGCTCTGTGTCTCCAACTAAATCTCAGCTCAAATTGTAATCCCCATGTCTCAGGAGAGGGACCTAGTGGGAGGTGATTGAATCATAGGGATGCTTTCTTCCTTGCTATTATGGTGACAGTGAGTGAACTTTTATGAGATGATTGTTTAAAAGTATGCGGTACTTCTGTTTTCTCTTTTTCTCTCTCTCTCTCTCTCTCCTGCTCCACCAAGGTAAGTCGTGCTTACTTCCCCTTCGCCTTCCACCATGATTGTCCATTTTCTGAGGCCTCCTAGTCATGCTTCCTTTACAGACTGCAGAACTGTAAGTCAATTCATCCTTTTTTCTTCATAAATTACCCAGTCTCAGGTATGTCTTCATAGCAGTGTGAGAATGAACTAATACAATGGGCTTAGAGGTACAAGAGTTTGTTTATGGGAAAATGCCAGCCAAGGGTAAGGAGGAACAGGCAGGAATTGGCAGAGCAAATATCCAAGCCATCAGGCAGGTCTGACACTTGTAAAACAGTGGAGGTAAAGAGGGTTGGACAGAAGAGCCTCATACTCTAGTGCATTTTTAGTAATTTTCAGCAAGGATGGTGGGATGCACTCAAGCAACCATTGTCATTATAGGTAGTTTTAGCAAATAATTATATAGGATAACCAGTTCAATTTGAATTTGACATCAATAAAAAATAATTTTTAGTAGAATATTCCCCAAATATTGTATGTACACTTGCACCCAAAAAATTACTTACTGTTGACCTGTAGTAAAAATTAATTGTATCCTGCATTTTGTCTGGCAACCCTAATTACAGGTAATCCCTATCAGTTAGAAATGGACTAGCACTAATACCCTACTGTGCTTAGTCATTACATGAGAGCAACCAGAGTAAGTGGAGACTTGAAGCAAACATGTAATTGAAGAGGCAGCAGAAGGGACTGTCAGTCAGCTGTGCTCCTCACAGTAGGTTATCCTGAAGATTTGACCAGCATACATGACTGCCACAGACTTGCATACAGCATGCAAAACACTGGCCCGTTCAACATGTATTTCATAAAGTTTGGGGACACCTAGTAGTCTAGTGCCTGACTCTTACCTAAAAACCTGGAGACCAAGGAAGGGGCTGACTCCCTGCTAGTGGATCAGTCAAGAAGGAACTGGCTGCTTTGAAGAATCTGCACTTCCAGAGTTTGTCCTAGCAAAAACTGTGGGCATTTTCCTTGGACTGAGGGTAGGCCAGAAAGAGTGGGATGCCAGTGCTTGGGAATATTCCTGTTATCTTTGACACTATCCATCCAAGATGACAGCCTGACGCGGTGCTCAGACCTGGAATGGAGACTAGTAATATAACCAAATCAATAAGAACTAGTTGTCAACAACAAGCCAGAGATGCATCACTTGAACCAGGTGGAACAAGAGAAAGGTCTCAGGAATGAGGTGTCACCAAAAACAAATAAAAGCCCTCTATGTCACTTTTGCCATGGCAACAAACAGCTCCCAAATCTCAATGGTTTATAATAAGAAAATGTATGTATTGTTCTTGTTATATATGATGGGTATACAGTACTTTAACTTCAGCTTTGATCAGCTGTAAGATTTCAGAAGGTCTACTATCCATGTGTCTTTTCAGTCCAGAATCCAGATTGGAAGAGAAGAAATCTTGAGGATACGCTGTCCTCATAGCAGACAATAGACCCTTGAGGGGGGTGAGCTGTGGCACACATGCTCTGTTAAGCATCCACTGAGAACTTCCACATCTTCCCTTTCCAATATTCAAAGTAAAGTGTGTGGCCAAACCCAAAGCAATTGGGTGGAGGTGCCTCTTGGGTGGCAATAGGAAGTCTCATGCAAGGTTTTACAGATGAATAGTACTATTCCAAGGAAGAGAGATGTATTTTTAAGTTGTTATGGATTGAATTGTGTCCCCTACCTACAAGAAAAAAATCTACTGGAATTCTAACTCCTAGTACCTCAGAATGTGATCTTGTTTGGAAATAGGGTCTTTACAGACATGATCAAATTAAAATGAGGCCACTGAGTGTTCTAATCCAGTAGGACTGGTGTGCTTATAAAAAAGAGGAAATTTAGACACAGAGTTGCACACACTAGAATGCCAGGTGAAGGTGAAGGTCCTCATAGGCAGAGATTATAATGATATGTCTAAAAGCCAAGGAATGCCAATGATTGCCAAAAAACCCACCAGAAGCTTAGAGAGAAGCCTAGAACAGATTCTCCCTCTCAGTGCCTGTGAAGAAAACAATTCTGAATTTTGATCTCCGCCTTCTAACCTCTTGAACTGTGAGAGAATAAATTCTTGTGGTTTAAGCTACCCAGTTTGTGGTACTTACAGCAGCCTTAGCAAACTTGAAAGAGATCAAATGAAAGAAACTAAAAGGCAGAAATGAAGTCCACAGGCAAACAGCCCGGGCGGCGCCCTGAGCCTAGTTAAAGATCGACCCCAGACCTAACCAATTAGGTTATCTATAGACTCCAGACGCTGAAAGGACAAACGTTGTGAAAGTCTCTGTCCTGCTCTGTTCTGTTCTAATTACCGGTGTCTACCATATATCTTAGTCCTGGGCCCAGTACAAACACATTCCTCTATTTGTTCCAAACTTCCTGAGCCCAACACAAACACATTCCCCCAAACATCCTAGAAACACCACCTAGAGAGCCCCTGATAAGGTCACAACCGTTTGTAGTTTTATTAAATGCGCGGGAACAAATAGAAACTGTTAATTGTATAACTTAGAATATTAACCAATTACCAATTGTGATACTGTGACCAAAAGAATTTCTTTGTACCTCTGTAACCTTACATATCCTGTATGCATCGGGCTATAAAAAGCGGGCATATGCATCATTTGGGGCCCTCTTGTATGTTGTAGAACGGAGGGACCAAGTTCAAACTTGCATTAAAGATCCTTGCCGCTTGGCTTTGACTCTGGACTCTGGTGGTCTTCTTCGGGGAACAAACGGTCTGGGCATAACAAACTAGTACAGGAATAAAATCATCTAAAACATTTGCCAAGTGCAGAGAGTGTCCAAGCCAGATGATCTATACTTTCCATGACAAAGTCTTTCTGCTCCTCTTCCACTTATGGCTTTGACACACCAACTCTTGAGGGGTCACTAACAACAGCATTTCTGATTTAACCTGCATCTTGAGGAAGTCTCTAATTAATATTAGATTCAGAGTTTTTATTACATGTGACAACAGGCAATTTTGTTACTCAATTAAGACTATGTTTTGTGACTTCAAGTAACCGAAAGTAACCTTCATAACGCCTAATAGGAGTCAGAAATGTCATGGGCTTTGCTGAAGTGTTTTATTCAGGACTAAGGAAAAAATTAGGCCTCAAAGCAGTTTTAAAGAGACAATGGAAAACCCAGGTAAAGTAGCTATAATTGTATTCAAGAGTTGTGCTTGTTTGAAGAAACACACACTCATTTTACAAATGAAGAACTTAGACTTGGAGAATGTAAATGAGTTGCTTAAGGTCAAACAACTAATTAGTGGCAGAGCTGGGACTAGATCCAGATTCTTCCCTTTCCCTGTTTAATTTCCACTAAACTCTGCTGACTTATCTTGTAGATGGCAGAATTATTTTTAGACTATCAGAAGTGCTGTTTTTTTTGTTTTGTTTTGTTTTGTTTTGTTTTGTTTTCCAGTACAGCCACATTGAAACACAGGCAGTTCCTCAAAATGTTAAACATAGGATAACCATATGACCTAACAATTCCACTTTCTGGTTTATATTCAAGAAGAATGAAAACATACTTACACAAAAATGTATACACAAGTTTTTCACAGTGGCATTATTCATCATAGCCAAAAGGGTGGAAACAATCCAAATCTCCATCAACTCATGTAGAGCTCAAAAAAGTGTAGTATACCATACAACGAATATTATTCCACATTAAAAAGGAATAAAGTGCTGATACAAGCTACAGCATGATCCTTGAAAACATTATGCTGAGTGAAAACTCAGATCACTGAAGACCATACATTATCTGATTCCATTTATATGAAATGTCCAAAATAAACAAATGTATAGATACAGAAAGTAGATCAGCGATTGCCTATAATGGTGGGAAGTGGGTAATGAGTAACTTTTAATAGGCATAGAGCTTCTTTGTGGGGAGATTCGAACCTTCTGAACTTACTTGTGATGGTTGCACAACCCTGTGAACATATCCCCAACCACTGACTTGTACAATTTAAGTGGGTAATTTTATAGCGTGTGAAGTATATCTCAATAAAGATGTAAAACAAAAGGAATACATTTTACTTGAAGAAAAATCATTGTATATTTTATTTTTATTTTTTTAATAGAGATGAGGTCTTATTATGTTGCCCAAACTGGTTGTGAACTCCTAGGCTCAAGGGATCCTCCTGCTTCAGCCTCCCTAAGTGTTGGAATTACAGGCATGAGCCACCATGCCCAGCTTTAGCATATTATTTTAATCAAGCCAGAAGAAACACTGGATTTTTTTTTTACTATTTAAATCTTCCCACAATTTTTCTCTTTTGTTCTGCAACTTGGCCAAGACCTTAGAACATGCTCAGCAAAAAGTGCCATCTGGTTTAAAGATTTGTCATATTACCAAAAAGGAAGCTTATCAGTTTATGTAGAAAAAATATTGCATTTACTTTTCTACAGCAGAGCTAGTATTTTCACTGCTTGAACAAATTTTAGTGAACCTGAATTGTATCTTGCCCTCTTTACAAACTCAGCAACTCATGTATTCATGTCTTGTAACTTAGTCCTGAACAGCGTTACTCTCAGCAGACATCATTCATGAATTAAGACTTAAAATAAGGTACTTTAACATTGGAAGATAATGACCTTTAGATACCCCAAAGAATGTGGAATGATAATTCTCTCTCTATTCCTTATTCAAAGCACTGTAACAATCACATGAGGATGCTACATAATCTTAAGAAGTATAACTTTCAAACTGTCATATATGCATTTATTCACCAGGTTATAAAGATTAACTCTTCTCTATAATTTAATGTATCTCCAACAGCAAAATCTTATGAGTATAAATCACAATATAAATGTTTCAGAAAATTGGCATCACAAAATTCAATGATTGGTAAAAACTGAACTTTTTAATGAGATCTTAACAACTTCAATTTATTTATTTTTTAGTGTCTCTATTACAAACACAATTAAGTATAAGGTCACCCTTCAGAAACCTTTAAATGATTTTGCAGGAAATCTTAGTAAAAAAGTACACAAAATGTACAGAAGGTAGTTGCAAAATGGACTTGGAAGGCTTTCTAAAATCAATAGAGAAAATGTAAATAATATTATTGACTAAAGATACCTCACATTGTTATTACAATTATATTTTTACCTTCAATCAGTTTGACCTTAATGTATCTTTAGGCAGCATTGATTACTTTTACCTTCATGAAATTCTTGCTTCTTCTCTTGATTCTGTAATCTTACTCTACCTTTTATCTAAGGCCACATTTTTCTCTGAACTTTCTTTCATTTTTTTCCTTCCATTTTTAAAATCTCTCCTAAAATCATGAAAATCAGAGCTTCCTAATAGTAGAATATTTAATAGCACTCCTTCTCACTCCCTCCACCTCCTTCTCTTATATATGATCTCTTGAGCTCTCTCTTTAAGCATGAAGTTCTAAGAGCCCCAAAAAAGTAACACAATAGATGAAGAAAGAACAAAAGCATAATGAAAGTAAGAAAAAAATATGAATTTTTCAACACGGTATAATATGATAGCAAAAATAATAGAATGGTATTACAAATATTATTTCATATTGATATCATTTGGGAAGGACATAGTAAGTGGAGGTATCGTGGTCTGGAGAGTGAAACATGAGCTTTTACTTCTGATAGACCTGGAGTTAAATTCTAACCCTGTCATGTGTTGAATATTTTATCTTGAAAAACTTATGTAACCTCTCCAAGCTTGTTTCCTTATAGAAAATTTTGATAAATGTTTATTAGGGTTGTGTTTGTGTATGTGTGTGGTAGTGGTTTAAGGCAATGGTGATATCATTTTTGTTCCCAAAATTTACAACTAGAATTCACAGCTGAAAACAAAAGGAATTAAGTAATGCATTCTATGTCTAGTGAATTATTAGCCTTGGGCACAGCTCCTACTCCACAGGACTTACTGAGATGTATCATTTGGGCAGAACCAACACAATATTCACCCCCAACACACACACACACATATCCCCACACATTCACATGCTGTGATAATTTCCAGTATTAGAATTCCTGAGTCAGTGGATGTGGTCGTTCGAGTGCCTGGAGCTGTCAAAACATGAAAAATGTATAGAAAAAGTTATGGTGGAGCAGAAGGAGAGAGAAGGCCGGGTGGGCATTGTGTATTCCCTTCAGGGACATGGTAAGAATATGTTCCCATGCAAGTCCAGTGCACACCACAGAAAGTGCCTGAGAATTAATCGGATCACCAGAGCATTCTCTAAAGAACCCACACATGCACCCCTGCTCCCTAAAGAAACACCTCCCCAAATTTCTATTTGTTTTAAGTCTACTTAGGAGTTCTCAAGTAGTGTTTTGAAGACTTCCTCACAGAAGTTTTGCACAGTGTTTATACTTTTTACTTCTACGTATTTTCTCTTTTGTATTGTTACAGGAAATAGTGCTTTCGTTCTTAACATGCTGTCTATCTGAATATAGTTTGCGTGCATGGAAACTACCTATTTCTGAGGTTAATTTTGTATTCTGTTACTTTTAACGATGGTATATTGTTGTAGAAGTTTCTTGGTAGATTGTCTCTATATTAGTTTTCTCTTGATACTGTAACAAATTGCCATAAAATTAGTGGCTTAAACTACCACAAATGTACGCTATGACAGTTCTAGTGGTAAAAAGTTTGAAATCAATTTTATTGGACTAAAGTCAAGGTATTGACAGGACTGCCTTCTTCTGGAGACTCTAGGGAATAATCTGATTTCTTACCTATTTTAGCTTCTACAGGCCTTGCTTGTCCTTTGGCTCATTGCTCCCTTTGTCTACCTTCAAGAGAGCAGTGCAGCATCTTCAAATTTCTTTCTATCTCTCCTTCTGCTTCCTTGTTATATCACCTTCTATCTGACGGACTGCGTCCCTCTGATAAGGACCCTTGTGATTACAGGAAAAACGTCCAGATTATCTAAGATGATCTCCCCATCCCAAGAGCCTTAATTCAATCACATCTGCAAAGTCCTTTTGCCAGGCAAAGGTCCCACATTCAGACAGTCCAGTGATCAGGCTGTGGACCTAAATGGGATCATAATTTAGCCTACCACACTGTGAACTCCCGGGTCTTACATGTTCTACTTTGAAAGTAGAAATAGTTTTTTCTCTTCCTCTGAATTACATTCATGCATCTAGTTTCTTAGTCTTGTTCAACAACACTGACTAAATGTGACAGTAAAATATTAAATAATTGTAGTGATAGTGGGCATCCTTTTGATCCTGATATTACAAAACTGCCTCCGATATATTCACATTAAGTTGGATACTGGGTTTGGGGCAGATAGTTAGCAAGAAGAAAGATATATTCTACTTTAGGAAAGAATAGATAAAATCTGTTTTATTCAGGCTTTGGTAAAAAAGTGTTGAATTATATGTACTATACTCATCTACAAAATAGCCATATAATTTATGCCAATGCATTTATTATATGATAGATCATATAACAATAGATTTTATACTATTAACATATTTTTAGGTTCCTAGAGTCAATCTCACTTAAGCTTATTTTAAAAAATACTTTTGAATGTTATGTGCTAATGTTTTAGCATTTCTGCAAAATACAGATTGAAATTGGTCACTAGTTGCATGTGTGTATGTGTATCAATTTTAAAAACTTCAGAGGATTTCCTTTATTTTCTCTATTCTAGAGCAATAGAAAAGCACTAGCATTTTATGCTTTTTAAAGATTTGGCAAAATTTTCTTAGGAAACTTGACTAGTAGTTTTAGGAGTGGCCCTTTGAAAAGTTTCTGTATTCATCCCATGCTAATCAGTCGACTTAGTGATCTTTAAGGTGATCAAGTAAATTCTATTCCTATATGCTTTTTTCTAGTGATTATTCATTTCATTTAGGGTATTTATTTTCTTATATTTTCATGGAGTTGTTCAAAATAGACTCTTAATCTTTATTAAATAAGTGACCAAACTTAGAATTACTAGAAATAAAATGATATGTGTCTTCTGATGCTTTCCAAAAGCATTTAACCAAAGCTATCCGTGAGAAAACAGTATGTAATAATACAGGACATTTCACAAGAAAATTTGTCTGGGTTCCTCAAAAATGCCAATATCAATGAAAGACACTCATAATTATACATCAAACAAGTATAGAAATAACTACTATTCTTTAGTAAAGGAAATGAAATGGACATGACTGACCACCAAATTCAATGTATGAATGAATTTCATTTGGTTCTAGAACCAGAAACAAAGCAATAAGAGCAAAATTCTGTAAAGAACAATTAAAATGCAATCAGGTAAATTGAATATATTGAATCAAAGCGAAATTTTAGGTATATGATTATATTAATATAGTAAGTTTTTCTTCTTAGGCAATATATACTGAACTTGTTGGAAGATGAGTTGTGATAAGTATTAATTAGATTAAAAATATGTATAGATTCATATAAAGAGTAACAACATATTTGATATTGTAATTCACTGGTGAAGAGAAATGTATATGAATTTTTATGTACTCTTCTTTTATTTCTTCTGTTGCTTTAAAATGTTGGGAAAAAACATTTCCCTTATGACAAGATTCAAAAGAAACCCTCTTTTGTTGATATTTGCCCTTTGCCATTTCTTATTTTGCATAGCTTCACATTCTTCCTTTCTTCCTAATTTGGCTAAGCAGTACTTTATGCTTTCTCTTTTTGCTTCTGAAAAATCAGCTTTTATTTTATTTTATTTTTTTTGATGGAGGCTAAGGCATCTCTGTTTTCATTCTCATTAATGTTTTTCATTGTTATTAGTTGCTTCCTTCTTATTTACTTTGGCTAGCATTGCTCTTCTTTTAATTTTTGAATTTTAAACTTTAATAATTTTTTATATACATAAGTTTTTATGGCTATACCATTTTCTTTAATCACTACTACAGCTGATTATCATGGATTTTCATATTTTTAATTGACCTCTAAAAAGTCTTCACTGTCAATTTATGTTTCTTTTTTGATCCATGATCTGGAATCACCAATCTGACTGGATTTGAACTCAAGAACATGATTTTTCTAGATTGGATATTTGTGCAAAGAGAACATGTCCCCCTTCTGGACACACACTACCCTGTAGCAAGACTTGGACTGGGACTTGGGCTGAATTTCAGCCCCCGTGTATTACAGTAGCTCACACACTTTGTGCAGAATAAAACTACAAAACCACCTATGGTTAACTTGATTTAACTTCATGTTATATTCCAAGTAATCTCTCTAGGTGACTTCCTCAACTGCAAACAAGATAGATTTTCAGTGAATGTGTAGAAATAACCAGGAAGAGTGAAGAAAACAGAAAGGAGGAAGATAGAATATGAATTCCTGGGGCCAAGAATGGCCAAGGAGTCAGGGTTTTCACATAGAAAAAGCATGTTCCTAAGGAGATAAATACTGGATTCAGTAATCAATGACTGCTAAATGATAAAAATTACCTGGAGAGTTGGACAATGTAATTTTTAAAAGTGAAAATGTGTTTACCTGGAATTCAGAAAATAGTCTTAAAAATTGGGTAGCTGTGTCTATATGCTTTTTGAGCTCCTTTGGAAAGTAATTTTCTTTCTGAAATAGCCATATTTCAACATGTATCACATAGTAAAGATGTAATAAGTATGTATTCATGTGTTGCTATATTAGTATGCTACAATTAATGTTACCTTAATTATTCAACTAAAGTTTCAAAATCATTTTCAATTCTCAATCCCATATTATCAACAATCAGTGACTTATTTCCATGGTGAGTTACTTTTATTTTATTTTATTTATTTAGAGATAGGTGTCTTGCTATGTTGCCCAGAGTGAAGTGCAGTGGCTATTCACATGTGTGATCATACGACTCTATAGGCTTGAACTCCTGGGCTCAAGTGATCTTTCCTGCTCAGCCTCCCCACTAACTGGGTTACAGGTGCACACCACTGTGCCTGGCTTAATATTTTAATTGTTACAATATTGTAGCATGTTTTGATATTGTAGTAGCACAAGTCACTCCAATATTACTTTGATCCAAAAAATGTTCTTGTATTTTTAGATGTATTTAGCCTTCTAATAAAATTTAGAATGTTTGTCAAATTAAAAAATAAAAACTTTCTAAGACATTAATGAGGATTTAGTTAGATTTACAGATTACTGTGGATAGAACTTTATGTCCAAGCATTGTTTTTCCTGCTAATAAATCAATATTTATATTTATTTCATTTTTATTACTATATCTTTGGAAAATTTAAGGTTCTTTAAAAAAAACATTTGTACATTTCCTTTTCAGTTATATATTATGTACACATATGTAATTGTACACAAAAGCATAAAAGCCTCTATGCACAGGCATAGCCTAATAGTTGGCCAACATTCAAGGTACCCCGTGCAGATTTCTAGCACTCTTCTTTCCCTTGCTCCTACTATACTAGAAATTCCAGTTTCCACTTTTTTTTTTCTCCCTGGCTGGTAAGATCACTGTTATCTGGGCTTCATCTCCCTATAGCTCTGAGTAGAAGTCTAGGGTGAATTTGCAGCAAGTGGAAAATACGGAGGCTTCCTTCTTTCACTGATCACGCCTGTGTTGCCTGGTGCCAATTACTTCATACATTTTGTTTCATTTCATCCTGTTTACTACAGTATCAGGGGAAACCCCACACCTGATATTCAACATAGGTTCTATTCTATTTCCCTAAGCATTGGCTGGTCTGAGAAATAAAGGGAAAAGAGTACAAGAGAGAGAAATTTCAAAGCTGGGTGCCCGGTGGAGACATCACATGTCTGCAGGTTCTGTGATGCTCCCTGAGCAGTAAAACCAACAAGTTTTCATTAGCGATTTTCAAAAGGAGAGGGAGTGGGTCACAGAGATCACATGCTCACAAGGCAATAAAATATCACAAAGCAAATGGAGGCAGGGTGGGATCACAGGACCACAGGACGGAGCAAAATTAAAATTGCTAATGAAGTTTCAGGCACACATTGTCATTGATAACATCTTATCAGGAGACAGGGTTTGAGATCAGACAACCAGTCCAACCAAAATTTATTAGGCAGGGATTTCCTCATCCTAATAAGCCTGGGAGTGCTACAGGAGACTAGGGCTTATTTCATCCCTTGGTCTTCTACCGTAAAAGACAGCTGCCCCCAAAGGGGCCATTTCAGAGGCCTACCCTCAGGGGCCATTCTCTTTCTCAGGGATGTTCCTTGCTGAGAAAAAGAATTCAGCGACATTTCTTCTATTTGCTTTTGAAAGAAGAGAAATATAGCTCTGTTCCGCCCTGCTCACCAGCAGTCAGAGTTTAAGGCTATCTCCCTTGTTCCCTGAAGATTGCTGTTATCCTGTTCTTTTTTCAAGGTGCCCAGATTTCATATTGTTCAAGCACACATGCTCTACAAACAATTTGTGCAGTTAATGCAATCATCACAGGGTCCTGAGGCGACATACATCCCCCTCAGCTTACGAAGATGGGATTAAGAGATTAAAATAAAGACAGGCATGGTAAATCACAAGGGTATTGACTGGGGAAGTAATAAGTGTCCTTGAAATCTTCACAATTTATGTTCAGAGATTGCAGTAAAGACAGGCGTAAGAAATTATAAAAGTATTAATTTGGGGAACTAATAAATGTCCGTGAAATCTTCACAACTTATGTTCTTCTGCCATGGCTTCAGCTCGTCCCTCCATTCGGGATCCCTGACTTCCCGCAACACTATAAGAGTGTAATTTCAATATTAATCTATCAGTCATGGCCTGAACTGGAAACCCACAAATTTTTATAAGATTTTTATTATGTAATTTAAGAGCCAAATAAGATTATATGTGCCATAATAATAAGTTATAAATTATAATAATAAAATGAATGGTTGCTTACCTACTATCCCATTTATAAAGAATAATTAATGCTTCAAGCTACCCATGGGATACTTTTATATTCCATCTCTGTCTGTTCTACACCCTGCATATAATCTCCTAAATCAAACTCCTCTACTTCTCTCACCTCCTCCTCTTCTATCTCTTACCTCTTATTGTGGTTCTCCCCCAGTCTCCTAGGCTGCCTTCTCCTGTCTCCTAGTATCTCTCTTCCTACTTCTGTTTTTAAGTGTTGATTTTCTCTATCACTATTTTATTTCTTTTTTCTGCTCTTGTCATCATTATTTCTTACTTCATTAGCCATAACATTCACATTCATATTTCATATGCTTACTTTACTTATAAGAAAATTCAGGGCTGGGACCAGTTGCTCACACCTGTAATTCCAGCAATTTGGGAAGCTGAGGCAGGCAGATCATTTGAGATCAGAAGTTCAAGACCAGCCTGGCCAACATGGTGAGACCCTGTCTCTACTAAAAATACAAAAATTAGCCAGGTGTGGTGGTGCATTCCTATAATCCCAGCTACCTGGGAGGCTGAGGTGGGAGAACTGCATGAACCTGGACAACAGAGGCTGCAGTGAGTCGAAATCATGTCATTGCACTCCAGCCTGGGTGACAGAGTGAGACTGTCGAAAAAGAAAGGAAGGAAGAGAGGAAGGAAGGAAGAAGAAGGAAGGAAGGAAGAAGGAAGGAAGGAAGTAAGAGAAGAAGGAAGAGGAGAAAGAGAAAGAAAGACAACAAAGAAAAGAAAAGAATAAAGAAAGAAAAAACTAAAAATAGAGAAAGAAATAAGAACGAAGAAGAATAAGAAAGACAGAAAAAAAAAACGGAACAGGAGTAACATTAATGCCTTACGTACTGGGCATAATGAAGCCTGATCATTAATGCATAAAGGAAGGAAGGAAGGAAATTCAAATAAATAAATCATCCAAGAAATGTACTTCTTTTTCCAAAATCTACAAGTAATGTGGAAAGCTTGACATTGCAATTCCTATGTGTTTATTTTTACTTTTACTCAAAACTTGTAATTGGTGTTCATGAAACTGAAATTCGCCCAATAGTCCCATAGACAGTTTTTTTGTTTGTTTGTTTGGTTTTGTTTTTAATAAACATAGAAGTTGACTTTTCTGGTCACAAAGCTTGAAACTTACATTTGTTTCACCTGAGTTCTTTGCTCAGGAAAGGACCCCCATGCCTCTTAAAAACAGGATCAAGTATCAAAGAACTAAAACTCACTAGATCATTACATACTGGCAATAAGCTGCCAGGCCACTCATTTGTCATGGTTGCTTCCTTACACCTCCTGAGTTTCTGTTTTCCCACACACTGTTACATTTTTTTCCATGCTATATAAACCCATCATCTTTGTTGGTCAGGGAGATGGATTTGAGACTGATTTTCTATCTCCTCATCTGCAGTACCTGATTAAAGCCTTCTTCCTCAGCCATACTCATCTCAGTCATTGGCTTTCTGTGTGGTGAGCAGCAGGACCCAGAATGAACCTTTGGTGCTTGGGTAACATAATGTCCCCTACTCTCTGCTATGTCTGATTATTTGTGTCATCTTATACTGTGTTGAAATTCTGTCCTCCAAGGTGATGGTATTAGGAGGTGTAGCCTTTGGGAAATCATTAGGTCATGAAGGCTCACGAATGGGATTAATTTCCTTATAAAAGGTACGACAGAGAAACTTTTGCCCCGTCTTCTGTGTAAGGGCACAGGGACAAAGTATCAGTCTGCAACGGGGAACAGAGCCCTGACAAGACCCAGTCATATCTGCACCCTGATCTCAGACTTCCAGCCCTCAGAACTGTGAGAAATAAATTTTTACTGTTTATAAGTCACCAAGCCTATGGAAATATGTTATAACAGCCCTAAAGAACTAAGACACTCACTCAAGTGGAACATTTAATAGGTCATAGTGTTTATCCATATGCTGTAAAAGAATAAAATGGATAAATTATTTTAAGAAATATTATAATAAATGTATGACTTCTTGTTTTGAATAATACTTGATTTCTTAATTATTTTAAAAAAAGAGGGAGAAACTATAACCAATACATGTCAAAAACTTTTCTAAGTAAAAAGATTTTATGGTTGGACTTTCTTATTGTAAATTTATGCTCAGGTATTTTGAGCCCTCTACTAAATCTGTTTAGTAATCTAAGGTTATAATACATTCTCTCAGAACATTCAAATATGCACAGACTACATGTTATGGTTGTTGTTCAACACTCTTCCATATAGAGAATTAGCCTCTCTCTCGTCTTCGGTTTCAACAATACCTTTCTAGATTAGTTTAAAAAATGACACCTTATTTTTTAGCTGAAAGATCTTAGACATAATGGTTTTATCTTCTTTCATTCTGTATACATCTTTTTCAAAAATAAACCTTGGAGAACTCCATAGCATACTATTTTGAGAGTAATAAGGCTATTTTTGTTTGATCAAAAGGAAGTATTCTTCCAACACTGTTGCTCATATTGCTTAAATGGATTTCAACCAATTTTTGTCTATTTTATTTTGTCTTCTTCAAGTAACCTGACAATACAGCTTTAGAATTCATACCTTAATTTCAAAACACAAACAATCCATGTCAAGAATTTAAAAATGGGATTTTCATTCATTTACCACTTAAGTCTTTTGTCTCCCAAAAGCTAGTGTTGTGCCTTTTACGGCACATATTAGAACATCATAAAATATTTTGTTCTTGTGTTTTTTATGTAACTCTCTGCTCATAACCATTCATACCTGATTATAGTCTATTTACTTGGATCTCTTTTCTATATGCCTGTATTATCTGTTTGCTTTCTTGCTTTTGAGTTGACTTATTGTACTTTAGGATTCAGGAAAGAGAAATGAGAAATGCTGAGAGAATTGGAGTTTTATTATCAGTGGTTCTAGGAAGAAGCCATTTTCCAACTCATCTTCCACCACTGATTAACTGGAATGCTATGTCACTGTTATTTGTTATTTATGCCACTGTTCAATAATTGGTATGCTGAAAGTAGTATCTACTATGAGTCATACACTTTAGATATTTTCCTAGAAGCTACTTTTTGGTGGGGGAGGTAAAGAGAATGTGAAGGGCCTAGACACGAAAAAATGGAACTAGAGAGAAAAGTACTAAAGAAGAGTAAAAACAACTGTGTTTTGAAATTATTTTTACATTTCAGTCAAGATACCTATATGAAGAAATAGTACACTGAAAATGAGTGTATGAAGAAAACATAAGAAAGGGAATATTTACAAATTTGCATGAACATTTAGAAAAAAGAAAAAAAGAACAAAGACAAAAAGCAGTTAGCATCCTTAGGTCTGAAGGGACAAGGAGAAGGACATTGTCTATTGGTTTGCTAGGACTCCAGTGCAAGGTACCACATACTGCATGGCTTCAACACAATACATTTATTTTCTCATGGGTCTGGAGGCCAGAAATCTGATATCAAAATGTTGACAAAGTTTGTTCCTTTGAGGGCTATGAAGGATGGCTCTGTTCTGGATTTTGCTCCTTGGTCTGTACATGGCTATCTTTTCCCTGATCTTCGCACTGTCTCTTCTTTGTACATGTACCACACCCAAAAAGAGCCATAGCTATGGAAATAGTTCCAGACACTGTCAAACTGCACCTTACTGAGGAAAAACTAAGGAAATAGATACCTTACCTCTTGGTGAGTTCTGTCCTCTGATGTTCTCTCAATGTCGGCATAGCCTAACCATAAACACAGAAGAGAAAGCCTGTTTAACTCTGTCCTTAGAAGCTGGCCTTCCAAAGTACAGAACAAGTAGGACAAGGGTAGATTTGGGGTGGCCTAAGTAGAATATCTAGCACACCCTACCTCAAGAGAGTAACTCACAGGTCAGAGTGAAGGGAAGTGAAGAAGAGCTTTGTAAGTGAAACTTATGGGATACGTTTTCAACTTATAAATATCCTCTCAAAACAAGATTCTGAAATGCCTACCTAAAGATTAAAGGAATATAGCCTGAAAATCACAGTAACAGTGAGCTGCAATGACTCATGAGAGCATGAGTTAATGTTGAGCAAGGAGAAAATGTTGTTATCCACTGTTTTGAGTAGAGTTTGTTCGAATGAAGTCTTCCTTAAGCACAAAAATTTGCTATCCATTTGACATAATTGAAGAAGACATCTGTGGTGTCTTCCAATCCCTTTCAAAAGATTTTACTTCCTAAAATTCTAGTATTGGAGAATTGTAAGTTACATTAGAAGATGATACATATCAGTTGCAATCACCACATTGTATTTTTTAAAAATTCTAGACAAATTATATTTAATAGAGTTCATTTAAGCAAAGAATGAGTCATTAATTGGACAACATTCAGAACCAGAAGAGGTTCAGAGAGCTCCACCCAGCAACAGGAGCAGCGAAGCTTTATAGGTTGAAGACAGAAGCAAAGTAGAGGAATCACCAGGTTGGCTACCGCTAGTCATTTGCCTTATTTGGACTCCATGTAGTCATTTGCTTATTTGGGCATGGTCTAATCCATTGGCTGCCTGCTACTGGCTGAAGATTGGCTGTTTGTGATCAGCTGAGATCTGCCTATATATTACAAAAAACATGCTCTTAAGTCATATTGTTGTTTGTTATGTAGGAAATCAAAGTACAGAAACAACCTCAGGTTAACAGTCTTCTCCTTATTTACATTAACAAGGGCAACTGAAATTTAGTGAGATTACATGCAATATCTCAACAACAGAAATATTAATTGTTGAGCAGGATGAGAACTCAAGACTTTTTGTTACT
The DNA here is from genome assembly GCF_007565055.1 of Rhinopithecus roxellana. Classification (NCBI taxonomy): domain Eukaryota; kingdom Metazoa; phylum Chordata; class Mammalia; order Primates; family Cercopithecidae; genus Rhinopithecus; species Rhinopithecus roxellana. The sequence continues at coordinate 144,457,453 of NC_044556.1, read as the reverse complement.
AGTCTAATTCGTTACGTTTTGCTTTTTTTAAAAATTTGTTTCTCTTTTATTCACTGCCAGTTTTACTACTCAAAGACCAATGTCACTAAAAATTGCCTTGATAAGTGAGGTCCTCCTGATTTTGGTGCCATGGAGCATTCTATACATTTCCTTCAGTTATACAATAGAGTTTTCATTGTTTTCAGAGCTATATTTCAGGCTCTCTTAGATGAGGACAGTGCCTTCTTTATTCATTACAGCACAGGGCTTTAATAAGTAATTCTTCAGTATCAGTAGTACTAAATCCTGAGTTATCCTAGATGTTAAAGTTTCAAAAAAAAATCAGTAAGAATTAAAAATAAGAAACAAGGTCTTTTAAATATTTTGTATAACTAAATCCAGAATAAGAAGTCATATAAAAACTCTACATGTAGAATAAGTCTCACAAGCTTAGTTCTCCTGAATGATAATACTTCAACAGCACTTTCATATGTATGTAAATATATCTCTGCCCCCAATTGTAGATATTAAATTGTGAGAGTAGGGTCTTCCCCTTCATAACTATATTTGGAAATGTGGCCACAGGGTAATGAATTATATAATCTATGTAATAACTTATACCTTACAGAATGCTTTTTAATAAAGCCTTTTGTAACTTTTTAAGCAAATCAGTTTAAACAAATGAGGAATTTTCAATAGGTTAATTTACTTGGATATGTTAAATCTTCAAGAAGGGTCTAGGTTAGGACCCTGCTTTCAGTTTATCTCCAAGCTTATAAGTGTAATTTCCGTAAAAACAATTGCTACATGTTTCAGCTGGTGTGAGTGATCCAATTTTCCATAATGTTTTTATTGTCACAGTTGGGAACTGTACAGTCTACTTCACTTCAATTATTAGAAACATTTTGACTATTATTCTTCCCACAAGGGCTCTGGAAAATGTTTTCTGTGTACACACAGGTTTGGTTTCAGCTAGCAGCTGTTCATTATCAAGGAAATGCTTCTGATGTGCTTTATTCCATAACACTTACAACTATTTGGCAACGAAGAAGGCTGTTTTCCATAGTCTTTGGTGTAATTTTTTTTTTGCATTTTCAATTGTTACTTGGCTATTTTATACATCTATTTCATTGTCTCAATATGTTTCTTCAGTGGAAAATAGCAGATTTCAGTTACCTATAATAAAATTGTCTTACTTGACCCAAGCTCTGGGTAATAATAATATAGATGGAAATTTCTAAAAGAAATTCAATTACCCCAGGCAAGCCCTTTCTTAGGAGCACTTTACCTGCAAGTAATCTTGCCCCTTTCTGAGGGAAAACTGGGCCTGCTGCTACTAAAAGAGTGTTTGTATTTTAAAACTTTAACTCTTACTTTCTGGGATATTCTAACATTTTTATAATCATAATTTTTTATGGAAAGTCTCCCACCCACAGGAACATTCTGGAAACACCCATCAAGCCTAAAAATACGAGTTTCAGTAGGAAACAATTTATCCTCTGTTTCCTCTCCCATGGTACATATACACTTGATCTCTGCTCTCATTAGTGCCTTTGCTGGAAGCAATTTTGTTTCCTGCACAAAATTATTGTAATGGAATAGAGATGAATTCCCTAACTTAGGGTTGAGGTAAAAAGACGTGTCCCCAGATATTGGGATTAGAATAGGAAAAATATCTTCCATCTAAACAATCACATAAGTAATTGTTAAGGTTTATGGTTCTATGAGTGGATTTGCCCAGATAGATTATCAGCTTTTATGAACTGATGAGAAACCTTAATTATGATATATGATATTTTTCTTCTGAGAAAATTTCTTCCAAGTTTCTAACAACTCCTAAAAAGTACTTTTGGAATTTAAATATTGAGCAGTTGAGAACATGTTGTTTTTGGGTTTCTAAAATTACTTATTTTGTAAATTATATATCCATAAATAAAGATTAAGAAGACTTCTATTGATTCCCTACATTTACTTAGTCTTTAAATTATATATATTTATAATCAAATTCATCAAAAACTATGATGGCAAAAAGTGAAAAGTCTCTCCCAGCCTTATCTGCCACTGTTATTTCTTATGTATCCTTCCAGAATCCCTTTATGTATTATCAAGAACATGCAAATAAAAATTATTTTTAATCTTATTTAAACAATCCATACACACTGTTACTGTACACAAAGTTGTTACTATTTTGATATATATGTATCCATAATATATTAATGTCATATGATATATATGCATCCCTGTTAATGAATATTGTGCTTTTTTCCAGTTGTTTGGTAATTCAACCATTGCTGCATGAATAAACTTGAATGTGTCACTTCATACACATGCAAACATTACTTTAATATAAATTATTGGAAGGTCAAAAATGGAATAGGTCCAATAATATATGAACTTCTAAGTACTTTCAGAAAGTGTCCAGTTGTCCTCCACAGAGGTTTGCAATTTACATCCCACTCACACTCAATGAAAGTGCCTCTTTCCTGACAATCCACCAACACGGATGTTGTCAAATACCTTTTGGTTTTGTACCAATCTGATAGGTGAGATATGATTGCTGATTATAGTGCCTTTTGTGTTGTTAATGCTGACAATAAATAGCAGAATATCAATTTTCACACTGAGGAAGCTGGAAACAGGGACTTGTACAGTACATTCTTCATTATGGATTTCACATATATATTTATAAGAAATATTTTAATAGCTTGAGAGAGAAAAAGAAAGATGATAACCTTTTCTGAGTAAAGAACGTCAGGCATTGAGCTAATTGCTTTACAGTTATCATCTAATTTAGTCCTTACAACAAACCTATATAGTAGTTATTGTTATTTACATTTTACAGATAAGTAAAAGAAGGATTGAGAGAAGTCAAGTAACCCACCTTAGGTCACACAGATCTTAAACAGTGCAGTCTGATTTGTACCTAAATTGGTTTGATTGCAAAGTACATTCATTGCCTCAGAATATCATTCTAAGAAGTGGTGGAAGGGTACTGTTTCCAAACTATAGGATATATTTTGTTATATTACTAGCATTTGGAAATGCATATTTTATTTGACAGTATTTATAAATCATGTGTTTCCCTCTCAGAATAACTTTTAGTGCAGAAATGCTTCCATATGCTGGAAGTTTGTTGTGAGCTTTTGATGAGGGAGAGAGAATGTCCTTCTGTGGCTTGCCTGCTTATAATCACTGAGCTACAGCATGTATAAATTTAGAAATGGTATTCCCATGGAGTTAACTCCAAATGACATTCTGTTCCTGTTGACCTCATGTGACTGATAATGTTATGCATACAATGCAATATTTTGTCACAAAATAAATGTATTTTTAAAACTTTATTATTTATACATGTAAAATAAATTTGCAAGTTAAATAAGCAATATTTCAATTTCCAAATTCAGATACAATTAAATTTTAAACTTTAGATGATAAATAAATAAATAAGTTATTTTTGTGTGTGAATAATTTAACTTTTTTACTTAGCTATGTGACCTTTGAAAATGGTAACTAAAATTACCTAGAATCATTTTTTTTCATTTATGGTATGATGTATCAGTATGCCAGTCAAGGGTTGTTTTGAAAATTCAGTGAATGATATATGTAAACTACTTAACTCATGAAAGTTTTCAGCAAGTGGTAATTATGATTAGCGGTAGTAATAGTATCATGTGGACTTCCTATAACAAAAGTGCTCTAAATTGACAACAGGGGACTGAGGTCTACACCAATCATGGCTCTGCTTGCCCTTTACCAATATTAACTTGGATAAGCCACTTTAATTGGAGTGTGAATGCCTCATGCATAAAATAGTTAAGTTTGCCAAGAACATGTCTAATGTCATAAGGCCAATTAAAGGCAGTTTAAAGATTTCTTCTAAGTTCCAAGAATTTATGCAGGATTTATACTCTTCTCTACCTGAATCTTTTGTCCAAGGGAGAGCAATATGTTCCATGTCTCATTTATTTAACATTAAGTGGCTTGCTACTTCCAGTATCCATTTACTTTCAGGAGCATTATGAGAAGGTTAGATCTATAGACTAAAATCCCCAGATCAAAAGACAGGAAGAAGACACCCATGTGCAAGAAAGACCTGTTTTCTTAGTCTATCACTTCTGGAATCTGAAGTCTATCTACTTCAATAAATGTAAATGCTTTCTGGATAAAAACATGTATCTTCTTACAAGATACTTTTTTGTATGTATTGTTCGGAGTCAAATTACTGGATACAATGAAAAATTTTACATAAAAATCTACCCTGATAGTTAACAAATGTTGTAGAAGAAATTCCAGATATGAGCATGTTATTTTAAATATATTGTGCAGTACTCAAAAATCTATAATTTACTCACATTTGCAAATTAGGTTTTTAAAAAAGATATTTTTATAAAAGGGCAAGAGTCCTCAAAGTAGTTCCTACTATTTCTACTTTTTTCATGGCTCTGTTTTTGCTGAACTTTGAAGAACCATTTAGAGTCACAGAAAATGAACTTACCAACATATTTTGACAAAAGGATGCTCCTAAAAATCATGATAATGATAATGTGTCACTTGTTTGAATTTTGTAAAATAAACCTTAAACACAGGGTTCTGTCTCAGAAAAAAATATGTGTTTGTGAAGTATACTACATACAGAGCACTAAGCTAGATTCTGAAATGAATATCAAATTATAGGGCATTGTTTTTAATTCTGAGCATTTTCTAGTGCAGTCATAGCATATAAATATTTAGAAAAATGTAAAACAAAAGTATGTGACAACTATTAATGTAGAAACGAAAATCACAATCAAAGGGATTATTAGATACGGGAAGCAAATTCCTTGTAACTCTCAGGTAAGTATTTTTGGAAAAAATGAGGATTAACTCTTTCTGGTAGCATATATAGAAATTTTTTCAAGCAGAGGGAGTATAGATGTCATTAAATCATTTAAAACTGTGATGACTTCATTTTCTCAGGTTTCGTTGTTCACTTTAGTTGTTCTATTTTTGTGTGTCCCCTGTACATTCTGTAGTCTATCTACTTCAATAAATGTATTAATAAATGGTTTTATTTGTGTATAGTTTAAAATTTTTCCATTAAAATCATCAGCAGAATCTTATTCGTAATTGTAATCTGCTTTTGGAAGTTCTCCTAATACAATAAGAGAATTATTAGAAATAAAAGAAAGAAATTCCAATTATTTGCATTTAGTAGGCTTGTCTCCCAAGAAAATAAGGAGAAACAGAAAAATTGATCAATAAATCAATCAATAGAATAAAGCTCATTGGATTAAAAAAAGAATATACTGAATTTTTATGAAAATAAAAGCAATAATTAATTGATGAAATGTCATTAAAAATTTCATTCATACAAAAACTAAAATCTTAAAAATACAAATATATCATCTTAAGAAACATGTACACACACACACACACATACACTTAATACACTTGACTCTATTGAGCAACTACACTTGACTGTATTGCAGACAACACTTGACTTTGGTTTTGTGACTGTGCTGAAGAAATCCAAATGCAATTGCAAAGAGTGGGCAAGTTGATTTTAGGGAGATGGCAGGGAATCACAGGGAAACCAGATGTTATCAGAAGCTGTGACATCCTTGTGAAAAGATCACAAAATGTTGAGAAATAAAGGAGTAGTTAGTGGCTTAAATCCCCTTCTCCATTCACTCCAAGCTGTTTCTAACTCTGAACTGAAAATAAAGTACAGTTTTAAATGGCTAGAGTTACATGTTCAGATTGCTTTTGTCAATTCTAGTACTTGGGCCTCTGAGGCTTTCCAGGGAGTTTTGAAACAAGGAGCTAGGAAACCAGAATTCTGGTTGGGAAGGGAAATAAAGCCTGAAATCGTGGGGTGGAGACGTCATGGACACCTGTATGTCCCATTGTTGTATGCCTTCAACATCAGTTAGACTAATGGTTGACAAAATTGCAAATATTTAATAGCTGCCAAGATGGTAGATGTGCAAAGAGGTTAGACCAGAGCAGAGATATGAGTCATATAAATAGTCACTTTTCTAGCTCTTCCTGTAAAAAAAAAAAAAAAGAAAGAAGAGAAAAGAAAAAAAAAAAGGAAATGTGTTTACATGTGTAACGATTAGGGAAGAGCAGGTAAATCTTATAATAAGAGACACCAATTAATCATTGTCTTAAAGTTTTGTTTAATTCTAATTAGCTGTTTTTAATGTGTGCAGGAACCAAACACTATTTATTTGTTTGTTTGTTTGTCCGTTAATAGATCTTTAAGTTAGGATGATGTTCAGGTGTGTGTGACTGAAAATCCAAGTAAATGGTTTAAGAAAGGTAGAGATTTACTTTATTTTATTTTATTATCTTATTTTGTCTTATTTATGTTCAAGAAGTCCTGGGATAAGCAACTTAGAATTGTTGTATCAATTTCATGGCCTTTAGGGATCCATCATCTTTATTGTTAGAGTCCCTATTTACCTCATGGTCAGAGATGGATATGGAAGCTCTGGGCATTATGTCAATATTCCAGGCAAAAATACAAGGAAATTAAAAATATATATACTACTGAGTCTGTCTCATTTATGATGCTCTAAGGCTCAACTTCTCCTTATTTATCATTGGTCAGTCCTATTTGCAAAGAAGTCTACAAAATTTAGACTCTAATTAATTGGGGTCATCTGTACTTAGAATGAAATCTATTTTATTTCAGTAAAAAGATAAGTTATATTGGGTTATACCAGTCTCTACAATGATATGTCTAATGAAAAGGAAATGAGAACTTAGAATACTATGATTTTTACAAACTAATTTCGTTTTTAAAGTTTGGAACTTCTTAGAAACTGGTTAGATGGTTGTGACCAAAATGCTGACAGTGATATGGACAGTAAAGTCCAGGCTGACAAGATCTCAGAGGAAAATGAGAAACTTAATGGGAACTGGAGTAAATGTCATACATGTTATGCCTAAGCAAAAAGCTTGGATGCATTCTGTTCATGCTCAGGGATCTGTGGAAGTTAGAACTTCAAAATGATGATTTAGGGTATCTGGTGGAAGACAAACAGCAAACTATTCAAGATGTGACCTGGCTTCTTCTAACAAACGATGCACAGATGTGAGAGGAAACAATACATGACTTAAAGTTGAAACTTATATTTAAACAGGAAGCAGAACATTAAAGTTTGGAAAATTTGCAGCCTGGCCATGTAGTATAAAGAAAGAGCTTAATTTCAGGGGAAGAATCCAAGCAGGCTGTGGATCAAACACTTGCTACAGAAATGTACATAACTAAAATGAAGCAGTGTTAATAGCCAAGACAATGGGGAAAAAAGGCCTCAAAAGCATTTCAGAGATCTTCTAGGCAGTCCCTCCCAATCACAGGCCCAGAAGCCCAGGAGTACTAAATTCTTTCAGAGACTAGGCCCAGGGCCTCACTGCCCTTCACACCCTCAGGACACTGCTCCCCACATCCAGGCTGCTTCAGCTCTAGCCTCAGTTCAGAGGACTTTAGGTGCAGCCTGGGCCACAGCTCTTTAGGGTCCAACGCATAAGCCTTGGCAGCTTCCACATGGTGTTAGACCTGAAGACGTCCAAAGTACAAGAGTGGTAGAGACTTGGCAGCCACTGTGTAGATTTACAAGTGTATATGTGTACCCAGGCAGAAGGCAGAAACCTGCTGTAGGAGTGTAATCCTCACAGAGAATGTCTATTAGAGCAGTATGGAGGCGAAATGTTGGGTTGGAGGCCCCAGAGTCCTCACTGGGGCACCATCTGGTGGAGCTGTGAGAAGGGGGCCACCATCCTCCAGACCCCAGAATGATAAATCCACTAGCAGCTTGCACCCTGGATCTGAAAAAGCCACAGTCACTCAACAACCTGTGATAGCAGTAAGGGGTTTGAACCCTGTAAAACCATAGAGGCAGAGCTGCCTAAGACCATGGGAGCCCAACCCCTACATCAGTGTGACCTGGATGTGTGACATGGAGTCAAAGGAGAGTATTTTGGAGCTTTGAGATTTAATGAGTGCCCTGCTGGGTTTCAAACTTGAATGGGGCCCATAAACCCTTTCTTTCATCTAATTTCTCCCTTTGGGAATGGGGAAGTTTATCCAACATCGATACCCCCATTATATCTTGGAAGTAAATAACTTGTTTTTTATTTTACAGGCACATAGGAGGAAGGGCCTTGTCTTGTCTCTGATGAGATTTTGGACTTTGAATTTTTGAGTTAACATTGGAAAGAGTTAAGACTTTGAAGAACTATTAGGAAGGCATGGTTGTATTTTGCAATGTGAAGAAAACATGAGACTTGAGAGGGCCAGGGGCATAAATATATTGTTTGGGTAATTGCCCCTACCCAAATCTCACGTTGAAATGTAATCCTCAATGTTGGAGATGGGGCCTGATGGGATATATTTTGGCCATGAGCATGGATTCCTCATGACTTGGTGACGTGCTTGCCATAGTAAGAACTCACAAGATCTGGTAAAGTGTGTTGGCACCTCACCCCTCCATTCCTTCTTGCTCTTGCTTTTGTCATGTGACATGCAAGCTCCCACTTTTCCTTCCACCATGAGTAAAAGCTTCCTGAGCCTCCCTAAAAGCTGAGCAGATGCCAGTGCCTTGCGTTCTGTACAGCCTGCAAAATTGTGAGACAAATAAACCTCTTTTTCTTATAAAATACCCGGTCTTTGGTATTTTTTTATAGCAATGCCAGAATAGCCTAACACAACTAAGTTGAGCACAATAACCCAGACACAAAGGAGGACAAACTACAATATATCATTTGATGATTCTCCAGAAAAGGCAAAACTAATCTATTTGATTTTTTAAAAAATAGGGGAGTGGTCATTAATTATATAAGCTATGAGAAAACAGTGTCTTAGAAAAATTCTATATTTTGATTGAGCTATTGGTTACACAATTATCTATATTTGACAAATCTCTAAATCCATGTCCTTTTTGTATGCAAATTATATCTCAATTAAAAAATATCTTTTTAAAATGATATGACGAGTGAGTATATAGTCAAATAAAATCAAAAGATAAAAATAAATGTAGACATATTAGACAAAATATACTATTTTGTGCAGATAAGAAATATTTAGGGTTAGCAGACTTTAGATGTATGTTCTCCTAAGTAAAAAGATAAGCTTTTCTTTATCATCAAAGATGATCCAAGAGTAAATAATAGAGTTAATACTTAGATTTGTAAAGCACCATTTCAATAGATGTTAAATACTAACATGAATTAAGATAGATTTTGTAGAATTTGTGGCAAAAGGTTCTCATCTTTCAGAATGCAGACACTTTACAATTTAGTTATCTTTTGAGCTGTATACTCTACACCAAAGTGCAAGGCAAGGTGTTTTGTTTGTTTGATTGCTGTTTGTTTTTTTAATTATGATGTATCTCTAACATCAATGATTGAAACAGGTAAGAAAAAAAGTTGCACTATGTTTGTTTGAGTAATATTGAGCTCTATCTTGGTAAAGAGAAATGACTTGGGTCACAAGCTGTAATATGGACAATTCAGAGTACAAAGCCAAAGAATATTTGAAGTTTATCTAGTTTCCAATATAACCATGCCCTTTTCTACCCTTTTCTTTACGGTATTGTATAATTACTTTATGACACAACATCTATACTACACGTGGGATGAGATGGAATAGGTACAAAGTTAATGATTCAATTTGACTACTTATTAACAGCAAGCAAAATAATTTGAAGAGGTTTGAGATTTTACATGTCTCTCTTTAACTTTATTTTCTATTTATATTGTTCTCATATTCTCTTTCTAACTTTCTTTCCACTTTCCCAACATCTTCTTTATTCAGTTTCTTTCACTCTTCCACATATGCTCAAAGATCTATCTCACCTCGATTAATTTAATCCAAATGTTTTTCTACAGAAAACTTTTACTCTCTCTGAACCATAGCATTTAATTTAATTTATTTCGTTAGTTAGGTTTAGTAACTTTACTCTCTTAAATGACACACATTTATTCTTTCATGGTCTCTGTGATTTGGGGGTCTAGGCACAAATTTGATTGTTGCCTCTGATTCAGGTCTTTCACAGTCTGCAATCAAATTTGGCCAGAGCTAGGGTCACATCTGAAGGCTTGACACGGGAATTATCTGCTGTTGTTAGCAGGATTCAGTTCCTTGAGGGCTGTTAGACTGAGGGGCATTTGTTACTTGATGGCTGTTGGCTAGAAGCCATCCTCAATGTCTGCCATGCCAAAATTTCCATCATGGCTAATTGCTTTATTGAAGTGCGCAAGGTCATATAAGTGAAATTAGGCAGTATTTGTCCTTCTGTGACTGACTTATTTTACTTAGCATAATGCTATCTAGGGTCATCCATATTGTTGTAAATGGTAGAACTTCTTTCTTTATTAAGTCTGAATAATATTCCATTGTGATACACGCATATCTATATATGTGTGTATAAATATAATATATATATGTATGTCTATATATCTGTCTATATAGATGTATATATCACATTTTCTTTATCCATTGACCTGTAAATTGACATAGGTTGTATCCATATCTTGGCTATTGTGAATAACACTACAATGAACATGAGAGTGCAGGAACCTCTTTGAAGTGGTGATTTTATTTCCTATGGATATATGTACCCGGATGTTGGATCACTGGATCATATGGTAATCCTATTTTCTTACGTTGTTTTAATTTTTTGAGGAACCTCCATTTTGTTTTCCATAGCTGCCACATCATTTTACATCCCCACCAACAATGTACATAAGTTCCAATTTCTCCACATCTTTTTCAATACTTATCTTTTGGTTATTTTTTACAATAATCATTCTGAGAGATGAGAGATTATCTCTTTTTATAGCTTTAATTTTCATTTCTGTGCTAATTAATGATGTTAAGCATTTTTTCAGATACTTGTTGGACATTTCTATGCCTTCTTTGGAGAAATGTCTGTGAAGTCCTTTGCTCATTTTAATATCATATTTGTTTTTTGCTACTGAATTGTAGGAGTTCCTATAGCAATTTGAAGTTCGTACAATGTCATTAACCCTTTAACTATATAATGTTCACTTTTTATGTCTCATGCTCCAGTCATATCTCTCTAAATTTTAAGCTTCTTCAGGGCTATGTTGTATATATTTATATAATTCAACAAAATTTATGTGTCTAGGCATTTAATAACATGAGTAATTGACAAATGTTAATATTTACCCTTCAAAGACCAAGTTATGTTGGAGTAGAATGATAGAGTGGATAGAACGCTGCAAGAGAAGAAAGCACACATTTTTATAGACTTTTCAGTTACTTAAAATACATGTGGGCTTAGTATTAAAATTATTCACATTTTGCTATACTAAGGTGGCAAGAATAGCACCAAATATGTTTACCTCCACAATAAATACTGTGAAAATCACATAAAATGTGCATGCAAGGGATTCGAAATTTGCCAAGAAAAAATATGTTTTAAATAACAGTTCATTGGAAAGGGAGAAAAACAATGAGAAGAAGACAAAGAGTGAAAGGAAGAAGGATGAAAAGAAAAAGAAAGTAGAGGAGAAGGAGAAGAAAGAGATGGGGGAAAGGAGGTAAAAAAGAAGGCAGAAGAAGAATGCAGAGAAGAAAAATAAAGCCAAGGGAAAGGAGAAAATAAAATTAATTTCTCACAAAGTTACATCATATTATTTTAAAAAAATAGTAGTTTCAGTGTAATTCAACAGACTTCATATTGCTAACTCATTCAAGTTGCCAAATCATCGGAAAGAAAATCATGGGATAAACATGTCTGCCTCTAGTTTTTAAAACTTAGCAGACTGTGTAATACATTTCCTCACTGTATTACTTTAATAAGCTATGAAATCTAAGCTTTAGGTTTGAAATATAAACTCATTGCAGTAGGCAGAATTTTAAATTCCCATCTTTTGTTTATTAAATTAAACGCTAATTTGTGAAAGGGCTTTTGTAGATGAAATTAAGGTTATGGATGTATTAATCTGTTTGGCATTACTATAAAGGAATATCTGAGAGTGGGTAATTTGTTAAGTAAGTGGTTTATTTGTCTCATGGTTCTGCAGGCTCTACAAGAAGCATGTCACCAGCATCTGCTTCTGGTGAGGACCTCAGGAAGCTTTCAATCTTGGCAGGAGGGGAAGAGGAGTCATTGTGTCACAGGGCTGGAGAGGGAGCAACAGAGACAGGAGGTGATGCTAGGCTCTGTTTAATAACCAGTTCTGTGAACTAGAGTGATAATTCACTCATTATTGTGAGGATGGCACCAAGACTTTGATGAAAGATCCAGCCCCATGACTCAGATACCTCCCACTAGGCCCCATCTCCACCACTGGGGGGTTGCATTTCAACATGAGATTTGGAGGGGACAAATATCCAAACAATATCAATGGAATTCACAATAGAGGGAATATCTTCAATTATTCAGATAAACCCAATCTAAATACTAAAACCTTAAAGGTAAGGACATTCTCCAGCTGGAGTCAGAACCATGCAATAGAAAAAAACAGAAATGGAGCTGAAGGAGAAGTCAGAAATATTCAAAGTGTGAGAGAAACCAGATACACTGTTACTAGCTTTGAGTTTTAAGGGCTCTTGTGCAAAGCCCAGAAAGAGGCATCTAGGAGCTCATAGAAAGCTCCTATGAGAAGGAATATAGGCAGTCTGTCGGATCCTCTTTTTAACATCCAGCAAAGAAACTGGTAACTCAGTTTCAGAACTGCAGAAACTGAACTGCAAATAACCTGAATGTGCCTGAAGGTAAATTCCTCCACAGAGCCTCCTGTAAGGAAAGCAGCCCTGTGGACACCTTCATTTTCGCCCTGCGAAAACCCATGTTGGACTTCTTATGTCAGAACTTCTCATATTCAAACTGAGCTAATAAATCTGTGTTAGGTCACTACATTTGTGAGAATTTGTTAAGGCAGTCATAGAAAATAAGCACTCATTAAATTACATTTCTGGACTTCAAATAAAAAAAATCAATTTTATCATAATGTCTGACATAAAATTGAATTTCTAAAATTTCCAAAATACATATTCAAATTGTATTATTTTCACCTAAATTATCTATTGGTTCAAAAGAGATGATGATTTTGATACAAAACAATGGCCACATTATTTCTGTTCTCATTTATTTGTGTATAAACATCATTTTCTTCATTAGAGGGAGACATAATTGCCCAATATTGCAATAATTGCACTGAATCAAACATAAATATTTTATAAGATATCGTTATATTTTATAAAACGTAAAGAGAAAATGCAAGGAAATTCATAGCATTTGCATTTTAGATAGCTAGATGATCTGAAAACCAGACACTTTAAAATAACTGGGTCAAAAGAGCATAGGCTATCTTTGCATAACAAAGAAAAAACATTATATAGGTGGAGATAAATTATTTCAATGTGAACAACATGCAATTTGCCATGTGGCTATTGGATTCATGAGCCAATTGTAAAATCTATAGTGTGTGACAATGTAGTTGCTTCTTCCTAGGTATCTACATAAGACTGAGATATTTCTTTTCAGAGTTCTATTTCTCTTCTAGTCTGTAAAACATTTTTATTTACACAATTATTTATTAGTTTTAATCTTTGGAAATGAAACAAAAAAATAAGGCAGTGTCCCATATTTATGGCCTTTGGTCCAGCCTTTCGAAGTACAAACGTATGCCCAGAAAATATTGTACTCATTTAGGGTTTAGTAGGGTCAAAGAGACTACTGTTTATATACATTTGATTAAGCAATTTGATAAAATAATAGTATATTGTACAATAGTCACAAAGAGTTATTTAAAAATTTTGGGATTTATTTTCTAATAAGATTATTTAATTAACAATTAAAACGAATATTTTATGAATATAATGATTTGTAGATACTGATACTGAAGACATACACTGCATGTGGTTTGAATTATTTGGTGTCTCCCCCCACACCACCAGCCAAACACTATATTTCAAAAAAAAAACCTTATGCTAAAAATAATTCAGTATGTGATTCATATAAACAGATCTTCTATGTGTCACATGAAAAATATTTTCATTTACTAATACTTAGTGTTTTATCAAATATTGAGTTCCTTTATAGCAGGCACTATTTTTGGTGTAGGGGTTATAGCAAAGGACAAATCAAGTCTATAAAGGGTGATAATAAAAATAAAATAAAAGTGAGTGAGCAATGTGTAGTGATAGGTGTTACAATTTTAGTTAGAATATACAGCTAAGAAGTTTTCAGGCCAGGAACGGTGGCTCACACCTGTAAACCCAGCACTTTGGGAGGCCGAGGAGGGTGGATCATAAGGTAAGGAGTTTGAAACCAGCCTGGCCAACATGGTGAAACCCCCTCTCTTCTAAAATTACAAAAATTAGCTGGGCATGGGTACATGCACCTCTAATCTCAGCTACTTGGGAGGCTGAGGCAGGAGAATCACTTGAATCCAGGAGATGGAGGTTGCAGGGAACCAAGATCACGCCATTGCATTCCAGCCTTAGTGACAAGAGTGAAATTCTGTCTCAAACAAACAAACAAAAAACAGAAGAAGAAGAAGGAGTTTCCATGCATCAGAATAAACTGAGGGAATGATTTATGGAGATATTAAGAATAAGAGTTTTACCCATGACAGCCCCTTCATGGGAGTGTGATTGGCCTGTTGGAGATACAACAGAGGACTGGAGGACATCTGCCTGAAAGGACGAAGTTGAAGGTTACAATAGAATAAAGAGCCTTGGGCCAGGTTACTTATACAAGACCTTCTAAGCATAGCAAGGATTTTGAACTCTATTATATGTGTGATACAAAATCATGGCAAGTGTTAAGCCACGTACACTTTAAAGGCACCATTCTGACTGCCTAGTGCTAAATAAATTGACGTGAGACTCTAAGCAGTGAGTTTAATAAAGTGTCCTTTGTGATTTTCCAAACAATTCATGATGATAACATTGAAAAGTATGGTAATTACAGAAGTGGTAGAAAATAAAAAGATTTGGGAAAGATTTTGAAAAATATAATTGGTAGATGTAGCTGTGGATTAGATAAAAGGACTGAGAAAAAGAGGGGACTCAAGATTTTCTCTAAAGATTTTTTCCTTGAGCAACAGGGTGAATGGTAAATCATTATTAAAATGGGAATAAGAATTGAGGAACAGTGTATCTACAAACTTGTATTGGGCCTGCTTGTATTCAAATTGTTTATTAGACAACCAAATGGAGACATCAACTTCACAACAGAATATATGAATTTGGAGCTCAGGAAAACAGCTTTGACCTGAGATACAAATTTAGGAATCATTAACCTTTAAATGATATTTAAAACTATGAGGCTAAATGACTTGGCTTAGAGAATAGATTGAAATGGAAACAAGATGAAGCCTAAGTTCTCAGTCATGAGATATTATAATGCTCAACATGTAGGAAGAGATGAAAACACCATTAACAAGTAGTAGATACACTATCAGTAAAGTAAGAGAAAAACAGGAGTCTCAGAGCAAAGTTAAGAAAAGTTTCAGGGGGCCAGGCCTATGACTCATGCCTATAATAACAGCACATAGGGAGACCAAGGCAGGTGGATTGTTTGAGCCCAGAAATTCAAGATCAGTCTGGCCAACACAGGGAGACCCCTGTCTCTACAAAAATTTCAAAAATTGCCTGGGCATGGTAGTGTTCACCTGTAGTCCCAGCCACTTGGGAGGCTGAGGTGGGAGGATCACTTGATCCCAGGAGGTTGAAACTGTTTGTGTCACTGCACTCCAGCCTGGAAAAATGAGCAAGGCACTGTCTCATTCCTTTTTCAGGAAAGAGAGTGATCAACTGAGTCAGATATTTTTGAGGGTAGTTGTAGAGCATGGATAGAACGTCAGATGTGGCAATGACTGAAGCCCTGGTTTAAAGGAATGCAAAAAAAAAAAAAAAAAAGAAGAAGAAGTAGAGAAGGGAATACAGATATAGAGCAAAAGAACTAAAGATAACTTCAGAGAAAATGATCAATTAAGATAAAGCATGGTTGCATGTGCAGCAAAGGAGCAGAAGCTTGCTGGGAAGTCGTTGGTAGCAAGGGGCTGGGGGCAATTACAAGCAAGGGGAGTCTCTACAAACCTTAGGCTAACTAACTCATGGAAAGTGAAGGGATTGTCCAAGGAATGACTGAAAGATGTAAGAAAATTTTAGTTTCTGGAAAGCACTTTTGTAGTTTAGACAGGCTAGGGAAGGATGTGGAATCAGGTCAGTTTACAGCATGAATAGAACCATAGGGGGATAAAAGTCCAGGTGATGAACTATGCCCTGGGAAACATGGACATTTCATAATGATTGAGGTCAACAGGGTTGATTATTCACCATTATAATCCTAGACTCATCATTGTTTCAATGGATCATGAGTTCCAATTCTTACTTGGGACTGGACTCTGGCTGTTTGTAGTGATTGGGTTGGAACTGCTAGTAAGTAAAGATGGATGGGGGCATTAGGGCCTCTCAAAGAGTATGGCAAGCCATGTTAAAAGTAATGTTGGAAGGCCGAGACGGGCAGATCACAAGGTCAGGAGATCGAGACCATCCTGGCTAACAGGGTGGAACCCTGTCTCTACTAAAACTACAAAAAATTAGCTGGGGTGGTGGCAGGCACCTGTAGTCCCAGCTACTCGGGAGGCTGAGGCAGTAGAATGGTGTGAACCCGGGAGGTGGAGTTTGCAGTGAGCCGAGATCACGCCACTCACTCCAGCCTGGGCGACACAGCGAGACTCCGCATTAAAAAAAAAAAAAAAAAATGTAATGTTGAAGTTGCTGGAGGGCTTTGAGACGACTTTTCAGAGAGCAAATATAAATATAGTGTGACTTTCACTCTTTATTCAATAAATTTGTACATATTTTGTGTATTTTCCATGTGCTGGATTCTGTGTTGGGTACTGGCAATGTAATGAGGAAAACCAATTACTTCCTTTCATTTAAGAGTTACTTAATTTATATTCAACGTGGCCCAGATAGATTTCAAGATCTAGTTATATGTTACAATCCCTCAATTATAATTTTCTCTTAAAAATGCTACAATATCAACTTTATTCTCACTTTAAATTAATCTTGGAAAATACGATCCTAAAATAACATCTGACAATTTTCAATCTGTGTATATCAGATCTTGATTTAAAAAGTATTTGGCAGTCATTTAGTTTCCCACCAAATTGTATATATTTAACATAAAGACAAAATCTTAGAGTCTGTGAGATATTAAGTTTCATGCTTATGATTTCTCTTAACACTGTGTTTCTTAATCTGCTATAAAATCTCTGCAAATCAGAAATTCTGTTGGATAAAAAACGAATAAAATCTTTTTAAGGCTTTTGATTTATAAATAAAAAGACTCTTATTTGACTGCCCTATAGATCCTTTGAGAAAGCTAATTCAACAGTTTAAATATTCCCTCCAGGTACACAATCCTTAATAAATTGATTTAAGAGATTTCCTATTTGACATAATACCCTGAGACAAGATTGCTTAATTTAATGGCCTTTATGACTACAATTTCCAAAAAGCATTCCAAAATATTAATATTATGCCTTGTTTCTTTGGAAAAATAACAAAATGCTTCTGACTATTAATTTTGAGATTTTACATCAGGCTTGCAAGGGTATTTGGAGTTGAATGAGGACTGATATTTATAATCTTTAGTTATAGGAATTAAGTCCACAACAATACATAAAACAGCATTATAATGATTTATTTCTAAATAATTAAAAGTTATTTTGCTCTACAGAGCTTGAACATTTTCTACTGTGCATCTAATACTTCATTGTTACTGAGAAGTAAAACATTTAAAAATAACCAAAGAGTAAGCTAATTCATTCATAATTTTGAATTTATCATAAAATTTTTGTAAACAGAAAAATAAAGCCGTTTTATCACTTAAGATTTTTTTCCCCTTAGATAGCAAAGAACTGGAGTATTCAACACATCAGACGTACATGGAAATTATTCAGGAGACATTTGTAGAAAATTGGATGTGATCCAGACCACAATGACCTCAATTGAAATTGAAAAATTCACAGGAGACTGATTACAGAAGTGGGAAGTTAAAGATATGGAAATTACACTTGATAGACATGACACAATTTTAGCTAAGAATAAGGAGAGCACTAAAAGCTATAAAAAGGAAAAGTGATGGCCTGGAAAACAAGTCAGGAGCATGCAGCATCCAGGGCTTTTTTGTGGAAAGACAGATTTTTTTATTGTATGAAAAAATATATTAGTATAGCCCCAATTTAATTACTCACTGAAGAGCAATATTGTATTCTACTGCAAAATGTAGAATTTAAAAAATATCTGAAAATGACTTTACCAATTAAAATTCAGGTGAATAATGTTGAGGAACTTCTCTATTTGGACAACTACATTGTTAATACTAATGAGAGAAGAACATGAAATCATTTATGTTCACAAGTCCACAATTTAGCACTATTTGCTAATGTTTGATGTTATATTTTCTAAAATATTTGTGATTTGAAAGGGAGCTCCATTTGAGACTATTAACTTTTTGAAGCCAATAGGAAAATATTACCTAATTTCTTAACATTCTTTCCCCAAACATCACTGGCAATTCTTTTTGTCTCAAGTAATGACTCTTCCACCTTCTCCACTTAACTTTTAAATGCATAAATGTTGAGAGCTTAGAACCTCACCAAAGAGCTTTTCTGTATTTTTTCTCTCCCAAGGGGACCTCATGCTATTTCGTGGATTTTAATGCTCCCTATGCTTGTCATCTGAAGACATTCAATTCACATCTCCATCCTTAACCTTTCTGTTGAGTGCAAGACTCTCATATACAATATTATACAACTGCTTACTACTCAAAGTTTTCACATAGAAGTCAAATATATGTCTCACAGTTGACACTGCCAAACAGAATTATATATGTTTCTATTCACAAACCTGCTAGCCCCCAAGCTTTACTCCTTTAAGCAAGTGGCACTATCACCGAACACTTAGAATGAAACATAGAAGTCACCCTAGATACTTCTCTTTTTCTTATACCCTATAGCCTGTTCATTAATATGTCATATCAGCTGAATCTCCAAAATACTATGTATAAAATTAAAATTCTCACCATCTGTTCCTAGTCCAATCCTCCTTTTAGCCCAGTGTGGCTCATTGGTCTTTAAATAGAAGTATAATAAATGTGTTAGGCACTAGAGATTAAAGCATCTTCTTAAAGACGTAAAAGCCGGGCCTTTATTCCGTTCACCACATACTCAACATGAACACAGAAGCCAGCAGGGGAACAACAAGAACTCACAATTTTAGTATATAGCATAACATCTTCTAATAAAGTTGTGACCATGACGCTATAGAAACACTCAAGATTTTTAAAGAAGAGGTAAGAGTTTCCAATTTAAGACATGCTAAAACACATTTGGTGAAGATAAAATAGCATTGAAAAAAGCTGACAGATAGGAAATAGCACTTTTACTGGCATTAAATTGGCTTCACAAAGAGCACAAGATTCATTTAGTCATTTAAAATATATTGATTGGGTACCTTCTGTGTCAATGAGCCCTGTTCTAGGCACTAGAGATATAATATAATATAATATAATATAATATAATATAATATAATATAATATAATATAATATAATATATAAAATAAAATAAATGTGCTCTCATAGAGCTTAGATTCTAGAGGAAGGAGAAATACATTAATCAATTTGACAAATTCAAACACTGATAAATGCTAGGAGGAAAACAAAATGAGGTAAACAAAGTGAGAGTGGCTTGAAGCTAGGAGGCCTCTCAGTGAAGCTGACAATAGATTGGGGACCAGAAGAGTAGAAAGGAGGCTGCCATTTGCAAATCTGAGGTAGAAGCACTGTTGGGAGAAGAGAATGGGATGTTTTAAAGTAATAAAAATGACTTGTTTCAGGTTATTATAATATTAAGAAAAATATTTTGACATAATGTCAATTTAAAATTATTGTTCATATATTCGATGAATAGTATGGTCTCAACTCTGTTAATGATTTTAATAAAACATAATATGTAAATTAGTAGAATAAACTGAAAGTTTATTAAAGTACGATCTTTACAATACAAACATATAATAAAAGCACCTACTCTACATTAGTTTTTGCAATAACCTTTCCATCTATATCCATGTCTAAGCCACATCTATAGGGTAGATCAGAGTGCAAGTTCTAGACCGAGGCTACCTGTATTCAATTACTTTCCCATTCCATGCTGCATAATCTTGGGCAAGTTATATAAACTTTAGGGGTCTCAGATTATACATTTGTAAAATCAGGAATAGTAACATAATCACCCTATGGGTTGCTGTGAACAATCATTGAATTTATACAAACAGATCACACAGAAAATTGTGCAATATAGTAAATGTTTATCAAATGTTTGTTATTGTTTTAGTCATATTTATGCTAATGACAATGGGTAATTTTTTAAAATCTCAACTAAAATACACACATTTTAGTAGAGGAATTATGGAAGCTTTCGTTTATTTTTATTTTTAATTCTCCACAATTTCCTAAATGAGCAAAAGTAATTTCTGCTTAAACACAGAAATACTTTCTGAGAAACAAGTCATTAAGCGATTTTATCATTGTGTGAACATCATAGAGTGTACTTTCACAAACCTAAATGGTTTAGTGTCTTAGGCTATTCTTGCAACACTATAAAGAAATACCTGAGCCTGGGTAATTTACAAAGAAAAGAGGTTTAATTGGCCCATGGTTCTGCAGGTTATACAGGAAGTGTGGTATCAGCATCTACTTCTAGTGCAGGCCTCAGGGAGCTGACAATCATGGTGATGAGCAACAGAGAGTCAGCATGTCACACGGCAAGAGTGGGAGCAAGAGAGGAAGGTGGAAGATTCCACACACTTTTAAACAACCCAATCTCATGAGAACTCACTCACTAGCATGAGGACATCACCAAGCCATTCATAAGGGGTCTGCCCCCATGTCCCAAACACCCACCACCAGACCCCACCTCCAACACTGGTGATTACATTTCAACATGAGATTTGGAGGGGACAAACAACCAAACTTTGTCATTTAGCCTACTACACCTAGGCTGTATGGTGTACCCTATTGTTTCTAGGCTATAAACCTGTACAGCATATCACTGTACTGAATATTATAGGCAATTTTAACTAAAGTATTTGTGTATATAAACATATCTAAACATAGAAGAGGTATGGAAAAATACAGTATAAAGTATTTTATGCTACACCCATATAGGGTAATTACCATAAATGGAGCTTGCAGGACACGACGTTGCTCTGGGTAAGTCAGGGAGTGAGTGGTGAGTGAATGTGAAGGCCTAGGACATTACTGTACACTGCTGCAGACTTTATGAACACTCTATATTTAGGATGAACTAAATTTGTAAAAATATTTTTCTTTCTTCAATAATAAATTAAACTTAGCTTACTAGAAGACCACCATTGTACTTACGGTCCATCACTGGCTGCAATGCCATTATGTGGTACATGATTGTGTTATTTTCCTAAGCCTAAATATCAAACATGTTTTTAAAAAGATACAAGTGAAAACTAAGGTTACCTGTTAGAATACGTTCAGTCTTCAGCTTGAGTGCATGGGGCCTATTGCAAGGACTCAGTTAAATATGGAGATATAATGATATACCACAAGAAAATGTTAAACAACATGGAAATAGTATCCTCCAAATTACAGAAAGATTATATCTCCATTTGAATTATATTTCCCAGGAGAATTGGTTTATAAATATTAGTGTACTCCATTCACCTGATGCATTAGTCTACCCAGCTATCATAATAAAATACCATAGACTGAGTGGCTTAAACAACAAAAATATATTTCTCACTGTTCTGAAGGAAAAGAAGTCTAAGATCAAGGCACTGGTAATGTAGGTTTCATTCTTCTCTGGGGATATAGGCAGCTGCCATTTTGCTATGGGCGGGCTCACAGGGCCTTTTCTTTATGCTGTCCAGTGGTAGAGAAGAGATTGCAGAGGGCTCCCTGATGTCTCTTATTATGAAGACACTAATCCCATCTTGAGGATCCATTCTCATTATTGCATCTAACCCTATAGGTCCCATCTCCAATTATTATCACATTAAAGTTTAGGGCTTCTGGCTGGGCATGGTCACTCACACCTGTAATCCCAGCATTTTTGAAGGCCAAGGCAGGAAGACTGCTTGAGTGCAGGAGTTTATGCCAGCCTGAGTACATAGTGAAACCTCATCTATACAAAAATACAGAAAATTAGCCAGACATGGTGGCGTGTGCCTGTAGTCCCAGCTACTTGGAAGGCTGAGGCAGGATGATCATTTGAGTCCAGGAGGCAGAGATTGCAGTGAGCTGAGATTGTGCCATTGCACTCCAGTCTAGGTGACTTTGTCTCCAAAAAAAAAAAAGAAAGAAAAAGGAAAAGAAAAATTAGGGTTTTAATATCCTCCAGTTCCAAGATTCAATGGTAAAGCGCAATGGTCATGGCACCTTTAATGGGTGTTGTGCTCATACAATGTCTTACCTTTTCACATGTTCTATGCAGATATGGTGGATTTTTGCTACCTTGGGGCCATACTTGGGAAATGAGAATATTTTGCAACACTGCAGATGGATAAATCTGCAAGACATGCCAAACAACCTTTCCTATTCAGAGTGTTCCTGATTCCCCATGGTATTGCTGAAAACATGGATACAGGTTCCCTGTTTTCTGACGGCTGTTGGAACCCACAGATCTATCTCTCCTTCTCCGCCTGCAAAGCTGAAGCAAAATATTTCCCATTGACCTCTCCAAAGAATAGTGTCTCTCCTATGGGTCCATTTCCTCATGTCTCTCAAATATTTGTAAGACAAGATTTTGGAGGTAAAGGCTATATTTCTCTTTTCAGTCATACTACACAATGTCCCCTGAGGGGGTTAGCTCAGGAGACACTACCAGCTAAAAGAAGGATAGAAAATTTAAGACATATGGAAAAAGTTAAATATAAATTGACATCTAAAAATAGAGGAATGAAACGTTTTCTATTGGATTTAGCAGTAAGGAAACCAATGGAAATTCAGAGAAGTATTTCAGGGGAATGATTGCGCTGAAAGTCAGAATGAAGTTGGCAGAGATTTAAATGAGATGTAAGAAAATGGAAACATCAAGGAGACTAATGAAATTTAGTTAGAATTTAACAAACTACAATGAATAGCTATCTACCTATCCCATGATTTTGGCAACGTTGTAATTGTGAGAAATTTTAAGAGGTGTGGTGCATTTTATGATTCATAGTTTTGCCCCTAGGGAACTCATTAATTCTCTTGCTAATTAATTTTGGTAATAATGCAAATAAGGGGATATAGTTTAAAATAGACTTCCTTTTAATTGATGTGTCATAAAACCTATTTCTATAACTGATACATTCTTTATCAAAATTTAATACTAAGAGCAGCAGGACATCATTTGAAATGTTCATACTCAATATGCAGGAGTAACATTAAAAAAATTTTAAGCATGTAAAACAGTGATATATAATATGGTTAAGACAATAATCAATAAAACTGATTTTCTGTGACTAGTTGAACATATGATAACCGAGATAAAACCCATTATTCTTCTGAATCTAGTAATATTTGTAATTTTAAAATGAGTACCAATAGCCTTTACAAATTTTGAAAAACTATGTTATAAGCAGAATAAAAAGCAAAAGGTAAATTTATTAATATGTACCTCTATTAGAAACTACACAAAGAAGTAACAAAATCCAATGTAAATCCTTAACAAAATTGGTTTTCAGTTTATGGTTGTGTAAAATAAGTCCCATCTAAGTAAAAATCAATACTCTGAATTGGTCTGTGCCAGTTTGCTATAACTATAAAAGTCAAGTATTTCTCTCAATTGCAATACCGCTGCTTAACCTTAGCTGAAGAAAACTTTATAAGGAGAAAAATAGAATCCGTTGAGAAAAAAAAAAAAAAAAAAACTCATGCTATAAAATATAGTAAGCAGTAAACATTACTGGACAAAGGTTTAGCAAATATTAGTACATATTGGCATATATATTTAGAAATAGATATGTGATTAACCAACAATTATTGACTGAGTTTGAATGAATGATTAAATAATAATTTCTTTTTTGAAAAAGCAATGAAGTCATGATTAGCCAAGAGAACACGCATCACTGGCCACCACAATACTTCTTAAAGTTTTCCTCAGTATTTTCTTTCTGTTTTATGATGAATATCTCCAAAAGGCAGACACAACTGAAATTTAAGTCTATCCAAGTTATTGCTTATTAGCACTTTTTGTGCTGGATGAGTAAGAGGTGATTCATAAGCTTATTATTAAAGGGAATTTCTACATTGTCTCCACTCTAAATTAATATCAGTTATGCCTCCCTTTCATTAATATGAAAGTGAATAATTATTAGAATTCATGTTTATCCTTGTTTCTAAGGAAAGATTATCCCTGATTTCATTTTTCTCTTTAGTAATTCCATCCCCCTCTAACCATGTCTTAATACTATCTAAACAGTAGAGTATTAACTATACTATCTATACAGCACTCACTGTATAGATCAGCCAGTTTAAATCATTAGGATTCAATTAAAACAAAAGGACTGTCAATACCTCAATAAAATTTTGCACCAACAGTTTAACATTGTATTCATGTAACACTGGAAATCCAAGATTAAGCAGCCTAAATGCCTGTCTCAATCCCACATCTGAGTCACTAATGTTGTCTAGACACCACCTATATTTTCTAGATATATTTTTCCAAAACAAGCAACATAAATAAAATGAAAGTTGTCCTAATTATTAACATATGCTGCAAATCCCATCCTTCTTGCTTTCTTAATGGCATTAATCAACTAAAATTATTTTTTCTTTCTGTTTTGTTTTGGGGGACAGTCTCACTCTGTCGCCCAGGCTGGAGTGCAGTGGCATGATCTCTGCTCACTCCAACCTCTACCTCCTCGGTTCAAGCAATTCTTGAGCCTCAGCCTCCAGAGTAGCTGGGATTACAGTAGCATGTTGCCACGCTCAGCTATTTTTTTTTTTTCTTTTTTTAAAATTTTCGGTAGAGACAGGGTTTCGTCAAGTTGCCCAGGCTGGTCTGGAGCTCCTGGCCTCAAGTGATCTGGCCATCTTGGGCTCCCAAAATGCTGGGATTATAGGTGTGA
Organism: Rhinopithecus roxellana; assembly: GCF_007565055.1. Taxonomy (NCBI): domain Eukaryota; kingdom Metazoa; phylum Chordata; class Mammalia; order Primates; family Cercopithecidae; genus Rhinopithecus; species Rhinopithecus roxellana. Next base: position 144,432,350 of record NC_044556.1, on the reverse strand, counting down.
GCCACCATGTCTGGCCAATCAACCAAAATTCAATCTAGGTCTTGAAGCTATAATCTTTTCCACATCGAGGGATCTTTCTTACGGCCTATAATGCAGTCATGCCCTCTCTAATTTAAGAATATCCCCTTATTCATATCCTCATTTCCTGAGGAATATATTTCTTTATCTACCTCAGAAATATATTTCTTTATCAATGAAGTTCATGTTAAAGCTCAACTTTATGTGTGGAATTAATTTCTATAAAAATTCTGCAACAAAAATGGGACGTATTTAATGCTTGAGAACTCCAAGCCTTGAGATGGCTGTGAACTTTCTACACCCACATTTACAAGTAACTACATGACAAGGTCAAGCTAGAATATAGCTCCAGAATTCTCTGTATGACTTTCTACAATTTATTTGACGTTCGCAGATTGGTGGTTACTCTAAGTCTGTATTTTCTCTGAAACGTAAGTCCCAAAATATTTTAAACATAAGAAATTGAGAAAAAAATTAAAGACATCTTGTTTCAGTCCCTTCATTCACTGGCAAACTTTTACATTGAGTAATTCATAACAGCTACCCACATTTTTCACAGTCCCTGTTCCTTAATGCTCTGTAATTCAACTCTCAATAATCTATTCTAACAGCTGCTATGAAGGCTCCATTGATCTCCCACTTTCTAAAACTAAAAGCTTTTCTTCACTCATTCATCCTGGCCTCTGTGCAGCATTTGGCACATTTAGCTTTTCTGAAAATTTCTCTTCCTTGGGCTTCCATGGGATGAGGCCACTACAATATATTACCTTTCCTCCTATATCATCAGTCACCTCCACTCTTACTTCATTTGTCCCTTACCCTCCTCAAATATGAATGTGCTACGAGTCTGTTTTATTCATGTCTTAGTCTACATCTCTTCTTCAGAGATCACCACAAATTTTGCAGCTTCACCTTTATCTTGTTCATATGACATATTGCTGCAAAGAAACATATACATATCCACATTTATACATGCATGTACATATATTCCCACATTTTCCTGTGGGTATGCCACTTACGTTAGTTGTGTATGTGAAGATGTGTATATGCTTATATAGATAAAGAGAATCATAGAGATCGATGAGCAGATATAACACTGATGGCTCTACTGAGCTCAATTTTCCAACAATCTACTATATATACTTACCTCAATGCTCTATCACTCCAAACACTATGTATTTAATATGAAATTCATCTCTTCCATCTTCTAGTTGCATTTAACTCATCCTTTTTTTCATAATAGAGGCCATTATTTTATAACAGTATTCTTTTCTTCACCACATTCTAACCTAAGCTTTTATAAACCTGTACCAGCTATACCTGTATCTTCTAACACTGACTAGAATCATGTTAGTGAGCATTTTAACTTCTTCCCAGGCCTAGTTAAAATATGATACTTAGGGTACTCTGGAAATAATTTAATATAAAAGAATAAAATAAATTTTAATTATAAAAGAATGAGAATATTAATTATAAAAGAATAAATGAATTATCTATAAAAGAATAAAATTAATTATAAAATAATAAAATAAATTAAGTGTATTAGTCCATTTTCACATCACTGATAAAGACATACCAAGACTGGGAAGAAAAATAGGCTTAATTGGATTTACAGGCCAGGAATGGCAGCTCACATCTGTAATCCCAGCACTTTGGGAGGCCGAGGAAGGCGGATCACTTGAGGTCAGGAGTTCAAGACCAGCCCCTCCAACAAGGCAAAACCCCGTCTCTACTAAAGGTACAAAACTTAGGCATGGTGGCACATGCTTGTAGTCCCAGCTTCTTGGGAGGCTGAGGCATGAGAATCACTTGAACCCAGACTGCACTACAGTCTGGATGACACAGTGAGACTCTATTTCAAAAAAAAAAAAAGAATAAATAATTGGACTTACAGTTCCACATGGCTGGCGAGGCCTCAGAATTATACTGGGAGGTGAAAGGCACTTGTTACATAGGAGTGGCAAGAGAAAATTAAGAAGATGCCAAGGCGGAAACCCCTGATAAAACCATCAGATCTCATGAGACTTATTCACTACCATGAGAACAATATGGGGGAAACTGCCCCCATGATTCAAATTATTTCCTACTGAGTCCCTCCCACAACACATGGGAATTATGGGAGTACAAGTCAAGATGAGATTTGGATGGGGACACAGCAAAACCATATCACTCCTCCCCGGGCCACTCCAAATTTCATGTCCTCACACTTTAAAACCAATCATGCCTTCCCAACAGTCCCCCAAAGTCTAACACATTTCAGCATCAACCCAAAAGTCCACAGTCCAAAGTTTCAAGTCCCTTCCCTCTATGAGCCTATAAAATCAAACATAAGCTAGTTATTTCCTAGGTAAAATGGGTGTGCAGGTATTTGGTAAATATAGTCATTCAAAACGGAAGAAATTGGCCAAAATAAAGGGGTTAAAGGGGCCCATGAAAGTCTGAATTCCAGTGGGGCAGTCAAATTTTAAAGCTCCAAAATTATTTTCTCTGACTCCAGGTCTCACATCCAGGTCACACTGATGCAGGAAGTTGTTTCCCATGGTTTTGGGCAGCTCCGCCCCTGTGGCTTTGAAAGGTACCCCTTTTCTTTCAGCTGCTTTTATGCGCTGGCATTGAGTGTCTGTGGCTTTTCCAGGGAAACAGTGCAAGCTGTCAGTGGATCTAACATTCTAGGGTCTGGAGGACAGTGGCCCTCTTCTCACAGCTCCTCTAGGCAGTGCCACTCTGTGTGGGGTCTCCAACCCCATACTTCCTTTCCACAATGCCCTAGCAGAGGTTCTCCATGAGCACCCTACCCCTGCAGCAAACTTCTGCCTGGGCATCCAGGCATTTCCATACATCTTCTGAAATCTAGGTGGAGGTTCCCAAACCCCAATTCTTGATTTCCATGCACTGGCAGGCTGAACATCATGTGGAAGCCACCAAGGCTTGAGGCTTGCACCCTTTGAAGCCATTACCTGAGCTCTACTTTGGCCCCTTTCAGCCATGGCTGGAGCAGTTGGCACACAGGGCACCAAGTCCCTAGGCCACACACAACACAGGGACCCTGGACCTAGCCCCTGAAACCATTTCCTCCTAGGTCTCCAGGCCTGTGATGGGAGGGGCTGCTGTGGAGACCTCTGACATGCCCTGGAAACATTTTCCCCATTGTCTTGACAATTAACATTTGGCTACTCATTACTTATGCAAATTTCTTCAGGTGGCTTGAATTTTTCCTCAGAACATGGGTTTTTCTTTTCTATCACATTGTGAGGCTGCAAATTTTCTGAATTTTCATGCTCTGTTTCACCTATAAAACTGAATGCCTTCAACAGCACCCAAGTTACCTCTTGAATGCTTTGCTGCCTAGAAATTTCTTCCACTAGATACCCTAAATCCTCTCTCTCTCAAGTTCAAAGTTCCATAAATCTCTAGACTAGGGCAAAATGCCACCAGTTTCTTTGCTAAGACATAACAAGAGTTGCCTTTGCTCCAGTTCTCAGCAAGTTCTCATCTCCATCTGAGACCACTTCAGCTGGGACTTTATTGTCCATATTGCTATCAGGCTTAAGGGCATAGCCATTCAACAAGTCTCTAGGAAGTTCCAAACTTTCCCACATTTTCCTGTCTTCTTTTGAGCCTTCCAAACTATTCCAACCTATGCCTGTTACCCAAAGTTGCTTTCACATTTTTGGGTATCTTTTCAGCAATGCCCCACTCTACTGGCACCAATTTACTGTATTAGTCCATTTTCACACTGCTGATAAAGACATAACCAAAGCTGGGAAGAAAAAGAGGTTTAACTAGACTTACAGTTCCACATGGCTGGGGAGGACTCAGAATTATGCTGGGAGGTAAAAGGCACTTCTTACATGGTGGCAGCAAGAGAAAATGAGGAAGATGCAAAACAGAAACCCCTTATAAAACCATCAGATCTCATGAAGCTTATTCATTACCATGAGAACAGTATGGGGGAACTGCTCCTGTAATTCAAATTATCTCCCACCAGGTCCCTCGCACAACACATGGGAATTATGGGAGTGCAATCCAAGATAAGATTTGAGTGGGGACACAGCCAAACCATATCAATAGCCAAATGAATTTTGATGGTGTCAGTTTTCTTTGCTACTCAAATTCCAGGCTTCTGAGAGTTCTTCTTCTCCTTCATAAGAGCTTAAGTAGCAAAAAAATTTTTGTTTATTTATTTTTCCCCACTAGGTTCTGTCACATGATGTCTCAGGCAGTAGTAGTATTCTGTAACTTCCTCTGCATTACCAAGTTACCGCCATAAAATCCAGCTCTTTAAAATCTATAAGATTTTCTGCAATATCTAAAATATACATATGTCTATATGTTTGTGTCATTAAATATTTTTAATTTATCTATTCAAACATTATAGACTAAATAGAAAAAAAGGGAAACAATAAATAAAGTATTTTATATGCATAGCAAACTCTTCTCTAAGGTTCTGACTTATTTTTTTTTTTTCTTCCTATAGTAGTTCATTTTCACACTGCTATAAAGATTCTACCTGAGACTGGGTAATTCATAAACAAGAGAGGTTAAACTGACTCACAGTTCTGCATGGCTGAGGAGTCCTCAGGAAAATTACAATAACGGCAGAAGGTAAAGGGGAAGTCGGCACCTTCTTCACAAGATGGCAGGAGAGGGAAAAAGAGTGAAAGGGGAACTACCAAAAACTTATAAATCCATGAGCTCTCGTGAGAACTCACTCACTATCACAAGAACAAAAGGGGGGAACCATCCACATGATCCAATCACCTTCCACCAAGTTCCTCCCTTGAGACCTGAGGGTTACAATTCAACATGATATTTGAGCAGGGACATAGAGCCAAACCATATTATTTCCTCATCTCTTTTATTTACAAAGAGTCACTGCCTCCTGCCTGGAAGAAAATTTATATTAATTTGTGGGTTATAATCACATTATCTGTCATTAATATATTTATCTCTTTCATTTAAAAATAGCCCAACTACAGATATATTACAAATGACTTTTTCCGTTTTTGTATTCAAAATCATGTGAAAGTGACAACAAAAACACACTACTCAACTGAGAGCTACCATTGCTTGTATTAGAGAAGATTAAATTCTTAGGTTAGTTGACTTAAACTACTCATACTCGGTATATTTAACAGTATAAAAGCAAAATAATGATAATATGATAACTAGAGAAACATGGTAAATATGATAAATTACTCTAACATTTTATTTAGACTGCCAAATGATTAAGACTGTTGCAATGATTACTGTAATGATCACATTTTAAAAAGTAGCAAAATGAAGATATCTGCTTTAAAGATGACCTGAAGTTACAACTTGATAATACAAGTAAAATCAGTATTGGATGAAAAAATTCAATTAGTATGAACTGATTCGCTTGAGCAGCTTCAGAACTTAACCTCTAGTCTCCTCTTTTAGTTTTCCTAATTATGTTTCCTCTATATTATTATTATCACTACAGGAGATACCCAACATTCATTATTAATATTATTGGAGGTCCTTCCCCTCTCTGAATCTCTTTTCATCACATATTTTTATCACATGTTTTATTGTTCTTCTTTCTTTCTTCACCTATACGTGAGACTGAAGACTGCCTGACTATATAATAATGATGTCAGTGTCAGAGACAACACAAAGATTCCAGAAGAAAATTTAAAATATGTAATTCCTTTCTTTATAAATGTTGAACATTTAGAATGTTAAAAAAAATGAGTCAATGTCATTTGTAAACATGAATCATGTTTGCTTGGGCTCATCACTAAGCCTCAACTCCATGGACAAGAAACCACTTTAGCAATTTTGAAGTAGAATATAAGGAATTATACATCAAGAATTATCTGTATATTAGCAAAAAATGTTGATTGGATTTGGTAAATTATATGTAAACTTTTATCTAGTTCAGCTACCTGCTTCAAGGTAGCTGAAACTTTTTTATCCCAAGGGACATTAATTGAAATGTTTTATGAAAGACACAGTCCTTGTCAAATTGAAAGCCCATCAATTTAAATGAATATATAGCTTATTTTATATGTAAACAAAAATTTTACGTCCTCTAGCAACTCTACATATGACTTTGTAGTACATGCAGCATTATTACAATATGGGTGAGCATTAAATGTATAAAAGTAATTATAATTGAATACAGATTGCATGAAGTAAAAGGTAAATAATATTTAGTCAAACATATATTAAAAGGAGATGTTTACTTAATCTTATCTAAGCAATATTGCTTGATATTAAAACTTTAATGATTGTAATGACTTGTGCATAAGTAAAAGAATATTAAATCTAATTATGTTTTCTTTAAAGGTTTTAAACCATCTCTCTTTTATTCTGCTATACAGTTAAGAAAAATATCAATTCATACATTATTGTTATCAAAATAATTATGTTTTAATGTAGTTGAAAACTTAAGTTATATTTGTAAAATATTACAGAATAATTAAAGGAGCAAGTTATAAATGTTCAAATGTGCTAAATATCAGATATGCTGAAGAAATGTAATTGCAAGTCTTTGCCTACTTACCATTCCACTATAAATGGTAAAAGAAGTTGCTTATAAAACATAAGATTCCATTATCATCTACTACAAAACCATACATTCCCATATTTAAAATAAAGGCTATTTATAAAATCACATGTCAGCAGCTATTCAACATCAAAAGTAGAAGATATTTCAAGTTAATTGTAGTTGTTGTCATTCTTGACCCATTTTAGAAATAATGCATAGGCCTCAAAACATAAGAATTGCCTTCAAATAAAAACATATAAATCTGAAATGTGAAAATAAATATTTGAATGATATGAGTAGCTTAACAAAACAGAAAGTAAATATTCACTAGTATTCAAAGGCATTTAATTATAGAATATATCGCAATCTCTTACAGAATTGAAACTACTTATAAAATGGCGGCTCTTCCACAGGATATATAAATATGGCTTTATAATTTGTACCTATTCCGTGGTTAACTCCTTGTTCTATGTTAATGTATAAAGGAAGCAGCATTATTGCCTTAAGACTTTCTGAAATTCATCTACGATTTCTTCTCATATAGGTTTTTTCTTTAAATTTCATGTTCTAGTCCATTGATATTCATTCAATCTTTAGAAGTGTTTAATAATGTGAGTTCCTGGGTTTTATCTGTGGAAAGCCAGAATACCTGGAAAACAATGATATGGCAAAGCTGCCCAGTTCCCTCTCCCTTTCAGGGATCTGAATAACCTGAAACTCACTGTACCATGCAGCAAACTGAATACCATATAAGAATGCAATTGAATACAATTGAAAAGTCAGTTGTTGAGGTGTTTCATCAATATCATGCCTTGCTGTAACTGATAATTAGGTTAATCACAATCATTTTGTAATGCTGAAAACAATTTTACAAATATCATTTTACTCAAAATAAATATTTTATTGATTCTCATTCATCTTAAATTAGCTACATTTGCTTTTCAAAATATGATTGGATAGCAACTTTTTAAAGTTATATAAGATATGAGGCAGTGCTTTGTGATATTAAATCTGTATTCTCTATTTATAATAGTAGCAAACACTTGCTTATCATTTATTAGTTTGGCATTCTTCTCAAAGCCCTACAAGTATTAACTACTTTAACACATATAAATCTTATAGTTACTATTTCACAAAGGAGGAAATAGGCACATGAAAATGAATATTTTGCTCAACCTCACATAACTACTATGATAGAATAGATGCAAACTGAAGTAGTCAGTCTGACTCCAGAATACATGTTTTAGGCTATTATGAGTCACATATGATATTGTTTTCTTAGTGTTTGAGAGGCATTTAATTTGGATTAAGTGGGTTAGTGTTTATGAAAATATCAGATACCGCGCAGGCATTAAGTCCATTTTCTTCATTTCTGTCCTGTGACTTCACATTCACCTTCATGATAGGATCCAAGTGTCCATATTGTCTGCAGTATGCCCTTCCATCATGAGTCATGTACAACAGCTTTTTCATCGGTGGCTTCCATCCAAGACTTAGCTTCAAATAAGTACAACAGTAAAGAGTATTGAATTCTTGCTGATAACTTGGCTTCAAGTCAATTTTTTTTACATGAAGAATTACAGGCAAAGATTTATAACAAGTCATCTTCATCCCTAATTAATCAAACCTAGATATGAATTCTTCCTGTACTTCATGAATAGCAGACTTAAATTTAATTTTTATTAAAGGAAAATCAGATCTCTTTCCATTTTTTACAAATTAAAAATACTAAGAGCATACTTGATAAGTAGGAAATTTGATGGCAACCCTAGTATTAGAATTAGATGTCTCATCTTCAAAAGAACAAGATTTCTGGCTCTGTGTGCTGTTTGAAAACTCACAAGGGAGAGATAGGGAATGAAAGATAAAATAAGCAATAGGAGGTACTGATGAATTAGACACCAAGCTTAATCATTTTTCAGGATGTGGAGTGTACCAGAAATAGGTACTTTGCAGGATAATATATGATATTTCATGGGGTATTTTCCCCAGTGATTGATAATTAAATCTCCAATATTGTTCACAATTTTTCACTTTTAATACCTGCTGATAGTTTATTTCTATGAAGATAATCTTCTTTATTAAATAAAAGAAAATTTGAGATGGCTATAAAGATTGACAATGTGTCTTCTAAAATATTTAAACACCAATGATTTACCAACCTACTTATCCTCATTGTTTGCAATAGCCACTAGTTTTAGAAAGGGAATAAATTACCATTTCCATATTTCTTTTCACTTGACTCTGACCTTCCATGCTTGGAGGTCCCCTCCAATAGCAAACTGTCTTTCTGGATCCCTCAGTAACTTAGTTCCTAGATAACCACAAGTTTTTATTTTTAAATCTTACTTTCAGCAATTCCACAGCACTAAAGTTAATGACTTGCTAAACCCTTGAATACCATTAAAAGCAGAAGTTTGCACATTTGTCTTTTAACTTTGTATCTGTTCTACTTTCCATTCTTCTTTAAACAGTTGTTCTTCTATAAAGGCTCAGCAGGGAGCTGTTCCCCACAGGCTCAATGAAGTGTTCACATCCGCCGGTCTCTCTAGCAGCAGATTCAATACATTTATTTGGACAAAATTAGGCCCTTGAAACGTAGTGAGTTCTCAATTTATTGAATGGTAAAGCAAAAAACAAACCAACCAAAAAGACTAAACAGACCCTCGCATTTCCAATCTTCCAAATGTAACACCCATCAGACAGATCTTGATACATTTTTTAAAAATCAAAACTTTGCAACTCGATAAACAAAGAGGAAACTCCAAGAAATCGCCTTCATGTAAAAGATAAATAAAATTATAATGTCTCTGTATTCTTTGTACCTTTTTTTTGAAACTTAAATTATAAGAAAACAACAAATATTCTGCATTAAAATGTTTAAAATAAGCTAACCTAAATTTCTGATAATATTGTGTAACTAAATGTAATTCAACTTTAAGAAAGATAAGTATATTCCGCACGAAGTACATATCAAACATGTCAATATCAGTCAAAATTCTTTTCATAAAAACATCAGTACTACCAATAACTAACCAATAATGGATTTAGTGTTGCATGGAAATTTTCCAAACTTCCAACTACTTATTTGAAGGATTGTGTGTAAACCATAGTATGTCCAAATACACATACATTTCTCCTCATAGAGTAAAAAAAAAAAAAAAAAATTAGAACACACACAAATCAAAATCTAAAGTAAAAAAATGAGTATACTACCACAGAATTTCCATTTCAATTAAAATTAGCAGATTAGAGAAAGTGGTACACTATAGTTTAGATCATTATTATAAGAATCTGGTTAGTGTCAATTAAGCTGATGACATGTTTTCCATTGGTCCAAATATTGAGATGAGTTTTTAAAACAAATAGCATGTTGTTTTCCCAGATATCTTCTTTTGAGTGTTGGATATGTAATTAATGAAACCATTCAAGCTAAGAATAAATTGTCAGAAAATCATCCGTCTTTTTTGTTTATATATGTGTCATTTTATTAGATATTTGAGATGATTAATACACAGAAGGCTTCATTTCCGCTAGGGGTTTATAATCTTCTCTAAGTGTAAGGCAGACATGAGTTCTTTCTCTACATGCAAGGGAAGAAAACATTTTTTCTTTTCCTTTCTTTTTTTAACTTTTATTTTAAATTCAGGGGGCACATGTACAGGCTTATTGCCTGACTCTATTGTGTGATGCTGAGGTTTTGGGTATCAAAGATTCTGTCACCTTGGTACTGAATATAGGACCCAGTAATCGGTTTCTCAGTTCTTGACTCTAATCCCACCACTAGTAGTCCCCAGTTTCTAACGTTGCCACCTTCATGTCTGTGAGTACCCAATGTTTAGCTCCCACACATAAGTTAAAATATGTGATATTTCATTTTCTGTTTCTGCATTAATTTGCTTAGGATAATGGCCTCCAGTTGCATCCATGTTGCTGCAAAGGACATGAGTTTGTCCTTTTTTATGCCTGCATACTATTCCATGGTGTATAATGTATCATATTTTCTTTATCCAGTCCACTGCTGATGGGTACCTAGGTATCTTGATTTCATGTATTTGCTATTGTGACTAGTGCTGTAGTAAACATACAAATGCATATGTCTTTTGGGTAGAATGATTTGTTTTCTTTTGGGCATATATCCAGTCATGGGATTGCTGAGTCAAATGGTTGTTCAACTCTTAGTTCTTTGAGAAATCTCAAAACTGCTTTCCACAGTGACTGAACTAATTTGCATTCCCATCAGGAGTATATAGGCATTCTCTTCTCCACAGCCTCACCAGCATCTGTTTTTTTGTTTGTTTGTTTTTTTGTTTTTAACTTTTTAATAATAGCCATCTGACAGATGGAAGATGGTACCTCATTGTTGTTTTGATTTGCATTTCTCTGATGATTAGTAACATTTCATCAGTCTTGATATAAAATCACTTAACATAGGAAAAGGCCAAATCAAATCTGTTCTATTTGCTTTATAAATGGGGAAATCACTTTAAAAATGGCAGGAGAGTAGTGGATGTGGTTGAAGAAGAAGAGGGAACACGTAATAAATCTCAAATGTCATTCATCAAAGGATTTGATTCTAGGGTTATTGCTTTATTAAATTTGTCTAACTATTCCATACTTTTAAATAGAACACATGCATGAGATAATAGCAAACCCCAAGATTCCGTCTCAGCTCTAAATGAAAATGTCATTTGAGAGTTTGAATCCTTGATATAATATTATTAATTCTGATTTGATTTTTTACTGAAAATTTATTTTGACAATATGTTATCATAGCAATATGTTTCGCTGCCTAAAAATTAAAATGTGCTCTTTAATGAAGGTATATACAATTCATTGAAATCATGAAAAGTAGAAATGCATATTGAAGCTCACTTCCAGTGGTTACATAAAATAGGATGGTTTTAAGTGTGTTATCATCGTACCGTGCATTAGAGAGGAATATATGGATGACACGGTTGTAAGAAGTGATGTCTCCAATTGTCAATCAATCTGACCTAGCAAGGTGCTTCTATTTGTCATAACTTGAGATCCCTAATGGTAAAGGTGAAGCTGCAGACTAAAATGGCATTTCAATTCTCTGTTGATATTCACTCAAAGGAAGATATTTTCAAATAGCCAGTTGGTATGGTATAAATAAATTTCCCATAAAATGTGTCATGTTTATTCAGCTACAGTGCCACACTGTATTTTACACAAAATGTATGACCCTCCCCGAATGCATCATCTATGTGAATAGATAAAGGTTAATGAATAAATCTTTTCAAAAGTATATTTAAATAGTGCAATTAGCTGCAGGAAAGGATTCTGCTTTAAAATAAACCAAAATACAGTGTTTTCTTGATTACCAGGGACAACTAATTCCCTTTTCAGGGCTCATAAAAGGCTATGGAAAGGAGAGAGGGAAGGCTAAGCAGAGGATGACTTGGGTTCTTATTTCACTATGGTTTACATCGCATTTTAAATAAGCTTCATGTAGGGGAGAAAAAGGGTACCTCTTGATTGGATGAGAGTCTGAAATCCTCTGCATTATATCACAACGGCTATTATTCCCTTTGCAAAGACTTGAGAGTGGAAAGAATAAAGCAGACTAGCTAAGTAGAACAAGAATTGAACCTAGAAAGAACAGGGGACAAATACAAAGTTCAAGGGTATACAAAACCTCAGAATTTCCTGAATAAAAGGGAAATTTAGTCATAATTTCCTTGTTGTGTAACTTCATTCTTACTTCTGCCATAAATCATCTTTTCTCATTAGAATATGAGTTATAAACATTTAAGACTATGCTTGCCTAATGAGAGTTTGCTTGCTTCTCCTTGTCAATAAGAGGAAGAAAATTGTACTCTGTATCTAAGACGTATCTGTTAAAATTGGATCAAGAGTAGCCTATTTATGACATTCTATCAAAATTGTAACATGTTAGTATTTTCTAGCTATCATTGTAATAAGAGCCCCCAGCATACTTAACTTTCCAACATTGAAATGAGATTGTCTTTTAAGTTGGCAGCCTTTTCCATTCCAAAATAAAATAACTGCATATCAAATTGCTATCATGAGCCGTGTAGGAAGAAAGTGCTGCCGCACTCTGTGTTCTACTGAATCACAGTGTTTGTACTCTAAGAACATCAATATTTTTTTAATTACCCCTCTGAAAAATATTTGAAAGTATTCATACACTTGAAAACATTAGTTTATATAGGTCGGGTGCAGTGGCTCACACCTGTAATTCCAGTACTTTAGGGGGATGAGGAGAGTGGATCACGAGGCCAGGAGTTCCAGACCACCCTGCCAACAAGGTGAAATATGAAATACTGTCTCTACTAAAAATACAAAAATTAGCCGAGTGCGGTGGCAGGTGCCTGTAATCCTAGCTACTCAGGAGGCTGAGGCAGGAGAATTGCTTGAAAGCGGGAGGCTGAGGTTGCAGTGAGCCAAGATCGTGCCACTGCACTCCAGCCTGGGTGAAGGAGCAAGACTCCGTCTCAAAAAAAAAAAAAAAAAAAAGTTTATATATTCTAAAATGTCCTATTAGCCTGTGATTAATATGACTCAAACCACCAAGTTATATTTTCACCTGAAAAATTGCTTTAGAAATTGAAAAATGACACTTCACGCCTCTATTATTAATATGCTTTGGATTTTTGTAGCAAATACTTTGCGAGAAAAAAAAATTATTCTGAATAACTTTTAACATCATAACATGGCACCGTAGAACTGAATAAGCAAGTTTAAAGAGGGCAAACTAGAGACAACCAATTTAGTCCATTCCAGATCACAGAGAATTTTCAGGATTATAGATATTAGTGTTGCCAGGCTGGGAATATTCCATCTTGGGTAATGGCATTTAGTCTACTTAAACCCCTATGTGCTTTCATTTAACTGTGGTAGATTTCCTTTTCTGTCCCAAACTTCTGTGTTGTGATTTTATATACCAGAAAGAGCTGCTGTGTTCACTGATGGGAAAAGTAAAAAACTTAGTAAACAACCTATGTAAGTGTATCAAATATTATGGAATCCTTTCAAAGAAAAGAAAGAACTCAACATACATTAATATTTGAAATAGTTACAGTTATAACCCAAAGGAAATTTTACATTTAATAGTTTCACATGTCAAAATCACAAAATTATATGAAACAATATTTTTATCACCATTCACACTATGTCTTCTTTTAACTAATGTATATATTTTCAAGATTAAGGATAAAATAAACTTCTGAAAAATATATTCAAGAAAATATCCAAATAAGTAAAATTAGAAATAAGAAGTAAAATTACAAGTAGAAAAGAGGTAGTATATAAAATTAAGGACAATGCTGCATAATTCTTGTATTCATAAATTAATAACCTGAATTTATTTTAACAATCTAAATTTAAATTAATCAAATACAATAGCTTCAAATGTAAAAATGCAGAAAATGAAATTTAGAAAAATAATAAAGTTGTAAAAAAAATTATCTCCCCTCTTTGTGTACAACCCTTTACTCTAACACAGACACAGACACACACACACACACACCATCCATCCATCAAACAATGACTGGAGCTGGACAGACTTAGTAGTCTATTTGATCAGATTCGAAAATGTCTGTGAGATTGTGAAAATATATTCCTTAAAACAGTTACAGAAATCACATTTTAGGAGAAAAAAACTGTATTTTCAAAACAATTAAGGCATTGTTGCCTTCGATCACTTGTAATAATGAGTCTTGGTGAATATACGATTCTGTTTCAGTAGAAACACTACCCCAATAGTACATTCTCTGCCTCAGCATGATACATCCTAGAGACTAAATCATCAGTTGATTCCATTTTAAAATAAAAATTGATTAGGAATCCTTGAAAAACGATAGTATACACTTAGCCAAAATTAATTGGACTTATAAAAATATCTCTCCAAGTTCAAATAGCATTGTAAATTGGTAAGTATTCAAAACTAACAATAAAGGGTATACAAATATCAAAATAACAGTGTCAAATAACTAGAAAAGGGGCTTCCATATCATTATTTTTATCTATATTTTTATAATACATTATAGTTAATTAAAATTTTCATTCTAAAAGAAAAAGCATATCATGGCAGGATAGATAACAAGTGCATGTTTTATAAAGGTATGTTTGCCAACTTTTATATTTACTTGGAAGTTTTACTGCTTTATTTGTAAAATGATTGGAATAAAATTAAATTTCAGCTATGAGCTCCATTTCATAATCTTTACTCAAGTATAGATCCACATGCCTTCATTATTAGGTTCAATATGTTAAATGAGTATTAAAAGAATAGCTTTAAGACAAACAAAAATGTGGAAATTCAGAGCAGAAGCAAATGTAGAGACAGAAAAGCACACACCATAAATATAGAAAATCCTTTCACCGCTCTGCTTCAGTGAAGCCTAAAATGCTAAGAAATGAAAACTGAATTATTTAAATATAAAGTTTCATTGATATTCTGAACTGCTAAAGTTTAATTAAATATTAATTTTATTTTATGAAAGTATGCTGATTAAAAAAAGTTGTTAAAACTTTTACAGGTATTCTACCCTGCTGTTTTCTACAGAATTAATAACAGACTCTGCTGGAAAAACTTTTAAATTAATGCACACTTCTCCATAGCAGAATTTTCATTATTAGCTAGTTTGGACAGGTTATCTCCTTTAGCTCTTATAAAAAATGAAGAGTACGGCTTTGGTGTCAAATGCCCTATCCAGTTATAGAACTTCCATGATCCTGTGAGCTTTAACAAATTAAATATTTGGCATCTCATACACGTATCTATGGACTAATTTTGTAATGCTGTTGAAAATTGCTAAAGTTTCTAATAAATGAGAAGCTAATTCTAACAAGAGGAATCAAATGCTATTTTGAATCAAAAATTAAACAAGTATTTTATTTACCTAAAGTTAGCAGAAGAAGAACAACTGAAAGATAAATATGATTTTAAACAGATATTATTTGTAATTTGGAGCATCCTATAAATTTAACTTATGCTACAAATAGCCACTGTCATTTCACTAATTCAATCTCTTTGAGTTTTCCTTTAGTGCTATGGAATAAATACTGTACTTCGCATTACACCCTTTTACTGCTATAATTAATAATGCTATATCAGTGATGGCTAAATTATTTCAAAAGGTGAAATCAAAGAAGCACGTATGGTCATTTTAGCCTTACCTGTGAAGAAGCAACTTCTAGTGGCAAACAGAAAAAGACAAATGCAAACCTATAACAGAGATTCAGTGAATAAATATACCAAAACACATATGCAACAGGATGTTTCCAGATCATATCAGGACAATCTATCCAAGAAATGGTTCAATATAACAAGTAAATTCATGAAAAATATGTCCTTGATCTCAGTAAGATTTGAAGGAAAATATGTGAACATATCATCATAAATCTAGTCCCTTCATTAGAAAAGAAAATTCAAGGTCCATGATTTAATACGAAGTAGTGGCATTTTTGCAATAACAATTTTCACTAAACTTTTATTGACATGTAAAAATTGCATATATTTATGGAGTGACTGTGATATTTTAAAACACACATACAATGCATAATAACTGAATTAGGGTAACTGTTATAACAATTATCTCAAGCATTCATCAGTTCTTTGGGTTGACAGCATCCCAAATCTTCTTTTCTCACTATTATGAAATATACAGTAAATTATTGTTAACTATAGTTGCCCTGTTGTGTTATTGAACACTAGAACTCGTTCTTCTTAATCTAATTGCTTAAACAAAACTCTCACAGTTCTCTTTTCATGTCCCTAAGCTTCCCATCCTCTGGTAGCTTTCATTCTACTCTCTACCTCTTTACCTCCATGGGATCAACTGTTTTAGATTTCATATGAATGAGAACATGCAATATTTGTCTTTTTGTGCCTGGCTTATTTCACTTAACATAATGTCATCCAGTTCCATTCATGTTGCCTCAAATGACCATATTTTATTCTTTTTTTGGCTGAATTATGTACATTTTATGTACATATATATAATATATATATCATTTTCTTTATCCATTTATCCACTGATGGACACTTAAGTTGGTTATATTTCTTGGGTATTGTGAAAAATGCTGCAATAAACATAGTAGTCTTCATATGTCTTCCATATATATTGCTTTTTCTTTCTTTTGGCTATATATTCAGTGGTGGGACTGCTTGGTAATATGGAAAATTTATTTTTAGTGTTTTGAGGAATCTCATGCTATTTTCCATAGTGGCTGTACAAATTTACATTCCCACCAACAGTGGGAACCAGCATTCCCCTTTCTCCACATCCTTACTAGCATCTGTAATTTTTGACTTTTTCGTAACAGCCATTTTAACTGGATTGAGATATTTCATTGTAGAGTTGATTTGCATTTACCTTATGATTAGTGATATTGAGCATTTTTTGTGTACCTCTTATTAGACCTGTGATTGTCTTCTTTTGAAAAATGTCTATTCTATTCAGATCATTCATCCATTTTTCTAATAAATCATTATGCTTTCTATTGAATTGAGTGCCATATATATTCTGGTTATTAATCTTTTATCTGATGAATAGTTTGCAAATATTTTCTCCCATTGTAGAGGTTGTCTCTCCTCACTTTGCTGATTATTTCCTTTGCTGTGCAGAGGTTTTAGCTTGACATAATTCCATTTGTCTTTTGCTTTTTTGCATTGTTTTTGCTTTCGTTGTTTTCGTTTTGTGGTCTCAGCCAAAAAGTCTTCACCCAGACCAATGTGTTGAAGCATTTTCAAAGTTTCAGGTGCTACATTTACATCTTTAATCCATTTTGAGTTGATCTTTGTATGCAATAAGAGATGGGGTGTAGTTTCAATCTTCTGTATATGGACATTTGGTTTTCTGACATCATTTAATGAAGATGCTCTGCTTTCGTCATTGATGGAAGATGCTCTCCTTTCCCTGTGGTATGTTCTTATGGCCTTTGCTGAAAATTGGTTGGCTATGTATGCTCAGATTTATTTCTGTGTTCTCTGATAATTCCATTGTTCTGTGTCTGTTTTTATGCCAGTACCATGCTGTTCTGATTACTACAATTTATACTAGATTTTAAAGTTAGGTAGTGTGATGATTCCCGCTTTGCAATTTTTGCTCAGGATTGCTTAGGCTATTCAGGGTCTTTTGTGGTTTTATATGAATTTTAAGAATGTTTTTTCTATTTCTGTGAAGAACGTCATTGGCATTCAAATAGAGAGTGCATTGAATCTGTAGATCACTTTGTGTAGTACAAGCACTTTAACAGCAACAATTCTTCCAATCCATGAGCACGGATATCTTTCCATTTTTGTCTGTGTCCTTTTCAATTTTTATCAGTGTTTTTATCGTTTTCACTAGAGATCTTTTACTTCTTTAAGGTTAATATTGAGTATTTTTTAACCTATTGCAAATATATTGCTTCTTTTTTCAGATTTTTCCTGTTTGAGTATAGAAATTTTACTGATTTTTAATGTTTATTTTGTATCGTGCAATTTTGCTAAATTCATTTATCAGTTTTAACAGTTTTTTCATGGAGTTTTTAGGTTTTTTAAAATATAAGCATATATCATCTGCAAACAAGGATAGTATGATTTCTTTTATTCCTATTTGGATGCCCTTTATTTCTCTCACCTAAATTGTCTGATAAAAAATTCCAGTGCTATGTTGAATAAAGTAGTGTAAGTAGTAGGCATTATTGTTTTGTTCCAAAACTTAAATGAAAGTCTTTCAATTTTTTTCCCATCCAATGTGATATTAGCTGTGGGTAAGCTATATATGGCCTTTATTGTTTTGAGGTATGTTTCTTCTACACATGGTTTTTTGAGAGCTTTTATTATAAAGGGATGTTGAATTTTACAAAATGCTTGCTTTCAGAATCTATTGAAATTTTCATATAATTTTTGGTATTGATTCTAATTATTTGATATATCACGTACATTGATTTATATATGTTGAACCACACTTTCATCCCTGAGATAAATCCCACTTGATCATGGTGAAGTATCATTTTAATGTGTTGTTAAATTCGGCTTGCTAGTATGTTGTTGATACTATTGCATCTACGTTCATCAGAAATGATGGTCTATCGGCCGGCCACACTGGCTCAACTGTAATCCCAGCACTTTGGGAAGCCAAACCGGGTGGATCACCTGAGATCAGGAGTTCGAAACCAGCCTGGCCAACATAGCGAAACCCCATCTCTACTAAAAGTAAAAAAAAAAAGCTAGGTGTGGTAGCATACACCTGTAATCCCAGCTACTCGGGAGGCTGAGGCAGGAGAATCACTTGAACCTGGAAGGCAGAGGTTGTAGTGAGCCGAGATCATGCAACACCACTGCACTCTAGGCTGGGCAACAGAGCGAAAATCCATCTCTAAATAAATAAATGTTCGTAGTTTTCTTTATTTTGTTATGTCCTTGTATAATTTCGGTATCAGAATAGCTTTGGCCTTGCCAAATGACTTTGGAAGTATTCCCTCCTTCTCAATTGTTTTGGAACAGCGTGAGTCAAATTGGTATTACTTCTTTACATGTTTGCTAAAAGTCAGCAGTGAAGTTATCAGATCTCGGACTTTTCTTTGATGGGTGACTTTTTACTACTGATTCAATCTTGTTACTTGTATTGATGTGCTCAGGCTTTCTATTTCTCCATGGTTTAGTCTTGGTAGGTTGTACATGTTCAGAAATTTATCCATTGCTTTGAGATTTTCCAATTTGTTGGCATATAATTGCTTACAATACTCTTAAATAAGTTTTGTAACTGGGTCTTTTCTCTTTTTTTATTAACCTAAAGGATTGCCAATTCTGCTTATCTTATTAAAAAACCAACTTTTCACTTTATTGATCTATCTTATGTGTGTTTTTTAAAGTCTAAATTTTCTTTTTTTCTGCTCTGACCTTTGTTGTTTCTTTTTTTATACGAATTTTGGGTTTTGTTTTCGTTTTGTATTTATCTAGTTCCTTGAGGTGCATCATTACATTCTTTATTTGATGTCTTTCTACTTCTTCTTCTTCTTTTTTTTTTTAGAAACAGTCTCATTCTGTCACTCAGCCTGGATTACAGTGGCATGATCATAGCTCATTCCACCCTGGAACCCCTGGGATTAAGTGATTCTCCCATCTCAGCCTCCTAAGTAGTTGAGACCATAGGCTTGTGCCACCACACCTGACAAATTTTAAAGTTTTTTTTTAGAGATAGATCTCACTATATTGCTCAGGTTGTCTCAAATGCCTGGCCTCAAGTGATCCTCTCACCTCAACCAGCTGAGCAGCTGGGATTACAGGTATGAGCCACCATGCCCTGCTCTTTCTACTTTCTTGATGCAAATGCTTATTGCTATACATTTTTCCTCTTAGAAATGCTTTCATTGTATCTCAGACATTTTGACATGTGGTGTTTTTATTTTCACTTGTCTCACAAAATTTTTAAATTTTGGGTTTAATTTCTTCACTGACCCATTTGTTGTTGAGGAGCATGTTCACTAAGTTCTATAAATGTGTACAGTTTGCAACATTCCCTCTGTTATTGATTTCTAGTTTGTTCTTTTGTGTTCAGAAAACATGCTTGATATGAGTTTAAATTTTTAAACTTTGTTAAGACTTGGTTTGTGGCCTAATATATGGTCTGTCCTACAGAATGCTTCATGTGCTGTTAAGAAAAATGCGTATTCTGCGGCTGTTGAATAAAATATTCTGTAAATATCTGTTAGGTCCATTTAGCCAAGAATGCAGTTTAATGTTTCTTTGTTAATTTTCTGTCAGGATGATATGTCCACTGTGAAAAGTAGGGTACTGAAGTCCCCTTCTATTAATGAACTTCAGTCAATCTCTCCTTTTAGCTTTATTAATATTTGCTTTACATATCCTAATGTTCTGGTATTGAGTGCATATATATTACAATTGTTGCATCCTCTTGTTGTTTTGACACCTTTATCATGATATAATGGTCTCCTTCATTTTTTTAATATTCTTGACTCAAAGCATATGATATTCAGTATAAGTATCTTTTTCGATTTCCATTCGCATGCACTAATTTTTTCCATCTTTATTAGTCCATTTTCATGCTGCTGATAAAGACATACCCAAGTTGGGCAATTTACAAAAGAAAGAGGTTTAATGGACTTACAGTTCCACATGACTGGGGAGTTCTCACAAACAAGGTGGAGGATGAAAGGCACATCTCATGTGGTGGAAGACAAGAGAAGACAGCTTGTTCAGGGAAAATCCCCTTTTTAAAAACATCAGTTTATTCACGGAAACTCCCCTTTTAAATCCATTTAAAACCATGAGACTTATTCACAATCATGAGAACAGCACGGGAAAGACCTGCCCCCATGATTTAATTACATCCCACTTGGTTCCTCCCACAACACATGGGAATTCAAGATGAGATTTGTGTGGGGACATAGACAAACCATATCACCATCCCTTCACTGTTAGTTTATGGGTTAATTTACAGGTGAAATGAGTTTCTTGTAGACCACATATATTATAGTTTGGCCATTTTTAAAATTAATTTAGCTAATTATATCTTTTAATGGAAAAATTAAATCCAGTTAGACTAAACTTTATAAGGGAAGGGTTTACTACTGCCATTTTTTTGTTTGTTTGTTTACTTTTGGGGGATTGTTTTGTACATCCTTTCTTCCCCTTTTTCTTATACTCTTCATCTGTGATTAAGTGATTTTCTCTAGTATTGTATTTTGATTCTATGCTGTTTTGTTTTAGTATTTCTATTACAGGCTTTTGTGCTGTGATTAGGATGGGTCTTATACAAAACATTTTATGGATATAACATGTTATCTTAAACTAATAATGACTTGACTTTGCTCACAAAGGATAGAAAACTATCAAAAACAAATTCTGCACTTCAACAGCATGCCCCCATGTTTCAGCTTTTTGCTATTTCAGTTTACATCTTCTATATTGCCTGTCTCTTAACCAATTGTTGTAGTTATTATTTTTTATAGATTTGGCTTTTACTCTTCATACATAAGATTCAAATGGTTTACTTATCACAATTAGAGTATTAAATTATTATGAATTTTTTGTCTTTTCTAAATTTGACTGGTTAGTTTCATATCTTAAGATGTTCTCCTGTAACACATTAGTGTCCCTTATTTCATGTAAATAACTCCTCTTAACACAATTTTTAAGATTGGTCTGGTATTGGTGAATGTCCTCAGCTTTTGTTTGTTGTGGAAAAGTCTTTACCTCTCCTTCATTTCTGAAAGATTGCTATGCTGGGTACAATATTCTTACATGGGGAAGGTTTTCTCTTTTTTTCTTTAGTACTGTCAATGTAGCACACTACTCTCTCCTGGCCAGCATGGTTTCTGCTCAGAAATTCACTGAAAGCTGTACTGTGGCTGTGTTGAATGTGATATGTGTCTTTTCTCTTGTTACTTCAAGTATTATTTGTCTTTGATTATTGCTAAGTTTATTATTATATGCTTTAGGGAATTCTGCTTGGGGTTAAATATAATGGAGAATCTCTCTGCTTCCTGTAATGGGATATTGTCATATTTCTCCGTATTTGGAAAATTATCAGCCATTATTCCTTTAAATATGCTATCTAAACCTTTCTTTTTTCTCATCTTCTGGAGGATTTCAATTATGCAGAAGCTAGTTTTTATGATGGTGTGCCATAAGTCTAATAGGCCTTCTTTACTTGTTTTGTTTTGTTTTCCTTTTTTGCTCTTGCGATTGGGTTATTTCATATGTGCTGCCATCAAACTCATAAATTCTTTCTTCTGTTCTGTCAAGTCTGTTGTAAAAGCTTTCTAATGAACTTTAAAGTTCAATTATTTTATTCTTTATTTCTAATATTTCTTTTTTTTAATTGTTTTTATTTCTTTGTAAAATTTCTTAATTTTTTTCCTGGATTCTTTTGATTCAGTTTTCTGTTCATATTTTTTATGATTTCTTGCCCTTTGTTTGGAGGATTATTTCGAATTAAGTGTAAGCTATTTTATAAATCTTCAATTATTCCTGGTCTATTGCTGAAGCTTTGTTGATATCTTTTGGTGGTGTCATATTTCCCTGAGTTTTCACAATCTTTTTGTCTTTACAAGGATGATTGTATATTTAAGAAGTCACCTCTTCCAGGTTTTGCAGGTGTCCTTTGACGGTGTTAGGCATTTACTCTTTAGTATTGAAATTTATACACTGACCCAGTTGTTTCTTTCCATTTCTGGGTGGACTTACAATGAGCACAGTAACTAAAACACTGAAATAGAACTAATACATTTCCCTGTCATCGTTTCCCAGTCTGGGGAAGACCTAAGCAGGCCACAGAACTTAATTCCAACCTTGTCGTTGTTTTGAGGCCAGGTGAAGACTCTACATAAGCACCTGAATTTTGTGGAAAATCCAACCAGAAATTCAAGTCTTTTCACAGATGGTGCTGTCTCTGGCACTATGGCACCAGCAGGGCTCCTTAACATGGTGTCCTCATGGATCAGAGCACTGAGTATCCACCAAGATCCATACACAATTAGTTGTGATCAGTGCCCCTCTCTTTGTTCTCAATTTATCCCAGATGTTTCCGCTCTTCTGGTACTCCAAAAGATTCCCATGGGACAGAACCAGAGTGGGCTTCCAGTGAAGATTCCCAAACCACTTCAGAAATCAAATGTCAACCAGTATTTCCTTCATCTCATTTTGGCAACTGTGGGTCCTGGGAACTTTTCTGTAAGTGGTATAATGCCACCTTGGGGAAGGGATCATGCAGTCTGAAATGAACATTTCCCTTACTGGCCATGGCTTTTTTTAATTCTGTGGGCCATGGGCCCCCTGGAATTCTGGTATATTCAGACTGGTATTCTTGTCTCTGAATTGTTTCTAGTTGTATTCTTGTAAAGGAAGAGATGCTGGTGGATCTTCAATTCCACCATCTTGCTAACATATCTAGTAAAGATTTAATAACTGTCAGCCACTGGACTGAACAGTCTACAAGTACTATGTTACTTAATGTTCACAGCAGTCTTCTCAACTTCTATGTTGACATATTTCATTTGTATATAAAGAAAATTAGATTTGCAATAATTAAATAATTACTCGTCATGCAGCTATGAGAATATAGAATAAAACTGAAATTAAAATGTAATGCTATTTAAGATAATACATAAAATATGATGCTGTTAAATTTCAAAAAAACATAAAGAAATCAGTTGAATCCAATAAAGCCTTGCAACTTTAAATGGCCATCAGGAAACATTGTAAAACTTACGCCAGTTGATAAAAAAATGATTTAGTGTTTACCCATTGACATGAAATCAAAGAAAATAAAAGACTTACTATGTCTATCTCTCACTATGCATTACCTTGAAAACATGTGACCTCCACATTCTGTGTCCTGACATATACATTCCCATAAACTTTTATATACCAAGACAAATCTTTAACTCCATCTTCCATCCAATTAAATGATAAAACTAACTTTATAGTTGAGTTAGTTACATTACAACCTTGGGAAGATAAAAATTTAAATACAATTATAGAAAGGTATATAAAATTTATAATATAATTATTTCCATGTAAGAGTCACGATAATGTATGTGTATTTGTGCATAATGAGGCAAAATTAAACACATGTGGCATACTAGTCCTCTGAGATACTAGTAATTCACATAAAATAGGAAAATGGTTTTATTTCTTATTTGAAATTAAAGGAGGTAAGAAAATGTGCATAATTTTGTAAATAATATTAGAATATTTAGACTTTAGTGTGCTGTTTAGTTTATTTAAAAGACTTGCCTAAATGTTTAGGTAATATATTCTTGTAAGGATCATGTTAGATCTGTTTAGTACTTGAAGGACTCAAAAAGAAAATTTGAATTATTAAATTAGTCAATGCAATGTTAAATACTATCTAATTTAATTATTCAAGACTAAAAATTATACTACTTATTAAATCTCTTCAACTTTAATAAAACATTAATTAATGATAAGCCATTGTGGAAGACGGTGTGGTAATTCCTCAATGACCTAAAGACAGAAATACCATTTGACCCAATCATCCCATTACTGGGTATATACCTAAAGGAATATAGATCACTGTATTATAAAGACACATGCATGCATATGTTCATTGCAGCACTATTTACAATAGCAAAGACATGGAATCATCCTAAATGCCCATCAGTGATAGACTGGATAAAGAAAATGTGATACATATACACTAGGGGATACCATGCAGCCATAAAAAAGAATAAGATCATATCCTTTGCAGGGTCATGGATGGAGCTAGAGGCCATTATCCTTAGCAAACTAACACGGTAACATACAACCAAATTCTACATATTCTGACTTACAAGTGGGAGCTAAATGATGAGAAGACATGGACACATAGAGAGGAACAGCACAGACTGGGGCCTTTTGGAGGGTGGAGGAGGGAGAGGATCAGGAAAAACAACTAATGGGTACTACACTTAATACCTGGGCAATGAAATAATCTCTACAGCAAACTCCCATGACACAAGTTTACCTATGTAACAAATCTATACTTGTACCCCTGAACTTAAAAGTTTTTTAAAAACCTGTTAAGTTGAAAAAAAAAAAAAAAAAAAAAAACAATTGTTCTACTTTTTAAATACTTCTCTGTCAGATATTTTTATAGGTCTTCAATCCTTCTTGGTTCATTGCTGAAGCTTTGTTGGTGTCTTTTGGTGATGTCGTATTTCCCTGAGTTTTTACAATTCTTGCATCTTTACAATAATGCTCGTGTATTTGAGAAGAAAGCCATAAAAATGTACATACAAATTACTAGATTGGTGAACAAAATAAGAATGAAAGAGCAACCAATATAAAATAAAAGGGGTGAAATGGTACAGCTAAAGGTCAAATGTTAAGTTGCTTGCAACTCTAAAAGTATTTAAATCAACTAAAATAAGAAAGGAAAGGGGAAACGGAGAAATGCAGGAAAATGGTACAAATAGAGAAAATAGTAAATTATGGATGACAATCCTAACTTATCAATAATTAAATTACTAATGATATAAACACCCTAATTGAAAGACAAAGATTGTCAAAATATATAAGAGACACAATTATATACTGATTACAAGAGATACTTATTAATTCTAAGAATACAAACAGGACACAATTAAATGATGAGGTAAAAAAGATATACCATGTAAACAGTAAGCATAAGAAGACTGGAATATGGATTTTCACTCTGGCAAAGATGGAGTAATTGGCATATGTTTTACCTTCCCGCTGTACACAACAATAAAACTAAATAAAATATATTAAAAAAAAAAAAAAAAAAACAGACCAGACTTTGAACAGAGAGTACAGTACAGTGATTCATGGAAGAAATTAAGTAAAGAAGTGAATATGATTTTCTCTGAAGAGAGTTTCCAGGTACAGCATAAAAAGGAGAACTTCAGGTGCAACCCAGAAGTGTTCCTTGGTTATGAAGAAAGAGTTCAAGTTTTCCAGAGTGCTGAAGCAAAACATTCACTATATCTCTTTCTGCACTTCAGAAGAGTTGCTGTTTTCACCAATCATAGTTGGCAGAATCTATGTATAGTAGATAGCTATAAATATATGCTGTTAAGATATCTATATATATACATACACCTACATATATATTTATATAGATATATATATTCTTTCTATAAAGTTTCAAATGAAAACCTTACAAACGAAAAAAGGTATCTACAAATTAGCTGCAACTAACATATTACTTTATTTTGAAAGCACATATGTTTTGCTCCTAATGTCTGAAATGGAAAAGACATGGGAGCTCTATGCTTGTCTGTTGGGATACTTTTAAGTCTGATATTGACTGGCTGGTGACTCATAATATGCTGTTTAAAGTTTGAAACTCCTTGGAGGCATTCAGGATTATTTGGCTATATTTTTGAAGAAATGTATGAACTGATTACTTTTACCTGGTATATCTTATCACACAGGCTGGCTTGACTATTAGATTGAATTAAAGAGTATGGGGTTATTAAAGAAATTGCTGGAAGTATTTGCCTGAGTTTTCTAAGACCCAACTTTCTCTCACATAGTCGATTATTCATAATCCAAATATAAAGCACATCCTGTTCAACAAAGAAAGGACCCTGAGAAGCTGTGCCTAGATGTGTCAATAATCACATTAAATGTAAATGGTCTAAACATCCCAATTAAAAGGTGGAGATTATCAGACTGGATAAAAATTCAAGAGCCATCTCTATGATGCTGTCTAATTGAAGTTCATATTAAATGTGCAAACATAAAGATGTTAAAAGGACAGAAAAAGATATACCATGCTAAAACTGGAGTTACTATATTCATATCAGATATTGTATATTGCAAAACCAAGATAATTAATGGAAATTAGAAAGGGGCATTTTATAATTATAAAGAGGTCAACCCATCAAGAGGACATAAAATCTCAAATCTTTTTTGCACTAATAATAGAGTTTAAAATATATGAAGCAAAAAGTGGTAGAATGGCAAGGAGAAATAGACTAATCCATAACTTCAGTTAGAGGTTCAATACTAAATAGAACAAACAGACACAGTATTTTCAAATTGGGCAATATTTGGACCACATTATCAACCAACTGAATCTAATTGACATGTATAGAACGCCACACTACCAACAACAGAATATTCATTCTTTTTCAGTATCAGAGAACTTTTGCCAAGGTTATTCCATTTGGGAACTAAGACAAGTCTCAAAAAATTTATACAGATTAAAGTCATGAAAAGTATGTTCTCTCACCACAATGGATTTAAATTAGAATTAACTATTAAAATGCTATCTGAAAGATATCTAGGTATTTAGAAACTAAATAACATACTTTTAAATAATTTTTATGGCAAAGAAAAAACACAAAGGAAATTATGAAGTATTTTAAGGTGAATAAAAATGAAATCACAGTGTAGATATATTTGTTAGTTGCCTATAAAGTAGTATTTAGAGAAAATTTTATAGAATGAAATGTTTATATTAGGAAAAAACACACATCTCAAAATCAAAGATGGTAGGTTTCACCCTAAGACACCAGAAAAAAAGCAATTTATTCCCGAAGTAAATAATAATAATAATAATGTTAAAGCAGAAATCAATGACATAGACACAAAAGTAAAAAATAAATTTAACAAAAAAATAGTTCTTTGAGAAAATCAGAATAATTTATAATTATCTAGTCAGACTAATCAGAGAGAAAAGTGAACTATTAATATCAAGAATAAAAGAGTTGAGACCAATACAGATTGAAATTCCACAGATATAATAAAGAATATAACGAAAAATTATGAATGTTTTGTCACTGAATTCAACTTAGATGGAATAGACAAATACCTTGAAAAGCACAAACTACCAAAGATTATTCAAAAAGAAATATATCACACGTGTATTGCTATATATGCTATAGAAATTGAATCTAGTTAAAAGCTTCCCACAAATATAAGTTAAAACCCATATGAATATACTGGTGAATTCAATAAAACTTTTAAAGAATAATAGCAATTCTATAAAGATTCTTGCAGAAAATTAAAGAAGAGCAAATAATCTTCAACTCATTCTGTGAGAACATCATAACCCTGATAACAAACACAGACAAAGGCATTAGAAGAAAAGAAAATGAGAGTTCAGAACTGTGCTTTAATGCTTGATAGAATGTAGCACATATAATACAAAATACGTTAAAAGGATAATATAATGACTAAGTAATATTTATTTCAAGACTGCAAGTTTAGTTAACATTAAAAGATCAATTGATACTATATATCATATGAAGGAAAAAGCCTTTGATGAGTTCAAACATCCATTCCTGATAAAACCTCTCAGCAAACTAGAAATAGATGTAATGCCCTGAATTTAGATAAAGAACTTTTGCAACAAACCAAGAGCTTATACTACACACAATGGTAAAAGACTGAATGTTTCACCACTAAGATCAGGACAGCTCTTACCATTTCTGTTCATCACTATACTGGAGGTAACAGCCAATGCCAAAAGAAACAATAAATAAATAAAACAAATAAAAGATATCTGCATAGGAAAGAAGTAAAATGCTCTTTATTTGCAGTTGACATAATCATATCTACCAAAATAAAATGAAATTTGAGGTATTAGTAAAACTGATGTGCTTCTTTAGCAAGGCTTGAGGATAAAAGACCAACACATAATAATTAATTTTATTTCTATATACTAGCAACTAACTATTGAAATTGATAAAGTACCAATTACATAGCATCAAAAAATAAGATTCATTAAATAAATATGGAAAAAAGATTTGTGAAATTGATACATTGACCACTATATAATATTGCTGAGAATACCTAAAGGCCTAACTGAAAAGAGAGATTTACCTTACTCATGGGCTGGAAAATTCAATATTCGTAAAATGTCCAATTTTCCTTAATTAATTTTGACTCAATGCAGTACTAACTCGAAACTCAGCAAATTTTAAAAAATAAACTGACAAACTGATTCTAAAATTTATGAGGAATTGAAAAGAAACTAGAATAGACAAAGAGCCAAGATAAAACAAAACAACTCAAGAAAAATAACAAAAACAATATTGTGTTTGCATTCTGATAGATAAATTGATCAATAGACGCAAATAAATAGAGAACTGATTACTTTTACATAGTTTCAAAGATAATTCACAAAATAAAGTACAATTTTTTCAACAGATGGTTGGTGCTAGAACAACTGGATATCAATATGCAAAAGAAAAAAAGCTAGAAATTCTGATCCTTACTTTGCACCAAATACAAAAATTAGTCGAAGATGAATTTTATGTCTAAATATAACATGAACACTCAACATTTCTAGAAGATAATATAGTGGAAATATTCATTCTTGAAACAGGCAAGTTTACTTAGATATGATATCAAAATACAATCCTTAAAGCAACAAATTTATAAATTAGAGTTCATAAAAATGGAAACATTCTTCTCTTCAAAAGACACAAAAAATTAAAAAAAAAAAAAAGAAGCTTGTTAAGAGAACTCTAAAAACTCAAGAATTAAAAAAAAAAAAAAACACTGTGGGGGAAAACGGACAAAAGATTTAAACAGACAGAAGATATACAGGATGCAAATAAGCACAAAGATCCTCATTAGACATTAGAGAAATGCAAATTCAAACCACAGTGAGCTCCCACGATATACGTAATAGAATCAATCCAGTAGTCAATTAAAAACATTGACCATTCAAGTCACTGATGAGGTAATGAAGGAGCTGATATTCTCATAGACTGCTGGAAACATTGTAAAATGGTATAATTACTTTATCTTGGAAAAGAGTTTGGTAGTCTCTTTAACATTAAGCCATACGCCTGCCATATGATCTGGCCATTTCAGTCTTAAGTAATTACCCAAGAGAATGGAAAACATATGTTCATACAGTTATTGGACACAAATGTTCATAGCAGTTTTAATTATAGTATCTCTTAACTGCAAACAACTCAATGTCCACCAGCTAGTATACGAATAATCAAGTTGCAGCATATCTATACAATGGGATACTATTTAGCAATAGAAACACATTTTTGTTTACATATGAAATGAAATAGAAGAACCTTAAAATAACTATGCTGAATGAAAGAAGCCAGGCACAATCCAAAAAGGTCTGTGTATAACACCAATTATTTAAAGGTTTAGAAAATTTAAATGATCTATTTTGACAGAAAACAGTTTGTGGTTGTTTACAGGAAAGTCAGAGTGTGGGATGGAAGTGAGGAATTACAAAATAGTTTAATGAAATGTTTTGGGGTGATACGTTCACCATTTTGACTGTGATGATTCCATGAGTGTATGACATTAAAACGCAACAAATTATACACTTAAAAACGTGCAGTTTATGTTTTATATTTAAATAAGAGTAGATTCAATATGGAGATGAAATTTTCTATTATGGCAATAGAAACTTAATCCTGTTTTTTCTAAGTTGTTTATTTTTAAAAAGTATAATCTAGAACTTGAATATACAGTTAATAGGAAAATATTTAACTTGAACAAAAAATAAAGATATAATCTAGACTGATTTTTCCTATATTTTCTTTTCCTTTTATAGGATATCTCTTAGTGTCATGAAAATTAATTTTCTGTAATATGTATGTTGCTTCTATTCGCACATGTTATCAGTTTTCTTTCAATTGTATGATTTCATTTTTAATTGTATTACACTATTCTCACAGGAGAAATCATAATTTGAAAACTATAAAAGTACTAGAAAAATATGGAATAATATAATCTTGGAATAATAAAAGTTTTCTAATTCTTAAACATGCAAAGGTTTTCAAAGAAAAATTTTACTAGATAATAATTAAAAGTTCAAAAGTGGAACCCTTTGAGATTTACTTTTCAGTACTATGAAATAGAAATCTAAAATCTTTTCCTATAATTCTTATTCTTATTTTTTTATACATACTTGAGTCTATTTCCAAAGTCTTCATTCTGTTTAATCAAATTTGTTTATATTTACAACTTCATCAAAATATTTTGATTAATATAGGTTTATATAAAATTTCTATTAATTAAAATTAGATTCTAATCATTGTTCTTTTCTTTCAAAGTATTCCTTGGCAGTTTATTTACCAGATAAATTTTGTTAAATAATTTTCAAATTTAAAAAATAGTATTGCTTTGAATGTATTTTTACATTAATTAATGTATTAGGAAGAATTGATATATTTAACATGTTTTACTTTCCTAGCCTGGAGCATCAATTAATGAGGTTTTCCTTTTTGCATTTACTTAAGTAATCTCCTCCATATTGTTGTCATCTCACATGTAGCTGTTAATATTAACTTGCATATCATATTTAATAAATGTGGAAAGAATGGCTTTTGGCAACTTACCAAAATTAAATCCATTGCTACTCCCCCCAAAAGATAAGTTACCATCAGAGAATAATTATATGCTTCTTATGCAAAAACCAATCCCAAAGAGGAGTTCTAAATGTTATTTTTAAAATAACAGTATTACTGTACTGTAATTTTCTGTACTAAATTCTCCAAAGGCAACTACTTTGTAGACAGAAGCTCTTTAATGCCACCATATATTTACTGACATGTTTGTGGAAAAAAACCAAATTACACCCTTATGTTATTATTGCACTTTATATAATATATCTCTATCTCCCACACCACCTAGCATAGTAATATAAATAGCATTGTAAAACTCAGATTATTTCTCTAAGCACAAAACACAGAAATTTCTGTGATTTTTTCCCCCTAAAATACGTAGCTCTCTGCCATGTAGATTGATAAAGTAAGCACAATCTCATCTCTGAAAACCACCTCCTGGGAAAAGAGACTAACTGTAGCTATAACAGTTGCATAAACAAAATGTGTAACTCTGCAAGCATATTGCCGCAAATATCTTCTAAGACTGAGAAAAGTAATTGCTGAGTGACCAATCAGGTGACATTTCCCTACTTGGAGAAATGGTGTGAAAAAAGAACCTCAAGAACATTAAGTTACGAAGTTTCAATCTGGTTATTTCCCCCAGTGATTGCAAAATTTGTTTTTATCTCTAGTACAAAAAAAAAAAAAAAAAGCTATTTTTTTCTTCCTTCTGACCTGTAATATCTCTAGCCATATTGTGTAGTGTCATTTTGCTGTCATTCAACACACAAAAGCAGATGTCCCCTTTCTCCCTTTTCCCACCTTTCATTGTTCTCGCCGCAGATTTTTCAGTTATTCTTTGATGGGCCCAAGGCAATTTCATTCTGTTGGCCTTTCCTTTTTATGCACATTCAGGGACTACAATGAGATGGGGCATGGTGTAAGGGGATATAGAGTAAGGCATCATATTCTGAAAAGTGAAGTCAACAGTACCTTGAGAAAGTGATAGGTAGAGCTTAGGGGAACATTTACTGCAGTGCTTCTAAGAAAAAGAGAATAACTGCTGATACATATTATCTGGGAAGACTTTCTTAGAAAAAAAAAAAAAAAAGCAAAAATTGTGAGCAGAACCATTAGGATTTGGGGCCATCCAAGTCCATTTCTCTTTCTTTCACAGTAACAGTTTTAAAGGAGCATATAGTAGGCTGTCTGAATCGGACATTACCCAGTCTCTCTTTCAGCTAATGGCAGAGATGGTAATTAAGCTCTCAACAATGATATATGAGTGGAAATGATGCCTGTAACTTCTGAGTAACTATCTTAAAAGAAAATTACCTATCACTTCCTTTCTCTCCCATTCTCTGAGGCTGGAACATGATGAGATAGTGGCCCAGCGTTGACTTAAAGGATGAGAAAAATATATTTTGAGATAAAAAGGTGGATGGAACTGAGCTTCCAGAATGGTCCTATCAGTGAAAGCCCCTGTCAGCCTGAATAACTACCTTCCAAAATGTTAGGTGATAAGCACTACAATTTTATATTTAAAATATATATTTTTATTTTATATGTTATATTTAAAATATATTTAAATATATGTAAAATATATTTAATAGTTATATTATATTTAAATATAAATAAATATATTTAAAATATATTTTTAAAATATTTTATATTTTAAATTTTTATATTTTATATTCAAAAAACTGTATTTTAGGGTTTGTATTTCAGCATGAGAGCCTTCACTTTAACTAAAACAGAGGTTTAAGTATAAACCTGACATGTATCTTAAAACCTGAAGAAATATTATGTTAACACTTGAATAGACAGTGAGGATAATCAAGAGTGTCTTACAGTCCATTGAAAGGATCGGCCTAGTCTCTCTTCATTTAAGGGTGACTAAAGAGGAAATCAAACTGGTGGGGGGCATAAACAAATTCCTGTGATCCTACATGTAAAGAAAAGTAATAATGTTTTAAAATGTTTAATACTAAAAATTAAGAAAGGAGTTTGGATCATTTGCATATGTTATCAGGAGAATATACAATAAAAGGATGGACTATAAGACAGAAAAAATATTAAATGGAAAGTAAACTGGCATATAAACTGAGATAAAAAGGAAGCTAGCTTAAAGAAGCAGAGACTGCAAAGAACCTACAGTCTTAAAATAATCTTAAAATAGATCTTAATCTGCTTCTGTGAATTTTTAAATATTTAAACTCTCACCATAGAAAACAGAGTCAGTTATGCAGCGTAAAATAGACAATAATATTAAAATGAGTCAGCAAAATAGTCAATTTATAAGAAGCAGAAAAGTGAAAACCAGAAAATCACAAATATATAAAGAAAAAAAGCATTGAACTGAAAGAAATCTTAATGGTAAATACAGCAATTTAGGTTACATGTTTAAAGAGTAAATTTCTACAGGCATCCAGGGAGAGGGGAAAAACGGGTTATTTACAAAGGAAAGAATACCAGGCTTTTAGGACCTAACCCTATCTCCATTGAAAAAAAATGAATAGTGCTTAAGAGAGAGAAAATAATATAGTAAAAAATATGTATACTCAGCAAAGTTATTTGCTGTGAAAGCACTAGAACTACATTCAGTGATAAGCAAAGGCTCACAAAATATGCTATGCATGGACCTTCTCCTGTCAATCTGGAAATGCATCAAACAACAGACCTTTTAAATAGAATAATTAAGACAGAATAATCATTTATTAAGTATTTTTTAGTTAGGAAAATAAGAGAAATAAGTTTAAAAATGAGATGAAGATGTATATTTGTGGAGTACAACATCAATAGCAGTTGGAAGACAGGAGGAACCAATGATAATCTGAAAAAATATCTGAACCCTGAAGTCCTAAAGAAGGAATAACATTCAAACTAATGTGGAGTATCCAAAGATATGTTTCTGTCCATGCCATTTCTTTACAGAAGAAGTCTGTAATAATTAAGCACGTATACAGAAGAAACCATGTATATTTGTAATGTTGGGAATGTTATATGTGCATGAATTGGACGTAGGCAATTTACATTGTGCATAGAGTCCCCAAGGCCAACTCTGAAGATCTGGGTAGCCCAGGAGGCTCTACATACCTAAATGATAAATAATAACTTAAAATATTTCAAAATATCTTGCTTTTTACATTATTTCAGGACTTGCCAGGAGCTGACAACAGGTGAAAGATGATATTCTGTTAACTCTATGTTAAAATACAAGTTCTTTCTAAATAGATATTGGGAATGTGTTTGAAAAATTACAGAAAAAGGATTACTAAAAAAGAATGCAAACAATTTTTAATGGCATGTAAGAATCAATGAGAAAGTAATAAGATTATAAAATGGAAGTTTAGGAATAATTAAGTTTCCAATTCTACATAAAGTGTAGGCAAAATGGTTGATTTATTCTTGGCTGTAATGTAATTAGTTTAAAGTCTAGTATTAGGTTAAGAATGTTAGACTGATATGAAAGTCTTAACATCTTCTCTTATTATATTTAAAATTAGCTACTCTCCACTTTAAATGCTTTCTTTCCCCTGATTTCTTTTAGATAACACCCTCTTGACTTTCCTTTTTTGTTTCTCATTACTGGCTTCACTACTTTTCCATTCACAGCCCGGGACTAAATCTAGCCCATCTTCATAAATAAAGTATTACATCAACAGAATGAAAGATGTAAAAAAAATTATCATCTCAACAGATGTAGAAAAAGCAATTCATAAAATTCAACATTCATTCATGATAAAAACTCTCGACAAATTAGCTATAGAAGGAACATGGCGCAAAACAAAAAAGGCCATATATGAGAAACCCACAGCTTACATCATACTCAACAGTGAAAAGTAGAAACTTTTTCCTGTATAAACTGGAATAAGACACAGATTCACACTTTCCCAATCTTATCTAACATAATACTGGAAGTCCTAGCCATAGCAATTAGGTAAAGGAAAGAAATAAAGGACTTCCAAATTGGAAAAAAACAAGTTGAATTGTATCTTTTTGCCTTTGACATTATCTTATATATAGAAAAACTGAAAAATTCCATGAAAAAAAACTGTTAAAACTGATAAACAGTCAATAAAGTTTCAAAGTATAAAATCAACACAAAAAGTACTAGAATTTCTTTATACAAACAACAAATTACGTAAAGAAGAAATTAAGTCATCAAGTCCATTCATGATAGTGTCAAAAAATAATAAAATACATGGGAGTAAATTTAATCAAGAGGGTGAAAGATCTTTGCACTAAAAACTGTAACATAAATAAATGGAAAGTTATCCTGTGTTCATGGAGTACAAGATTTAAT
The DNA here is from genome assembly GCF_007565055.1 of Rhinopithecus roxellana. Taxonomy (NCBI): domain Eukaryota; kingdom Metazoa; phylum Chordata; class Mammalia; order Primates; family Cercopithecidae; genus Rhinopithecus; species Rhinopithecus roxellana. The sequence continues at coordinate 144,396,726 of NC_044556.1, read as the reverse complement.
ATTGCCAAAATGATCATACTAGGCAGATGGAATGCAATCTCTCTGAAAATATCAGTGTTATTTTTCACGAAAAATAGAAAAATAAAATAAAATTTGTATGGAACAACAAAAAACTCCAAATAGCCAAAGCAGTCTTTAGCAAAAAGAACAAAGTTGGAGGCATCACACTACCTAACTTCAAAATACACTACAAAGCTATAGTAACCAAGACAGCATGATAGTGGTATAAAAATGGACACATAGACCAATAAAACAGAATAGAGAACTCGAAAATAAATCCATGTATTTACATCCAACTCATTTTTGACAAAGACACCAAGAACAAACATTGTGGAAAGAATATTATCTTCAATAAACAATGTTGGAAAACTTGATTTCCATGTGGAAAACAATGAAAGTAGACCCCTATCTTTCACCACATACAAAATTAATGAAAAACAAATTAAAGATTTAAATGTAAGACTGACACTTTGAAAAAACGAGAAGAAAACATTGGGAAAAATGCTTCAGCACATTGGTCTGGGAAAAGATTTTATGAATAAGACCTCAAAAGCACAGGTAACAAAAGCGAAATTGACCAGTGGGATTACATCAAGCCAAAAAGCTTCTGCATAGCAAAGGAAACAAAGCAATGATATAGTATAGAGGCAGCATACAGAATGGGAGAAAATATTTAAAACATTCAGTCAACAAGGGATTAATATCCAGAATATATAAACAATTCAACAGCAAAAAAAAAAAAAAAAAAAAAAAAAAAAAAAAAAAAAAAAACCTGATTAAAACTGTACAAGTGATCTGAATAGACATTTTGGAAAAGAAGACATACAAATGGACAAGAAGCATTTGAAAAAAATGTTCAACATTCTTAATGATCAGGGAAATACAAGTCAAAATCACAGTGAAATATCATCTCACCTCAGTAAGAATGGATACTAAAGAAAAGTAAGAAAAAGCAAATGCTGGTGAAGATGGAAGGAAAGTGAACTCCAATATACTGTTGATGGGAATTTAAATCAGCGTAACCACTATGAAAAACAATATGGAAGTTCCACAAAAAAACTAAAAATAGAACTACTGTATGATCCAGCAATCTCAATGCTGGGTATTTATCCTAAGGAAATAAAACCAATATTTCAAAAAGATGTATGCACCTCCATATTTACTTTGGCACTATTCACAATAGCTGAGATAGGTAATCAACCTGTAAGTCCATTCGTGGATGAATAGATGTGGAAACTGTAGTATATATGCACAATGGAATACTATTCAGCCATAAGAAGAAGAACATCTGGTTGTCTGTGGCCACATGAATGAGCATGGTGGGCTTTATGTTAAGTGAAATAAGTCAGGTACAGAAAGAAAGGTACCACATGTTCTCAGTCATATGTAGGAGCCTCCAGAAGAAAAAAAAAATGCTGACACTTTGGTTTTATTCTTGTTAGACTCATTTTGCACTTCTGACCTCTAGAACTGTAAAAGCATAATTCTGTGTCATTTCACCCACTAAATTTGTTGTAACTTGTTGGCTTTGGCAATAAGAGGTCCTTGTTATCTGGACCAGTGCAAGATCGGACAAGGAGTTAGAGATGAATGGAGATACATCTTAAGGGAATGTGAGGAAGCAGAGACAGCAAATACAAACAACTCTTTCACAAAATGTGGGGAATAGCAGCCTAGGCAAAAGGCAACCCCACTCTACAGAGAACAAAACCAAAAAACTAACAAACAACAGACAAAAATTAGCCAGGCATAGTGATGCATGCCTGTAGTCCCAATTACTCCAGAGGCTGAAGCAGGATTGCTTAGGTCCATGAGTTCAAGGCTGCAGTGAGTTATAATCATGCCACTGAACTCCAGCCTGGACAATAGAGCGAGACTCTATATCAAAAAAAAAGGAGGCTAATATATGAAGTCAGGATCTATTGTTAAGAAAATGAATTTTAAATTGGTGGATACTGGAACATATATGGACTCTGAGGACAACAATTTACTTCAGAGAGAAAAAAGATGATGCAAGAGAAAGTGAAAATAACTGCAATAATTGAAGTCTTTGAAAGGAAAAAAGGAGATTTGGTTAGAATCAATGAGGATATTTTGGCCTTTGTTAAGAAAGGGACACTTTTCTTTAAGACCATAAATAGAAGATGGACTCAGGTGCTTACAGATACACAGGTTTAGTGATGGCAAGGGCAAGGGAAACACTTTTAAAGATGAGAGGTTCTATTTTACCAATAAAATAAAGGAAATTTCATCAGCTGAAATCACAGAAACAGAAAGAATACCAAGTTTGATGAGTTATAAAAGAACATGATTTGGTAGGAAAGTAAATTTATAAAAAAATGTAGTCCTGTTTCAAAGCTGATGATTCTGCATTTATAATGATGTCAACATGAGTGGGTTTGTTGTTTCTCTTCAACAATATTCAGCAACACCAGTGCAAGCATTAGAGACGGTGGAGGTTTGGGTTCCTGCAGGGTTGCTGATTGCAGAGGACAAAGGGAAAACATTTGAGAATATTTGCAAAGGAATAATTACTAGTTATTAAGGAAATAACCATCACAAATCATACAAGCTAAGTTAGAAAAGAAGAGCAAAGAGGAAGGAGTAGTAGAGTAAAAATGATAATATGAATACATTCAAGATGTCCACAGGAGTGCTCAAATGATTTTAATTGTCCAGCATCTCCAAAGAGGGCCTGAGGTTGGACTGAAGAATGCAGAAGGAAAAACAAATGGACCAAAAATAGTAGGCGTTATGATCCGTTTTGAAGCTCATTACATACACCCAGTGAAAATGTCTAAATAATGTGGGGTGCACTGTATAGGAGGATTTTGCACTTTTATTCTCAGAACCTACAGATAGCAAGTAAGAGCAAGAGCCATAGAAATACAGTAACAGTTGACTCTTGAACAATATAGGGAATGGATTGCTAATACCCTGCACAATAAAAAATCCTTGTATAAATTTTGACCCCCCTCTGCAAAAAAAAAAGTAATTACTAATAGGTTACTCTTGACCAGATGCCTTACCAATAACATAGTGTTTTATTAACACACATGCTTTATGTTATATATATTATATACTGTATTCTCACAATAAAGTAAATTACAGAAAATAATAGTATTAAGAAAATTATAAGTGGGCGGCCACGGTGGCTCACGCCTGTAATCCCAGCACGTTGGGAGGCCAAGGCGGGTGAACCACGAGGTCAGGTGTTCAAGACCAACCTAGCCAAAATGGTGAAAACCTGTCTCTACTAAAAATACAAAAATTAACTGGGCATGGTGGCGGGCACCTGTAATCCCAGCTACTTGGGAGGCTGAGGCAGGAGAATCACTTGAATCCGGAAGGCAGAAATCGCAGTGAGCCAAGATCGTGCCACTGCATTCTAGCCTGGGCAAAAGAGCAAAACGGAAAGGAAAGGAAAGGAAAGGAAAGGAAAGGAAAGGAAAGGAAAGGAAAGGAAAGGAAAGGAAAGGAGAGGAGAGGAGAGGAGAGGAGAGGAGAGGAGAGGAGAGGAGAGGAGAGGAGAGGAGAGGAGAGGAGAGGAGAGGAGAGGGGAGGGGAGGGGAGGGGAGGGGAGGGGAGGGGAGGGGAAGGAAAGGAAAGGAGAAAAGAAAAAGGAAAAGGAAGAAAGAAAGGATGGAAGGAAGGCCATGTTGAGATTATTACAAATGTAGTAAGTGGTCAGCTGACCTCTTATATTAGCACTCATAACCTTGATAAATTTATCAAAAGGTCAATTCTTTACCTTTTAACATAAGATATCCTTACTTGTTAACATACCCAGAGAAGATCCATTAAGTAAATTCATACAACATAAATATGAAATCAGTATAAAAATAAAAAATTAAAATTATTACAAAAGTGTTAGAATACTAATAATCAAAGCATTCCCTCAAAGGAACATTGACATTGGCTAGTATATTCTTAAGGGCTTTTATAATTCCACAATTACGGCAAGTGTAAACTGGTATTAATAAAATGAATGGTTATAAGCACTTTAGATAACTCACGGCATCCATCTCAAAATAGAAATGTTCTTGACAAAAGGAATTAAAACATTGTGTCATTCACTGACTTGAACTCCCTAAACCCAGGTGACGATCTGATCTTCAGTTAATTGCACAGCTATCCCCTGATTCATCACAACAAGTGAGTCATCACTTGTGGAGTTTTCAAAAGGGCATTTCTTCCTGTTATTTTTTTGTGCATCCACTTATCAACCAAATACTGACAATAATTTCTGCCCATTCTATTTGTGAAAAAGTAAATACACATCATGGGAGCCTGTAACAACCATAAGTTCTTTTTATGGCTCGCCTAAGGAAATATTGGTCAAGATACGGTTATAGAAGGAGGGGATGAATAAAGTGGAGGGGAAAGCAGAGAAGAGTGGCTCATATTTAAAATGCAATGAATCAAAATGTATTCTATTTCAAAAATCATAGGTAAATAGATGAACATGGAAAAAACTATATTTCTGGGCCATTTGGAAAATAGAAATATGTCAACTTACTGTGATTCCATGAAATGAAAGGAGTTTGGTTTATTGTTACTTACATTAACTCACATTAACTTTACATTAACTCTAAGATTTATTTACCTTTTACTTATTTTTACCACCAGAAATAAATCAGAAGTGGTTTACTAAGACAAATACCACTTATCTGATACTAAAGAACTAAAAGGAGCAGGAAAGGAAATATGCAAAGGAAACACATGAGGAAAAAACCAGAAAGGGTAAAGGTTGGTCATCTGAGTGCCTCTTACATCACAGTAAAGGCAAAGCGAACATAGATAACTAAAATATTACGGATAGATAGATAGATAGATAGATAGATAGATAGATAGATAGATAGAAATGTGGGTATAAAACAGATACATTTCTTCTTCTCCTCCACTTCCATTACAAACTCATGTCAATTTATTCCCAGAGGTTTTATTAAACTCACACAATTTAGGGGAGTACTGTAGTTGTTTAAATATCTCTGTGAATCTAAAATCGGTGGGCCAAAGTCCCTGTGGTGATACACCTGTACAGAGTGAAGATCAGGTGTTTGTGAAGTTTGTGGAAATACTAGCCCTATCAGCCTCACAGGGTTTTATTTCCTCTTTTCTCCTGACTATCCTTGAGCTTTGGCTACATAACTCATCCTATTCCTCTTTCTCACCAAAAACCCCTAATAGCTCCCGGATATTCATGCTACATGATAACCAAAGGTCACTTTCCCGGATCTGCCCTCACCCTAGCTGGCCCACGTTTCAGATCTGCCTCAGATACTTCCACCTAAATTTAGCCAAACATATAGACTTCTGAAAAAGCACATTTAGTTGGAAGACAGATGGTGGCAATTATTTTACAGCATTCTTGAAGAATTCTAAAAGTGGGTCAGTGTATTTCAATTTTAATCATATTTTAATCATATATACAAAGTCTAAGGGGGAAATAGATTACAAGAAAAAAATTGATGAATGATGTATGGGTACCTATGCAAAAAATATCACTCTTTAAAATGCATTACAGAAGAAATATCTGTATTATGTATAAAATTAGGTTCTAGAAAGAAATATGGGAAAAATAAGTCAAAGAATACAATCACGTCTTAGCTTATTCAATATTACCTAAGAAACTTTGGAATTAATAAAACAGTAGCAATGTGCTAAAGGAAAGTCTTTTACAAACAGAAATTCTATACAATTTGAAAAAAGCCTAAGGTTATATTTGAAGCTGTGATCAGAAACAAAAGTTTTGATAGATCAAAGCAGCATCTTCTGTTTCATGTCTCTCTGCAGAACAATTAAGGATCCTGTTATTAACCATCTGCTAGATTGTGGCTTTTATTTTAAATGAAGCTAAAAAGAATAGGACATACCATCCCATGACTGTCTTTGAGCCCTTATATGCAGAAAAGTTTGTTTTCATTGACATGACAGCTTTTTGTCATAGAGTATTAGTGAAGGAGGCTCTCAAATAGGCTGTTAAATTATGTTATATGCTCAGACAAGGTAATGACTCAACTAGAAAATCTCTCATTAGATAAGGTTATGATAGTGTGAGGTTATGGTAGTTGTGAATAAGATGAGTGCCAATAAAAATGTCCAAAAGGCTAAAACTAAGAGCTTCTCTTTCACAGTAATAAGTTACAAAATGCTTTCTCTCTAATTTTCAACAAAATTGGAAAAAATAAGAGTTTAGCATTTAAACCTTGAAAACTAGGCCCATTCTGTCATAACTGGGACATGAACTACTTAGCAGAGATTATTTGTACTTTTTGGAAGTGCAAGCTGTTTTTTTTCAGTGACAACCTTCATGGAATTTTCCGTGAAAACTGCTTCTTTCTTTAATCAAAATATTTTTAACTAATAACACACTGCTTGCCTCAGGGGATAGGGGAAAGAAGAAACTAATGGAAGAAGAAATCCATCATTTGCATTTTATTAATAGACTGTTCAGAGAAATAATTCAATACATACAATAGAAAAAAAGCCTTTACTAAAAATATACAACCACATTTATTTAAATAACAAGTTTTTGTTGTTATTGTTGTTTTGTTTTATGAGGGTTTTTTTTGTTTATTTTTAAGACAGGGTCTTGCTCTGTCATCCAGGCTGGAGTACAGTGCTGTGATCTTAGTTCACTGTAACCTCAAACTCCTGGGCTCACCCCATCCTCCTGCTTGAGCCTCCTAAGTAACTAGGATTACAGATGCTCACCACCAGGCCTAGCTAATTTTTGTTTTCTGGTAGAGATGGGGTCCTGCTTTATTGCATAGACTGGTTCCCAAAGTATTCGTTAATCTGATATTATCTTGCCCTCTGCACTTTGAAATCAGGGAGGGCTGTTTTTTAACTTTTACTCTATTCCATAAACCTTTACAATAGGTCTGAAGAACTCTAAAGAGGCAAAGCATCCTCAACTTTACAAAATAACTTTTTGCAGGTATCTCTTTATTCTAATTTATAAGGTAAATGCCTGGGATAAAAATTGATTCTTCTAGTTTAATTGGTAAATGACAGTTGAGAAAGAATATAAAACTGACTTTCTTTTGTTCCACTTTTATTTCAGAATCAGAGGGTACATGTGCAGTATTGTTAAAAGGTATATTGCATGATGCTGAGATTTAGTGTATGCAGTGAACCCATCACCCTGGTACTGAGCATGTACCCAATAGGTAGTTTTCAGCTCTCGTCCCTGTCCCTCTGTGCCCCTCCTCCAGTAGTCCCCCAGTGTCTATTGTTCCCATCTTCATATCCATGAGTACCCGATGTTTAGCTCCCACTCCTAAGTTAAAACATGCCATATTTGGTTTGCTGTTACTGCATTAATTCACTTAATGCCCTCCAGCTGCTTCCATGTTGCTGCAAAGGACATTATTTTGTTCTTTACTATGGCTATGTAGTATCTTATCACGATCCAATCCATTGTCGGTGAGCACTTGAGTTGATTCCATGTTTTTGCTATTGTTTGGAATAGTGCTAATAGTGCCGTAATGAACATAGAGCCACATGTGTCCTTTTGGTAGAATGATTTATCTCCCTTTGGTATATACCCAGTAATAATGGGATTGCTGGGTCAAATGGTAGTTCAACTTATGGTTCTTTAAGAAATCTCCAAACTGCTCTCCACAGTGGCTGGATTAATTTACATTCACACCAACAGTGCACATGTGTCCCCTTTTCTCCACAGCCTCACCAACATCTATTATTTTTTGACTTTTTAACAAAAGCTATATACTGACTTGTATGAGACGGTATTTCATTGTGGTTTTAATTTACATTTCACTGATGAATAGTGATGATGAGTATCTTTTCTTCTGTTTCTCAGCTGCTTGTATGTCTTCTTTTGAGAAGTGTCTGTTTGTTTCCTTTATCCACTTTTTTTTTTTTTTTTTTTTGAGATGGACCTTGTTCTGTTGCCGAGGCTAGAATGCAGTGCATGATCTCAGTTCAGTGCAATCTCTGCCTCCCGGGTTCAAGCGATTCTCCTGCCTCAGCCTCCCAAGTAACTGGAATTACAGGTGCACGCCACCATGCCCAGCTAACTTTTGTATTTTCAGTAGAGACAGGGTTTCACTATCTTGGCCAGGGTGGTCTGGAACTCCTGACCTCGTAATCTACCCTCCTCAGCCTCCCAAGGTGTTGGGATTACAGGCATGAACCACCACGCCTGGCCTTTCCACTTTTCGATGGGGCTATTTGGTTTTGCTTATTGAATTAAGTTCCTTATAGATTCTGGACATTAGACGTTTGTCAGATGTGTAGTTTGTGAATATTTTCTCCCACTCTGTAAGCTACCTGTTTGCTTCCTTGATAGCTTCTCTTGATGTGTAGAAGCTGTTTAATTTAATTAGATCTCAACTGTGGTAGTCACTTGGCTGCATGAAGAAAGGAGGGTGCTTGGGTTTCAAGGTTTCCTTTGCAGACTCTCTAGCGGTCACCTGCTTGCAGTGCCTGCCCTCCCTTGTGCTTTCTGCAGTGCCTGGTATCTCTAAGCACAGAGTACATCGAGAACTACACAGGAACAGCTTCCCCACTTGCTAGATACTCATGTCCAACCTCTGACAATAAAAACTTGTATGATTTTGCTTCCTTTACATACTACTCCTCCACCTTCTTGGAATATATTGTTAATATGTTTTAAACTCCTTTGCCATGTTCCCTGTTAGTTTTTATCCCTGTTGGTGAATGTCATTTTTTTTTTATCATTTTCATTTTAGTGTGGTTTTTATAAGACAAAAAGTACACACATGATCAATTACCAAGTCTAATGCTGTGTCTCTTAAATAGATGTATATCTTTAAAACTACAGACATATAATTACATGTGGACTAGAATAAAAGCTCCACGAAGATTTTCAATGTTCTGGCCTCTATTTTTTTATTATTTACAACAGGACTTGATCAATAATTACTATGGCAAAAAAATACACACATACATGCACAAATATTTACAAAATCGAAGTCATAATTTCTATGTATTTTTATAGTGTAGTTCTGGACCATATATTATTGCTGATATTTTATTGATATTTCATCTTTTCTTAAATTCCCATTGAAACATATCTTTATAATGTTTTATTGAATGGGAATTCTATGAATGTAATCCATATTATCACTAAAAGCAAATCCACATTCCATAGAAGGATTTATAAATAACTGATAAAGTGTATAAGTGTGTATATGTATATGTAGCCTCTGATTTAAATGGAAAAAAGCTTCCCCTTTGTTGGTTCTTAGCAGTTTAGGTCAATTTCTCTGAAGATACATAAAATCAGTCCTAGAGATAGAAAATTTGCACTCTCCTGGAATCAAAAGCAGACATTATCTTGAGTTGTGTAGTATATTCACACTCTGCAGCAGAAAACCACCATGCCATTTAGAAAGGGCTTTCATATTCTTTGATATCATGCACTGCAGTCTATTACATGATATAAGCATAACATGAAGTTCAATAGGGAAAATCGGAAAGAATATCATTTTCCTCACTTTAACTATCTTTACATCTTCCATCTTTGTTTAAGAGATCACAAAATCCTTAAAACATTGTATTTATTAACATCTTCAAATTTTTAACTTACTGGAGATATAGTATTCTTTTAGTATTCCCTTCATCTAATTTATAACTTTCTCTTTCCTTTCTTTGATCCTTAATTCTGTCTTCTTGATTACATATTCATGTTCCAAAAATGATACTCTTTCTGCTTTTGTATATAATGCTTAATTTCCTGAAGGTTTATTACTCTAAGTTTTTTTAAGTACCATTTGAATAAAGTTGGGGTAATTTGAAACTAACTATCAGGAGAGAACAGGGGAGAGAGATCAAGGGGAGAGGAGACAGACACATTTGGAAAGGTTGAATTATGTTGGGAAATAATTCAGGAAAAATATAACAGAATATGGGATTAATTCCATTGCTACTTATATTGTACCATGTAGTCATCTACCACAAGGAACAAATAATTAAATGGAAAACTGCATCTCTCTCATGCTCTTTCACTTTCCTAATGTCACCATCACACATATATACATTCTCCCCCTCAGAGTTGTGTGTGTGTATGTGTGTAGCACAAGGGTGTTGATCATGAACTACTTAGTCATAAAGCTTTTATGCAAAAGAATTTTGAGTACTTATTAGTTATTATGAGAGATTAGAGAAATAATACTGTAAGTCTTAGTACTCCTTCATTCAATGAAGACACTGGTATTTGCTGTTCAGGTTGTTGTCACAGCATTTTAAAAATATCATATATTTAGTTGTTAGTTTGGCATTGAGCCTGGTAAACACTTGGCTGCAGCAGAACTGCTAGCTGTTCACCAACATACAGTTCTCTCCTCCCTTAGATTAGAGCAAGACCACAATTGCTAGCTGCCCTTGAAAACAAAACAACGAAATGGAATTCTTGCAAACAGATTGTGAGCAGAAGTGATGTCCACCATTGCTAGTTCTGGCCAATAAATATTTACATGCATCATAATTTCTGTTCTTTCTCCTTCAGCTGGTGATGAAGCTTGATTTTGCAAGCCTATGTTAAGTATGGCATAGACTCCATCGGCCTAGATTCTTGGACAACTGTGTGTGGCAAGCATCCCTCTTCTTACCCTGACCAAGACACTTTTAATGTTTCCCTCACCTATGCTAAACTTTAGAAAGCGTTCTTCCTGACTATACATCCCTGACCTCATTCCATTTAGAAGATTTACCTTGAAAAATTTGCAGTTATACATTTTCTCGATCCCTTTGAAATGTATGTAAACCTTCCCAGCTTCCTGCCAATTTTATGACCTAAAAATTGTCTTTTCCAAGGATGTGGGAATCATCTCTTTGAATATAAAGATGGAAAGAGATAGCACTTCTATCTCCCAGTCTCTGTGGGAGTGTAGGAGCCTAACTTCATGGGCAGCCAATTATCAAACACAGATGGCCTAATCAGAGAAGAACATTTTCAAACTCAGGAATAACTCAGTGTGCTCAACATATCCCATTAAACCAACCTTCCCACTAACAATCTCCAGTAGTTTTTCAGTAGCTTACCCTAGCATTTAAAAAACCCTCCTGCCATTTATTCTAGAAGAGTTAAGTTCAGTCTCTCTCTAACCCATTGCAATAGTTTTGAATAGTCTTCCTTGTGTGTTTAACTTTGTCTCATGTAATTTTTACTTTTGCACCTCCAACCAACTAGTTTTGCTTATTATATGAGATACAATATCTATTGCGTTTGAGTTATTCTAAACTTTTGGAGCAAATATGTTGTACAGATATTGGAAACTTGAATTGGGATGCTGCAATAGCAAAAGCCTGAATGCATAAGTATAGCTGTTGACAGAGTCGGGAAGTGACAAGTCAAGATCTGTAAGAAAATAGATTCAGCAGGTTGGAAAGTTAGAGAGCACTGATGTGCTGTGTCAAAACATTAGGTAAAACTCTGATAACTCTGAATGCAGACAAATTACATACTTCGGGAGGTAATTAGAAAGAGCAAGGGTGCTTTGTGTTTTGTTTACTTCTTGTTTCCTGTATCTAGGTATTACAAAAAAGAAATGTTTTCAGGGTAGAGTTCCTGGTTTGATAACAGAGATGCAAGTAAATAGAGTCCAGAAATTGGGGAAATTTAGGAGGTGAAGAGTTAAATGTTTCTGTAGTCCAAGAATAGGAAAGAAGACTTAAAAAAGCATTTAGACGAGAAAAATCCCTCTGATTTTGTATTTTATCAGAAGAACGCACCCCTGAGGCACAGCCTATTATTCAAATAACCTAAATGACCATTTAGGTGAGGGAAAAAAAAAGATGAAAAATAAAGAAAGAAAGATAAAAAGAAAGAAGAAAGGAAAGAAGGAAGAAAAGAGGGAGAGAGAAAAATAAACAATTTTATTGTTTCTAAGCCACAGAATATAATTGGAGTCCAGTTAGCAGATATTATATACCAACGTTGGTTAAACCATATGGGCATGTTGATAAGGGCCATCAGAAAAATTTTTTATGTTCATAAATGCTGTTGGTACTAGAGAAGTGTTCTGGGCTTTTGATCCAAATTCTTGGCCTAGTTCCACTTGTCTTCATTGGTAGTTTACTTAATTGTCTTTGCCTCAATTTCTATATTTAGAATGAATGTTGAAATTGATCACTTAATCTCCTTTTACGTGATTTCTGTACTTCCAAATACAGGATGGTAATGACTACAAGAAATATGACTAAGGAACAGGACTCAAATCTTATGGCCAATTATTTTAATCCAGTTCATTTTAAAATTAAAGGGTCTTTGCTCCCTGGCAGGCCACTTCAGCCAGCTGAGAAAGCATTCCAACCCACACAGCATGTTGAGCTCCTCATGGAGCTAAGGAAATAAGAAATACACAGGCATGCAGGCATTTAAATTGAAACACATATACTCTACTATTAAAAAATCTTTAGAATGTTTTTAAAGCAGAATGGTGTAGCAAAATATTTTTTCCTCTGTAGAAGAGCCAATAAGAACAATACTACTTCTTTGATCATTATAGCATAATATTTGTGTACAGACCTTTGTAATTGATTGGAATAGTACTAAATTTCAAAGAGCAGCAATCTAGTTTTTACAGAGTTGAGTGGCCTAGATATTAATAAGGATATACATACTAATGATGATGAACCAGCTGTCCATGGAAAAGCTGATTTAGAGCGTATTCAGTTTTATCATTCTGACAGCTCGCATGGGAAAACATACCATATTCGTTCCCTTTCCTTGTGCTAGAGTCAAATTAGAATTTCATTTAAAGATAAGGAGCCAATATCATAGCATTTTACATTCTCATCTTTATGACCTACTTATTTTTAATACTTGTTGTTAAGAGATAGGCATTCTTCAATGTCAGATGGAAGTGGTTTTATTTCTCTCTATATTTTATGTTTTAGTGATTTTTTGAAATAAAGATTTCTTCCCTCTCTCTAACACACTTTCTCTAATGTATTTTAGATCATCTTGATTCTTTTTATTTTCCATTTAAACATTTTTTGAGGGGGACTTCTTTTGATATTTTCTGATTTCTCATTTAGTATGACTTCATTCTGTTTAAACTCTCATTTAATATGGTGTGCTTCATTTCCAATTAGTGGTAGATAATTAATTTCTAATTAGAAATAGATAACAGTAATATATGCCTCCATGGATAATATTTTAAATGACCATAATAACATTTTTATGAGAAGAACTATTATTAATTCAACTTTTTAATGTCGACTTTGACTGACAACTGAACTAAAAAGGATGGAAATTAGCAGACTACATCAGGACACTGAGATCAGAGGAAAAGAGAAATAAGTCGAGTTAACATTTCATACATCAATTTTCCTTGGAAATCGCTATTGTATCAGCACTAATGTTACTTGTAACAATGGCTAGTTAAAATGGTGAATTTTATGCTATTAATAACTTCCACTTTCTGAGTTCTTTCAATCATCCACTCTTTCTACAGGGAACAAGGTATTTGAGTTGCCCAAGAGCCTATACTCCTTGCTTAAGGAAATATATTCCCACCCCAATCTGTTCTGCAAAGCATCCATGGATCTACACTACATGTGGTACAGATACAGGGCTTACCAGGGCAAAACTTACAAGCAGAGAAAGAGTGAAATATGTGTCATCCCCTAAGCTTTCATTACCCTACAGCATAGCCTGGGCACAGATGGTCTGTAAACACCATGGCCAACAATCCCAAGGAGAAAGATCCCAAACCCGTAATGCTCTATGTATTTAGAGGAACAGGTGTGCATGGTAGGGAGAGAGGTAGTCGAACTTTCATACTACAAAGTAGAATAGGAAATGGCCTTGTTCACAAGGTAGAGTCAGCCAGGGAAGCCAATGGCTGAAATTGGCCTGGGTTTTGTTTAGCTACCTCATCAAGTTGAACCCGATCTTGGCTCACTCAGCAAAGTGGGTAGGAATATAGCTTCAGAGCCATCTAGATTGCTGTTTCAAATCCTCATGAAAATTTTCCTGCTTTGTCTCCTGTTTCTCAGGGTCCTAATCTCTGGTAAAGAAGTCCCAAGTCAGTTATTGCTGTGCATTAAAACACTGTGAGTTGGACAGGCATGGTAGCTCATGCCTGTAATCCCAACATTTTGGGAGGCTAAGGCGGGTGGATAACTTGAGGCCAGGAATTTGAGACCAGCCTGGCCAACATAGTGAAACCCTGTCTCTACAAAAAATACAAAAATTAGCCGGGCATGGTAGTACATGCCTGTAGTCCCAACTACTAGGGAGGCTGAGGCACAAGAATTGTTTGAACCCAGGAGGTGGAGGTTGCAGTGAGCTGAAATGTCGCCACCGCACTCCAGCCTGGGCAACAGAGCAAAACTCTGCCTCAGAAAAACAACAACAACAACAACAACAAAAATCACCATGAGATTGTCACCTTATGCTGATAATGTATTAATCATAGTCATAATCATAATCATAAGCCTTATAACAATAATAAAATAATTGAATCTTTACTATGTTACCAGACCCTATGCTAAGCATTTTATATGCTCAAATTATCCAACTTAATCTATACAAAATCCTGAGATAAATACTATTATTAGTTACAAACTATATGGATATTAAGAGGGTGTATTAGTTAATTACAATTGAATTTAAGATAAAGAATTTAATTTGGCATGCCAGATGGGAAAGACACTTGCATAGGATATACTCCTTTTTTATTTTACCCAGATTAGACCAACTCTGATCATTTTTTACAACTGCGAAGAGACACAGCTCAGCTGGCTTCCCAGAAATATGCTAAGATATCTGTCAGTAAAGGTATGAAGAACAAATTTCTGTGTCCTAAAGATTAAGCAGAGAGATGGCAGACCTCATAAATTAACCACAGCCGATTTAAGCAGATATCCACTGTAGGGAAAGCACAAAACAATATAAAATAAGCATTCCCTTCTTCAATTTTCAGCAGATCTGTCTTCTGAAAATACATAATTCATGTATCTATCAGGTCACTTTCTTGTCAGCATCACAAAGGGAAGCAAGGAGGAAGGGCCATTTTCATACTAATCAGTCAAAGTATTTACATTGCAGCCCACTGCTGTTCTTTAAATGTGCACACTCGCTGCAAAAGCCTAAATGTCTTATGAGTTATTAAAGCTTCAAGACTGAATTGGAACATTGGCATTTTTAAGAGTAGACTGTAAAAAATTACCATTTAATTCCCTTTACCCTTTTCTCTCTACCATTAGTTCTCCATTTAACAACCCGAGGTATCTCTAATAGGCCTTTGATTCCTGTATTCTTTTGCCACTTTTGCAGTAACCACTTTGCAATCTAAAAGCTGAGAGCAGTCACCCTCATTTGCCCTTCCCTTATCCAGAAACAGATCGCTACTTAATCCCCATCTATTTTTAAAAGGAGTTCACCGAGATGTTTAAGATGGAAGAAAAGAATACTAAACATTCTAATTGCCCTAAAAGTACTATTTCCATTGTCAGTTTTCACCTTAGAAGTACAGGAAAGACCTTAAAGCCTTAGACCGAGATGGATACAGCATTGTGATCAGCTGTTCAACCAATGCTTGGTTTTCATATGTACACAAAACAGTAAGGTCATGCACAGCAAATAACAACATCAGTTAAGAACAGAAATCCTAGTACTTTATTTTCTACTCCAAGACCCCAATTCAAAGAAACACAAAAATCAGTGAAACAGCTCTATTCAGACTTCTATAGCCCTTTTCTCTATTGACACTATGAGGTGTTCCTTTTGCAGTCTAGTGTCATTTATTGTGTGTGCTTCAGGGAACAGCACTCTTCCCTATTGCTTTGGAAAACAATGCCAAAGTTTAATAGATGTCGCCAGCACAGAGGAACTTTCATGATGTTGTGACTGAATTTTTCTTTCCTTAATTGCATACCATTATTTCTAATTATGTTTACTGGTATGGTGCTAAGTAATTATGCTCTCTTCTTCCTGTTAACACCCTTCAGATATTAGTAGCAGTTATGCCCCTCATTAATTTTAACTGAGAAGGCTATGTATATTTAATTTTGTATTATTTTCCAGATTTATGTCAAATTTTCTTCCTCTTCCAAGATGTTTTTCTCCCCCATATGCAAAGTATTTCCACATTTTTTAGGGTATGTGGTTTTTGTACCTCTTAAATCACTTTATCCCCCAATCTTAGTGATGATTGATATCAACTTATTTTTCCCTTTTTACCTAACCTCTAGCAGAATCCTATCTTTGTCTTCACAGTTGTTGTATAATTCAGCCTTGTCTCCTCTCATCTGCAACTAGAGTGCCTGAATATCCTTTTCAGAGAAATTCTCCTCCTAAACTGTTCACTCCTCTTTACCTAAATGTGCATTGTGATACTGTGGGTCTTCTCAGCTCTCCTGTCTCTGTTTCTAATCCAAGGTGCATATGAGGCAATCTCGTCTGGCATCGCTTCAGTCTTCCTTTATACAGATATAATCTAAGACTGCTTGATTTCATGCCCAGGCCTCTCATCTTTCACCTGCTGCCCTGAGGTTTTCCCTGTTGGTTCCTAGCCTCGGAAGCAACACAATTCCCATGGTACCATACATGTCATGAAAGCCGAGGTGTGCACGAGTTAATGCTCCACAGGGCAAAACCTAGACCAGTAGGAGCAGGAGCTAACTAATCAATCCTTCTTTCTTGCTTGTCTCTACCAACATTCATCCCTTGGAATGAACAGCAGGTTTTCCGGTGAGCTCCAGAAAGTCGAGCCTGAAGCAAAAGCATGTATGCTGATACTTTCCTATGGGGTGTGCTAAGGGAAGACAAATATTTGCCATCCTTCAAAAAATTACTCAGGAAAAAAAAGAAGTCATTTACTTGATAACCCTTTACTTGTATTTTTAATCTTTTTAAAGTTAATTTCATCATTCAAATATATTGAAAATATGGAATGTAAAAGAGAAATGTTAAAAGAAAATGACAAAAACAGACACTAGAAAGAGAAAAGAGAAAGGGAGATGAAATTCATTGCTCTACTTTATACTCAGTAAAGTTCGCTTGTTACCTCATTCAATTTTCCCAACAATGTTATAAAATGGGTATGTTTATACAAATTTTAGCCACAGACTTAGAAAATTTAGGAGTTAAGTGAGTGACAGACTCACTTGCTTCTCCTCATTAAAATAAAAGTTTTCTCACAGAAAATACTCTCAATCTGTATTAATTTATTTGCTTCATAACAACTCCAAAATTTAGCAGATTGAAACACACATTTATTATCTCAGAGCATTTAAGAATCAGGAATCTTAGCACAGCTTAACTGGCTCCTCTGTTTCAGGGTCACTCAGCCAACATATTAGCTGAGCTATAGTCATCTTAAGGGTCAACTGGAGAAGAAACTGCCTCCAAGTTCACATGGTTGTTGGCTGGGTTCAGTTCTTAATGGGCTGTTGAGTGCAGGACCTCAGTTCTTTACAGACTGTTGGCCAGAAGTTGTCCTTAGGTCTTTGATACCTGAAATTCTCCAAGACGTCAGTTTGCTTTATCAAAGTGTGCGAGCTAGGAAGGAACAGTGAATCTGCTGGCAATATCAAAGTCACAATCTTTTGTAACCCAATTATGAAAGTGACATCCATCAATGTTGCTGCATTCTATTGGCTAAAAGCAAGTTAATCAAAGAGGAGTCAATCATAGAAAGCCATGAATACCTACAAGCAGAAACCACGGGGGCCATCATAGTTTTCCTGCCACACAATTCAATTCAGTAAACCAGACATACAGCAGAAATAAGAAAAGAAAGGAGAAAGAAAAAGGTGCAAATTACAGATTATAGGCTATAATGTCTAGTTAGTTATAATCAGTTTTTCTCTGAGGCCACAACCCCAACTCTTCGTGGGAAACCATGCCACTTTTCTAGAGTCAGAATGTTCCCATTGTTGTGAGTTGTTAAAAAAGGCTAAGTAGAAACACTGAAGCCCTGAATTCAGGTTGCAAAGTTTAGATTTGATTCGAGATAGGCATTTGGCTGTCTCTGTGAATTCTTTAAGAATTAACTTACTAATTATTAGTTATTGGCATATACTCAAGACATCTATATGGTAGACTGCTTGCAGATATAGCCCAAAGTTTCTACCCCTTGCATAATTACAATCTTCACGATGCAACATTGCTGTCTCACCCTTCAAGAGGTGGAGCCTTGAGTATGGGCTAGCCTTTTGATTTGCTGTAGTCAATAAAAAGCAAAGGAAGTGACAGTGTACTTGTTCTGAGCTAAATCACTGCAGAATTCCACACTTCCACTGTCTTTTTTGGAACTGTAATATCTCCATGAGAATGAGCCCTAATTAGCCTGCTGAAGAATGGAAGACCACATGGAACAGAGCCAAATCAGCATAGTTGCCGAGGTGAAACACTTCACATGTGATCAGCCCAGCCGAGAACAACAAAGTCAGTTAGCTGGTCCTCAGCTGACCAAAGATACATAAATGAATCTCACTCAGACCAATCTCGATCACTGGAACAGCCTGGCCAACTGGTAGACACATGAGAAATACTAAGTAGTCGTATTAAGCCATTCATTTGGGGGTGATTTATTATGTAGTAATATTTAAATGGTAATCAGCAAGGTAGTTAACTAGAAGGTAAATTATTGAGGGAAGAACTGGATAAAACCATTACCAGAAAAATAATAGTGTGAGGTAAAGAGGCCCTGAGACACAGTAGGAGCACTTAGAAAGACATCTAACATTTAAGAAGCCAGGTTATAGTAATATTCTGTGAAATTAAAATGTCAATGAAATACTGGGAAATCAGAGCCTTATAATCTAATAGACAATTTTTCTGAAGACATAATTCAGAGATGTTGTCTTATTATTTTAGTCTCCTTATATTTTTAATAGGTAATTATAAATACTAAAAATAGATAATTTAGAAAGGAAAGACATAGAAACAATTTTAAAGTAAAATCTCAAATTAGGTACATTTCTCACATCATCTGTAAGGAGCTTCCGTGATACATAGGAAGGACATCCTTACTATGTGTGTGATGGGTTTTCTGTATTTTCATACAGTAAGACTAGTAATTGAAAGATGATACCATCCAACATGCACTTGAAAATGAAAATAGTCTTAGAATTAGCCTCAAATGGGAAAGGGATCTGAAGGACTATTTAATCTAATAGGTTTCTGTTAAATGGATTCCCCAGATGATATTTCTCAGGGCACATAAAAGCCAGCAGTGGCTAGCTTACCTGATTTTGGCTCTAAATGTTAGTTCTTCCTTATATTTAACCAAAATCCATCTCCTCTTAACTTGTGTTCATTGATTCTTGCTCTGCCTTCCAGTGCTGTAGCACAATGAATGTAATTGCTCTTTGCTGTGGCAATTTTTCAAACATCTGAAGGCAGCTAGTTCAATCCTACAAAGTATTCTCCTTTTAAAGATTAATAACCCACAATCCCACTT
Organism: Rhinopithecus roxellana; assembly: GCF_007565055.1. NCBI lineage: Eukaryota > Metazoa > Chordata > Mammalia > Primates > Cercopithecidae > Rhinopithecus > Rhinopithecus roxellana. The sequence goes on along the minus strand of NC_044556.1, from coordinate 144,377,317 downwards.
CCTTTCTTATCCCCCCCATCCAACTAGTTTTAAGTACCTTCAATATTTTAATGGATTTCCCATAAATAAAATCTAATTAAAACAAAATTAAGCCAAACAAAAATTTTAAATGCAGCACCTATAACTCAACATAATACTTCACTTTATACAGAACTTAAGTCAACTAAAACCCTATTTTTGTTTATATGTAGCCTCACCATACCCTCCCTTAATAAGTCTATGTCTGTGAAATTCATAATGGAAGCTAGGTGCAAGGTTTCATATCTCTATCTATCTATCTTCTTATTTCTTCCTGTAAATTATGCCCCAAGTACCACTGTTTAACCCAATCTCTTCTTGCTACTGGATAATCATAAACCTTCTTTCACAATGCCAAAGTCCTTGAATAAATGTTGACCAGTGCAAAGACTATGAAGGACACTTACATAAAATCTCCAGAATCCTTCATCCAGCCCGGCACTGATTCATCAGTAAGCACTTTGGGTACATTTTATCACCTACTATGAAGCAATCTAACTGTGCAGCCATTCTCCCCATTTATCTCAATCTCATTCTCAAGGATGTTCTGCTACATTTGATATACACCATTCCACAACACTTCTATGACTGACAATCCCTTGACCAATATGAAAAAACATCAGAATGGCAGGTTTGAGTTTTGTTTCATTCATACTATGCAAACTGAAACTCTATTAACTGTGACAGAAACTATGCAACTTTGAATATTAGAATCTTTACTTTTAAAATTATTAATACTTTTAAATTTTTGTAGGAACTTTTTGTATATGCATTTTAAGTAGATTTTCATTAGATTACTAATCAAGCGACCTCATTACTATCTTCTTGCCTCTTTTACCTTGTTCTATGATTCAACTACACTAAGAAAACTTATTCTCATTAATGTTCTGACTCTGTTCATTCTGACCCTCTCTTCTAACTGCTCAAAATCCTTCCACTCATAGATAAAAAAGCTCAAGTAGAAATAGGTCTTTGAGGGATGAAACTAATCACCTATAACCCCTTAAATAAGATAAAATGGAAAAGTGAACTGTAATCCCAGCACTTCAGCGGGCCGAGGCAGGTGGATCGCTTTAGCTCAGGAGTTCAAGACCAGCCTAGGTAACATGACAAAACCTCATCTCTACCAGAAATACAAAACTTAGCCAGGTGTGGTGGCACATGCCTGTAGTCCTGGCTACCTGAAAGGCTGAGGTGGAAGGATTGCTTGAACCCAGAAGGTTAAGGCTGCAATGAGCCAAGAGTGCATCACTGCACTCCAGCCCGGGCTACAAAAAAAGAAAAAAAAAAAAAAGTAAAAATGCAGAATAATGAGAGAGACTTCATATAAGTTTCAATAAAATACAAATCAACTTAGATCAATAGATATTTACTAAATGTCTGCATTTTAGTGCTGTGAGCTAGGAACAGTCAAGAATATAAAACATGTAGGTGCTGTTTTGTGAGGAAAGACAATATATATAATCATGTGAAGAAGGGGAAAAAAACTTAAATAACAGCACCAAACAATTATAAAAGAGATGTCACAAGGCATAATATGATTCATTGCCAGATGAATTATTCAGACAATACATTTTACAAAAGTTCAGGAAAGGGAGTGCTAACTTCAGGCTGGGGTGGTCAGGTCCATGAAGATAAATGTGAGCTAGTATTATAACTGGATGAATGGATACGCTTTAGACAAGAAGAAGGCAGAGGAGAGGACACTTTGAAAATCTGGCACAGTGTCAGTAAAAGTATTTGCTGGAGTGACTGAAGTGCCAGGCAAACTTTTTTGGAAGGGTTTTCAGAAACTGTCAGGGAAAGGAGAGGAGTCAGTAAGTTCTTGGAGAACCTAGTGACATATTTCTGGAAAGAAGATTGAGAAAGCTATTTGGAGAGAGGTGAGGATTTGTGAAATGGCTTGGAATGGGAGCAAGCAGAGAACATGAGCTGTGGTAAGTAGGTAGTCTTGTCAGCAGCATAGTTTGGAGCAGCAGAAGATGAAAGAATAATAAATAAAATAGAGGCAGAGGATGGCACTGGGTTGCTTTTTAAAAACAGCAAATGATTCTTCTCTATTTCATTGTTTGTCTTTTAAAAATAAAGGCAAAAATAAAGTTGATTAGGGATTTCATAGTCTCCTTACTTCTGGTTATATACAGTTATAGACACCTAACATTGAATAGACTATCGTTGTATTCCTGGTATTACGGATTCCCCTCCATGGGGCCTGATAGTGAGAAGTCTGTGCCATTAGCCCCGGGCCAGCAAGGACTCCTCTTTCTCAGACCATGCAGGAAGGAGACATAAGTAAGTAGAGGAGTTAAAGTCAGTCACCAACAGTGGCAAGAGCCATAAAAAGATGCCAAATCTAGAGCACAGAGCAATGCTAAGAAGGATGTGAGAGCTGGGAAGACCAATCACCAACAAAGCACATAGGTGTTTCAGAGAAAACTCTAGCATATGTGCTGTAATCCATGCTGGCTTTTATGTTGCCACAGTGGTATGCTTAAAGAGCTCTGAATGGGAGGACAGTGTTGCCAGTGTGCTGATTGAATCTTCTGACCTTTGAATTCAGATGATACCCTACTGGATCACAGTGTGTCACAGTTCACCTTTACAACCTGTGCAAACCTCTTGCTTACCATGTAGCCTCGCTCATGTTGCCAGAGGTCGTCCCTCTGACATTCTTTACCAACTACGTACTCCGTGGCCACTGTGTTGCTTCTTCCTTTCTCTGATTTCCCATGTGCAGAAATCTTTATGGGGTCTAACCCATTCTCCCTTCTAACTGCTCTGCCCTATGGGGAATGCTGCCTTCCTTCTTAAAGCTCCTTCTTGAACAACTTGTTTAGACACCACAAATTTGGCACTTATCCTAGGACCATCTTATATTCTTATTATCCATTTTGTCCTATGTATATTGTATTATTTAAACATTGCACTTCTTTTCAGTATATTTTTATTTCTTTATATATCTATATAGTAGTGATTAACAAAATGTCTTTTCTCATACATGTATACATACAACAGTACACTATGTAATTATACATTAAATACTTATGTGTGCCTGCACACACAGGCACACACACACATACACACATCACTTTTAATGTGTAGTCACTGCAAATATCTCTATGAAAACGTCCTACATAGAGGAATATATTTTAGAGATTATGTATGTATTCAAGATTTTTCTTCCCTTCACTTCAGCAGCTCAATTCTAAATAATTATTTATATAGTGAGGTACATAGACTTTAATTTAGTGCTCATGAAATCACTTATTTTACCAAATGTTTTCCAAAATGACACTCCTGTTGGTCTTTTCCTAAGATACTCTGCAAACACTGTTTAGTTACTAGATGCTAGCTAAGAAAATAGGCAGACTACCAAGATTCTTAGAAGATTCTTAGAAGATTGTATCCTACTGATGATTAAATTACAGGAGAAGACAATGATGATTAATTTCACCATAGTGTACAAAAGTTACTAGTCACAGAAATCTGTTAAAAGATTTCATATGAAAAGCTCATTTCTTAGTCCATTTGGACTGTTGTAACAAACTGCCATGGACTGGCTGGATTTTAAACAATAGAAATTTATTTCTGAGAGTTCTGGAGGCTGGGAAGCCCAAGATCAAGGTGCTGGCAGCTTCGGGTGCCTACTAAGGGCCCATTTCACACACACACACACACACATACATATATATATATATATATGGTTATCTTTTCTCTGTCCTCACATGGTGAAACAGTGAGAGAATCTCTCCAGAACCTTTTATAAGGGCACTAATCTCATTCATGAGGGCTCCACCCTCATGACCCAATTACCTATCAAAGGCCCCACCTCCTAATAGCATCATCCGGGGGTTAATATTTCAACAAATGAATTTTGGGGAGAAATAAACATTTATCACATTATAGCTCCGTAATCCATGGCATAGTTTATATAAATTGTGTGTTTCTAATAATGAAGTCTATATTATAGATTTTTCATAACATATGCACATACACTTATTTTTCCAGTAGGCCTATTATTCTAAATCATGAGGAAATATGCATGAAAATCAAACAAATGAAAGCCTTATGTTAAAACTGATACGACTAAAAGAGACACAGGAATGTCCTGACATAGAGCAGGCTTGGAATGTTCATAATCATCTTTGGTGTAGAACAGATGAGGTACACTCGACAGTATGCTAAGGAACCTGCCACTTGTCTTTTAAATCAATATGTTTCTGCATTATATAGGACACAAAAAAAGCTGATTATTTAAATGATAGAACTAATTTAATTGTTAGGCAAATGTTGTATCTATCTAAATTATTTCATAACCAAACAAATAAAATTAGAATTGTTTTTAATATTTGAAGAAAATCAAAGCAATATAGTACTAGGAGAAATCCTAGGTGTAATGATAATATAAATAAATATCCATTATTCAAAATATTGGGCCAGGCACAATGGCTCATGCCTGAAATCCCAGAACTTTGGGAGGCCTAGGCGGGCAGCTCACGAGGTCAGGAGTTTGAGACCAGTCTGGCCAACATAGTGAAACTCCATCTCTACTAAAAATACAAAAATTAGCAGGGCATGGTGGCACATGCCTGTAGTCCCAGTTACTCAGGAGGCTAAGGCAGGAGAATGGTTGAACCAGGGAGGTGGAGCTGAGGTCACACCACTGCACTCCAGCCTGGGTGATAGAGCAAGACTCCATCTCAAAAAAAAAAAAAAATTGTATAATGAAACTTATTTGATGATAAAAGATAATATTCAAAATATTTAACAATTCAAGAGTATTTCTAGGTATAAAGGTAAGTTGGTCTACTTTTCACTATAATCATATGTAAAAGATATAAATTATGGTAATTTTTAAAATATATAATTTATAGAGACATTAAATCAGACAAAGAAATGTATAATAGTCATAGATTCTGACAGAAAAATGACTATTCCTCACTAGATCTCAATTTTCATATTTGTAAAGTTATGATTAAACATTTGCTTTTTCTTCCTGTCAGGATTTTTATAAGAATCAAATGATTTTAAAAGAGTATTTTTATACATGTAATTGCATTAATTTTATCATTAATAATTTTTATACATTGTAATTCAGCTTGTCAATATTATGATAGTATGAAAGCCTCCTCCCCACTCTCCTCTCTTACTATCTCTTTCGTTTCTGCAAGAATTTTTTTTTCTTTCAATGATTACCATCTTGGGCCCTGGGGATGACATTGTGAATGCTACACGACTGTTTTGAGATGGTTTATTTTATGTGTCAGTTTGACTAGGCTAAGGGATACCCAGATAGATAGCTAATAGAACATTCTAGGAATGTCTGTGAGAGTATTTACAGAAGACATTAGCATTAGAATCAGTAGACTGAGTAAATATCCACTCTGACCAATTTGTATCTGAGCCCAGATAGGACATAAAAGCGGAGAAAGAGCAAATCATTCCCTTTTCTTGAGCTGGGACATCCACCTTCCTTTTTGAGATATTGGAGCTCCTAGTTCTCAGGGTTCAGGCTTTAGGACGTAAACCAGCAAACTCTCACTTTCAGGACTTTGGCCTCAAATACAGAGTTACACCACCAGCTCCCCTGATTCTCAGGCCTCTGGACTCAGACTGAATTAGACCACTGGCTTTCCTGGTTCTCTGTTTGCAGACAGAGTATAGTGGGACTTTTTGGCCTCCATTATTGCATGAGCCAATTCCCATAATAAATGCCCTCTAATGTGTATCTCTTTCTCTTTCTTTCTCTCTCTCTCTCTCTCTCTCTCTCTCTCTCTCTCTCTCTCTCTCTCTCTCTCTCTCCCTATTATTTCTGTTTCTCTGGAGAACCCTGACTAATAAAATTTTCTTCAAAGACCTCTCAAAATATTGGTAAAAACAGGGATATTATTTTCCAAACTATTGAAAAATAACAAACCATTCATCAAAATGTATGCTCTTATATCCATAATGAGGCACTGCCACTAAGAGGAAGCTGCTTACTTCAGAGTTTTGTGTCCCAGCCCTTCTTGCATTCTCATATATCCCTGTTCAGGGAAAGCCCCAGGGTGAGGCAAGTGTGAGGTTTAGGAAGCAAAATTTAAGGATATACTTCTCTGGTTGTTTTAAGTGCTGACTCTGCACTTAAATAACCCTGAGGGTGAGTGCCTCTTAAGTTTTGTGCCCTAGGCTCACTAGCCTCAAACCCTTCACCTATAGAAGGTGAGCAGAAGTAACACAAGTTGCTTCCTGAACGGAGTATTTAAAAAGTGGGTGTGTCTCTCCACTGTTTACCACAGTGTTGTACCTTTTACATACCCATCAGCAGTGTAAGAGAATTCTACTTTCTCCAAGTCCTGTCAACATTTGGCAAAATCTTTTTCATTTTAGCCATTCTAATAGGTGTGCAGTGGTATCTCCTTGTGGCTTTAATTTGCATTTCTCTAATGACTAATGATATTGAGCAACTTTCCATATGCTTATTTGCTTCTGTGTGTCTTCTGTGTTAGTCAAACCTTTCATCCATTCTTTTTTTATTCTGCTTGTTTTGTTTTTGTTTTTGTTTTATTGATTTTTGAGAGTTTTTAAATACTTGGGATACAAGTACCTTATCAGATATGTGATTTACAAATATATTCTCGCAGCCTTTGCTTTTTCTTTTCATTCTCTTAACAATGTCTTTACAGATAAGTTTTTAATTTTAATGAAATCTAACTTATCAACTCATAATTTTATATATCATTCATTTGGTGTTATAGCTAACAAACCTTCATCTAATTCAAGTTCACAAAGGTTTTCTATAATCTATTCTTCTGGAATTTCCATAATTTTTGGTTTTACATTTGTATGTATCATCCATTTTGTGTTGATATTTTTGTACAGAGTGTATGAAACATATTTTTTTTACATATTGATTTCTAATTGTTCCAGCACCATTGGTCCAAAAGACTTTCTTTTCTCTACTGAGTTGTTTCTGTAACTCCGTGGGAAGTCAGTTATCCATGTAAGTGTGGAGCTAGTTCTATATTCTGTTTCACTGATCTATTTGCATATGCCAGTGTCCTACCACAATGCCTTGTTGTACCTGTTCAGAAATTCTTGATTTCAGATAGTGTTAATCCTTCAGATTTGTTCTTTTTCAAAGTTGTTTTGGCAATTGTGAATTATTTTCTTCATTTCTATATAAATATTAGAATCAGTTGATCAATCACTTTTGATTAAGATTCCATGTATTCTATGGATCAATTTGGAGAGCATTTACATCTTAACAATGTTGAGTTTTCTGATCCATGAACACAGTAATCTCTCTACTTATTTAGGTAATTTTATTTGTTTTAATAAAGAAAAAATTTTAAAGAATTTTTTAGAATATACCGTTTTCCTTAATTCTTTCATGAACTTGATAAACTTTTTCAGTCTTCAGACTTAAGTCTCATTCTATGTTAATAAATATTCTTCTGATATTTACTTACAGCTTTTTTCCATAAGCTTCATTTTTTTCCCACTAAAATCCTACCTTTTATATCATAGGTATACCTCCTATCTCCTCCTATCTTTATATCTCCCTTATGATATCCATAATTTTAAGGTTTAATGCTTAGTTTCAAATACTCCTTTCACATGATTTTCCAGGCCATTGATTTGGGTCTCAAAAGTGACTTTTATTCTTGCCATTATTAGTTTGAAAATTATGTTTTCTCCTTTAGGAAACTTTTTTGTGTTTTGTCTTTCATTTTTAGGTTTGATTCTCCTGTATCCCTTCCAGTAAGACTGCTTTGTTAGTGACTTTCTCTATCTAAGGAGGACTTTTTCTAGCTATCCCTTCACGTGTATTGTGATTTTATTTTCTCTGACTGTTAGGTTTTAGGTCTAGCTGCTAGAGCTATCTAAACAGTAGCATTCTGGTGAGAAGCATACACTTTGGGCTCTGCGCTTGAAGACAGTCGGTACAGTAGCAGGTAGAGAGTCACCCTCCAAGTGACGCAACAAAAGGAAACTATTTCTGCTTCCATGTCTCTTTGAGCTTTCTTAAATTATGTGGCAGAGAGACTAAGCTCACTTATTTAGTACCTCCTCATATCCCTAGAAGCAAGGACAAGAAGACACACTGTCCTCTTCATACCATTGACGATAACATTTTTATGTAACAATTAATATTGTGTACTTTTTGCCCTCTCTTGCTCTTTTTCTCTGGGTCATGATTTCAAGGATTTTCTCATTTTGTCAGTTTTAAAATAACCAGTGCTTTGTTTTATTAAGTTAATTTTTTTCAATTTTTATTTGGCAGAACTTATTTGAGTATTTTTCCCCAAATATATATTAATACTTAGTAAAAATACTCAATCTTTACATTTCCAAATTGTCTTACAATTGCTTCTCTCATAATAAGATTCCAAGAATATAATCTCTTATTTTTGTAATTCTGTCAAATTTGAAAAAAATGTTCTGGTTTCTAACATTTCAGACCAAAAGTCCATAGATGATGTAATTATATTTTCTATTGTAATATGCTTCATTATTTTTAATTTTTTTTTACTTTTAATTTATGTGGGTGCATAATAGGTGTCTATATTTGTGGGGTATATGGGATATTTTGATAAGGCATATAATTTGTAAAAAAATCACATCAGGATAAACAGGGCCCATCACCTGAAGCATTTAGCCTTCGTGTTGCAAACAATCCAATTATAATTTTTAGCTATTTTTAAATGTACCGTTAAATTATTATTGACTATAGTCACTCAGTAATATTATCAAATACAAGATCTTATTCATTCTATTTTTTGTACCCATTAAACATCCCCACATCCCCTCTTACCTCAACTACCCTCTAAGTCTCTCATAACCACCCTTCTGCTCTCTATCTCCATGAGTTCAATTATTTTAATTTTTAGCTCCTACAAATAAGTGAGAACATGTGATGTTTGTCTTTCTCTGCCTGGCTTATTTCACTTAAGATAATGATTTCCAGTTTTATCCATGTTGTTGCAAATGTCCCATTATTTTTTTATGGCTGAATAGTACTCCAACATGTATAGGTACCACATTTTCTTTATCCATTTGTCTGTTGTTGGACACTTAAGTTGCTACCAAATCTTGGCTATTGTGAATAGTTCTGCAATAAATATGAGAGTCCTAATATCTCTTTGATATATTGATTGATTTGAGTATATGCCAAGCAGTGGGACTACTGGTTCATATAATAGCTCCATTTTTAATTTTTTCAGGAACCTCCAAACTGTTCTCCACAGTGGTTGTACTAATTTATATTCCCACCCTCAGTGTACAAGGGTTCCATTTTCTCCAAATCCTCACCAGTATTTTTTTTTTTGTCTGTCTTTTGGATAAAAGCCATTTTAACTGGGCTGAGATAATATATTATTGTAGCTTGATTTGCATTGCTATGATGATCCCTGATGTTGATCACCATTCCATATATCTGTTTGCCATTTGTATGTCTTCTTCTGATAAATGTCTAGTCAGTTTACTCATTTCTTAATTGGGTTATCAGATGTTTTTCCTATAGAATTGTTTGAATTCCTTATATATTCTGGTTATTAATCCCTTGTCAGGTAGATAGTTTGCAAATATTATCTCCCATTCTATAGGTTGTCTCCTCATTATTTGATTGTTTCCTTTGCTGTGCAGAAGCTTTTTAACTTGATACGATGCCATCTGTCCATTTTTGCTTTAGCTGCCTTGGCTTGTGGGATAGTACTCAAGAAAATCTTTGTCCAGACTGATGTCCTGGAGTGTTTCCCCAGTGATTACTTTTAGTAGTTTCACAGTTTCAGGTATTAGATTTAAGTCTTTCATCCATTTTGATTTAATTTTTGTATATGGTAAGAAATAGGGGGCTAGTTTCATTCTTCTACATATGGATATCCAGTTTTCTCAGCACCATTTATTTAAGATATTGTCCTTACCCCACAGTATGTTATGGCCCCTTTGCTAAAATTGAGTTTCATGTAGATGTATGAACTTGTTTCTGGGTTCTCTCTTCTGTTTCATTGGTCTTTGTGTCTGTTTTTATGCCAGTATCATGTTGCTTCGGTTACTATGGCTCTGTAGTATAATTTGAAGATAGGTAATGTGATTCTTCCACTTTGGTTCTTTTTTCTCAGGATAGCTTTGACTATTTTGAATCTCTTGTGATTCCATATACATTTTAGGATTATTTTTTCTATTTCTGTGAAGAATGTCATTGGAATTTTGATAGATATTGCATTGAATCTATAGATTGCTTTAGGTAGTATGGACATTTTAACAATATTGATTCTTCCAATCCATGAACATGGAATATATTTCCACTTTTTGTTTTCTCTTCAATTTCTTTCACCAATGTTTTATAGCTTATATTATAGAGATCTTTCACTTCTTTGGTTAAGTAAATTCCAGCTATTTCATTTTACTTGTAGCTATTGTAAATAGGATTACTTTCGTGATTATTTTCCAGATTGTTTGCTTTTGCCATATGGAAATGCTGATTTTTGGCTGGGTGCAGTGTCTCACACCTGTAATCCCAGCACTGTGGGAGGCTGAGATGGGTGGATCACTTGAGGTCAGGAGTTTGAGACCAGCCTGACAACATGGTGAAACCCCATCTCTATTAAAAATACAAAATTAGATGGTCATGGTGGAGCACACCTGTAATCCCAGCTACTCAGGAGGCTGAGGCAGGAAAATCGCTTTAACCCAGGAGGCAGAGGTTGCAGCAAGCCAAAATTGAGCCATTGTACTCTAGCCTGGGCAACAAGAGTGAAACTGTGTCTTAAAAAAAAAAAATGCTACTGATTTTGTATGTTGACTTTGTATCCTGCTGCTTTACTGAATTTGTTTATCAATTTTAGTAGGTTTTCAGTGGAGTCTTTAGGTTTTTCCAAATATAAGATTATATTGTCTGCAAACATGCACAGGTTGCTGTCTTTGTTTCCAATTTGGATGCCTTTTATTTCTTTCTCTGGAATTGTCAGTCCTATGGTGAATAACAGTAGTGAAAGTGGGCGTGGTTGTCATGTTCCAGATCTTAGAAGAAAAGCTTTCAACTTACCCCATTCAGTATGATACTAGGGATGGGTCTGTTTTATATAGCTTTTACTATGTTGAGGTATGTTCCTTCCATACCCAGTTGTGGAGGTTTTTCAAATGAAAGGATGTTGGCCGGGCGCGGCGGCTCAAGCCTGTAATCCCAGCACTTTGGGAGGCCGAGACGGGCAGATCACGAGGTCAGAAGATCGAGACCATCCTGGCTAACACGGTGAAACCCCGTCTCTACTAAAAATTACAAAAAAACTAGCCGGGCGAGGTGGCGGGCGCCTGTAGTCTCAGCTACTCGGGAGGCTGAGGCAGGAGAATGGTGTAAACCCGGGAGGTGGAGCTTGCAGTGAGCTGAGATCCTGCCACTGCACTCCAGCCTGGGCGACAGAGCGAGACTCCGTCTCAAAAAAAAAAAAAAAAAAAAAAAAAAAAAAGGATGTTAAGTTTTATCAAGTGCTTTTTCAGCCTCAATTGGTCATATGGCTTTTGTCCTGCTTTATGTTGATCTGATGTATCACATTGATTCATTTACATATGTTAAACCATTCTTGCATCACTGGGATAAATCTCACTTGGTCGTGATGGATGATCTTTTTCATATGTTGTTGAATTTTGTTTACTAGTATTTTGTTGAGGATTTTTGCATCAGTGTTAGTCAGATATTGACCCGTAGTTTTCTTTTTTGGATGTGCCTTCGTCTGATTTTGGTATCGAGGTAATACTGGCCTCATAGAGTAAGTTTGGAAGTATACCCTCCTCCTCTATTTTTCAAAATAATTTGAGTAAGATTGATATTAGTTCTTCATTAAAAGTTTGGTATAATTCACCAGTGAAACTAACAGGTCCCAGGTTTTTCTTTGCTGGGAGAATATTTATCATGTTTTTCTATCTCATTACTTAAAATTGCTCTGTTCAGGTTTTGGATTTATTTATGGTTCAATCTTGCTAGGCTGTACGTGTCTAAGAATTTGTCTATTTATTCTAGGTTTCCCAATATATTGGCATATAGTTGGTCATAGTAGCCTGTAATGATCCTTAGAATTTCTTTGGCATCAATTCTAATGTCTCTTTTTTCATCTCCAATTTTATTTCTGTCTTCTCTGACTTTTCCTTCATTAGTCTGACCATCTTTTTTTTAAAAAAAAAAAAACAACTTTTCATGACTCTTGTATTTTCTTCTTCTTCTTTCTTCTTTTTTAGGCAAGAGTCTTGCTCTGTCACCCCAGTGTTGCCCCAGGCTGGAGTGCAGTGGCACAATCTCGGCTCAATGCAACCTTTGCCTCCCGGATTCAAGTGATTCTTGTGTCTCAGCCTCCTGATGTAGTTAGGACTACAGGCATGCGCACCATGCCCCTCTAATTTTTGTATTTTTAGTAGAGATGGGTTTTTGCCATGTTGACCAGGCTGGTCTGGAACTCCTGTTCCAAGAAATCCGCCTGCTTCAGCCTCTCAAAGTGCTGGAATTACAGGCATGAGTCACCATGCCAGTCTATTTTCTTCATTTTAATTTCATTTAGTTTTGCTCTAATCTTTATTATTTCTTTTCTTTTTCTGCCTTTGGGTTTGGTTTGCTCTTGCTTGTCTAGTTGTTTAAGATCCATTGTTAGGCTGTTTATTTGAAGAATTTCTTCTTTTTTGATTTAGGTACTCATAGCTATAAACTTCCCTCTTAGTATTGTTTTTGCTATATCCCGTATGTTTTAAGATGTCATATTTCCATTATCATTTGTTTCAAGAAATTTATCAATTTCCTTCATAATCTTCTCATGAACCCATTAGTCATTAAGGAGCCCATTGTTTAATTTCCATGATTTTATAATTTCCAAAATTTACCTTACTGATTTCTAGTTTTATTTTATTGTGGTCAAAGAAGATACTTGATATTATTTCAGTTTATTTGACTGTTTTAAGACTTGCTTTGTGGACTAATATATGGCCTATCCATGAGAATCATCCATGTGCTAAGGAAAAGAATGTGTACTATGAAGCTGTTGTTGATTTTTTTTTCTGGAAGATCTGTCCAATGCTGAAAGTGGGGTGTTGCAGTCTTCAGCTATTATTGTATTGGGGTCTAAGCTCTAGTCATATGTGCCTTACACACACACACACACACACACACACAAATATACACACATATATACATACATACATATTTTATTTCATTATATTTCCTGTGTCACCCATACATACATATACATATGTTTGTGTGTGTGTCTATGTGTATGGGTGATCCAGTGTTGGGTGCATATATATTTACAATTGTCATATTGTCCAGCTGAATTGACCCAGTTAGGATTATATAATGACATTCTTTGCCTTTTTATAGTTGTTGTCCTCACATTTATTTTGTCTGACATAAGTATAGCTACTCTTGCTCTTTTGTGGTTTGCATTCACTCTTAGATTTGCCCTTTCGAGGCTATTTTCTAGACCTTGTAAGCACGCTTTATTCATTACTTTTCTTTCTTTTCCTCCCTTATTGTGTAGTTTTAAATAGGCAGTCTTCAAGCTCACTAGTTCTTTCTTCTGTTCATCAATTCTGCTATCAAGATACTCCGAAGCATTCTTCGGTATGTCAATTACACTTTTCAACTCCAGAATTTCTGCTTGATTCTTTTTAAATATTTCAATGTCTTTGCTAAATTTATCTGATAGGAGTCTCAATTCCTTCTTTGTGTTGCCTTGAATGTCTTTTTTTGTGTCTCAAAGCAGTTATTTTTTAATTCTCTGTCTAAAAGGTCACATATCTCTATCTCTCAGGGATTGACCTCTGGTGCCTCATTTAGGTCATTTGATGAGGTCATGTTTTCCTGGATAGTCTTGATGCTTGTGTATTTGTTTCAGTGTCAGGGTATTAAAGAGTTAGGTATTTACTGTAGTCTTTGCAGTCTGAGCTTGTTTGTACTCATCATTCTTTGAAGGCTTTCCAGGTATTTGAAGGGACTTAGGTGTTATTATCTAAAGTTTTGGTCACTGCAGCTGTATAGGGAGCACCTAAAGCCCAAAAACTGTATTCCTTGCAGACTTGTAGAGGTACCACCTTGGTCATCTTGAATAAGATCTGGAAGAATTCTCTGCATTGCCAGGCAGACTCTTGTTCTCTTCTCTTACTATCTCCCAAACAAATGGAGTGTCTCTCTCTTTCTCTCTCTCTCTCTCTCTCTGTGTGTGTGTGTGTGTGTGTATACTGAGCTGCCTGGAGCCAGAAAAGGTCTGAAATAAGCATCCCTATGGCCACCACCACTGGGACTGTACTGGGTCAGACCGGAAATCAGCACATCACTAGGTCTTGCCCAAGGCCAGCTGTAACCAGTACCTGGCTACCATCTATGTTTGCTCAAGGTCCTAGGACTGAACAATCAGCAGGTGGTTCTTCCTTTCAGGGCAGTGAGTTCCACTGGCTCCAGGAAAGTCTAGAAATGCTGCCCAGTTGGCAAGTCCTAAAGCTGGAAAACTTAGAACTATACTAGATGTTCTATTCTATTGCAGCTAAGCTGGCACTAAAACCACAACACAAAGTCTTTCTACTCTTTGCTCTCCTTTCCCCAGCTAGAGGAGTCTCTAACCATGTCCACCACTGCCATAGGCCAACAGGAGTGCTGCCAGGTATCACCAATATTCACTTAAGGCCCAAGGGCTCTTTAGTTACCTTGTTTTTTAATGCTGCTAGGCCCGAGACTCACTCTTCAGGGCTGGGCTCTCTGGACCAGTGTAGGTCTAGAAGTGCCATCCAAGAGTCGACGCCTAGAATCTAAGACCACAGGAACCCACTTGGTGCTCTTCCCTACTGTAAAAGAGCTGGTATCTAAGCTGCAAGACAAAATCTCCTTTATTCTTTCCTCTCCTTTCCTCAAGCTGAAGGAGTTTCTAACCATATCCGTCACAGCTATGAAGATGCTGTGTCACACCTGAAGCTAGCACATCTCAGAGTCCCACTCAAAAATCATAGCATATGCTGCCTGGTTACCATTGCTGATTATGCAGGACCCAAGAGTTCTGTAGCCAGCAGGTAATGAATTCTGCCAGGAATGGGTGGTTCCCTTCAAGGCATTGAGTTCCTTTCTGACCCAGGGTATATTTAAAAATGTCATCTGTGAACTAGGGCCTGGAATGGAAGCCTCAAAACTCTGTCTGTTGCCCTATACTAATGTGGTTCAGCTTGTATCCAAGTTGCAAAACAAGTCCTCTTTATTCATCCCTCTCCTTCCCTCAAGCAAAGGGAAGCGTTCTCTTTTGGATCTGGGGTTGGGAGAGGAATCACACAGTCCCTCCTTTAGCTGCCCCAGCTGGCTTCTCACTAGGTCAGGTGCCCCCCAGGTCCACTGGCTCCAAGCCCAGCACAGCACTAGGACATGCTTGGAAGCTGCAGTTCCTGCCAGGCCCAGACAGCCTTTTCATATTTATTTAGGATTCCAGAGCACTTTAGCCCATGGTGTTGATGCTTGCCGGAACTCAAGTTCCAACTCCTAGGATGAGTGATTCCTCTCTGGCTACGGCAGGTGTAAATGTCCCCCTGTGCACATTGCCTGAGTTCTGCCCAGTGTTGGCAGAACTAAGTTTCAATACAAATTCCCACAATTGCCGCACTCTCCCCCTCTGCAAGTGCACAGATTCTCTCTTCATGCCACAGTGCTGCTGCCAAGGGATGGGGAAGTAACGTTCGTAATTCAAGATTGTCTTTCCTACCCTCTTCAGTGCTTCTTTTAGAAATATGAAGTTCAATTCAGGTCATATGAACATATACCAAATTTTTGGTCCTAATTGAAGGTGCTTTTTTATGTAGATAGTAGTCAAATTTGGTGTTCCTGCAGGGAGGATAATCAGTGGAGGCTTCTATTTAGCCATTATGTTCTACCTGTTCCTATTTTTTTAAAATGTTGTTAGAAGTCGTATCATTTGCAAGAATATCTATGTGTCCATTTCTGAATTAATCTCTTTTATCAATTAATAAAAACTTTTTTTCTGACAGGTTCTCTCAGAAACATTTTCTCTTGTAATTCTTTGATTAATGAACTCCTTTCAGTCTTTTATTTCTTGCCCTATTATTTGGTCAAAGTTTCTAGGGTGTATCTTCAAAAAATTAGTTTTTTGCTTAATAATGAAAAATTGTGTGGGGGTGGGGGCAGGGTGAAGAAAAAGAAATAACTCGTGAAGTTGATTTTCTGAATTCCTAGTCTGTTGTCCATTTTATACCAAATTTACAGATCCAATTACTTATTCCATTTGATTTATGGTACATTATATCACTGGCTGTGCCAATTCTCCCTCATTGAATTTATCTTGTGCTTCAATTTCCAATTTTATTCCTTTGCCCCCTTACACAACTAGTTTAAAATATTTTATGTATATCTTTTTTTCACTCAGTCATTTATTTTGAACAGTTTAATACAGTTTAGTGGAGACACATTGTGGGGTTCTTAGGCTCTTGACCCCCTAATGATTCATTAAAAAATCACTGACATGAGGCAGATTAATTGAAGAAAAGACATACAGCTTTATTTAATCTGTATACATAGGAGCCTTCAGAATGAAGATCCAACTTCCCAATGAGTTACAGAAACATATATATCATCCTAAGGCCCCAGTAAATAATGCACACTCAAGACCATTGCCAGAAACAGATAAGACAGGTTTAGTGGTAAGACAGGTTAAGAGAGCTTGAAAGAGAGAGGAAGCTTGGCTAGCAAAGTTGGCCTTGTTATATAGATGAAGCAAAAAAAAAAAAAAAAAAAAGTAACTGTGTTTTTCTCCCCTGGAGTTTAAAAGTTCTCAGACTCTCAATGTCTCCTGGATGCTGGGAAGGACATAGAAAGGGAAAGGGGGGATGGCTACATTAGTATTCTGTACAGATGCAAATTTCCCCCACTTAACACAACTTTGCAAGTATACATCTATCAGGATGACCAGGTTGCAGCTACTTCAAAATATGTCAAAGAAATATATTTTGGGGTAAAATATTATAATTTCCTCCAGTCCCCACTTTGACATTTCAAAGAAGTTTAACATATCAAAAGCCAAGGTGATAGCTTTGGAGAGATTTGGGTTACAGGATGTGAGATAGAGTTAGACAAAGGAGTAGAATGACAAATTGGGATCAATAGAAAGGACCCAATTTAAATATATCATCCCATATCTTCTTTACTCAATCTCTTAGTCCTGAGAATAGATCAGTTGAGTTAAGCAGCTGTGTCCCATTCCAGAGGTATCACTGCCGATGGGCTAGGCCTCTCCATATGATGCAAACAATAATATCTCTAATAAGAAACATTTCTACAGAAACAGAAGTATAAACGAAAGTTAATGTCTGGAGCAGTCTATATACTAGTTTTTCTAGAGTCTCTGAGGCATCTTCAGATTACAGTGAAAAATTGACAGATTCTTCTGGACTGTAGTTCAAACTAGGCCTTCAAGTGCACTTTTTGAGAAGCCCATACATCAGCAGACAGGCAAAAAGGTTGTTCATATATAAGTTCTGTTATAAGTTTAAGTTTAAGCTATAAATTCATAAGTTTAAGTATAAGCTATAAGTTTATCTAGCTTACATTTGCAGAGCTTTAACAGAAGCAGTTTTAATTTCTAGGTCTTTCAAGTCAGAAAAATGGGAGATAAAAGAAATTGAAAACATTAGTTTAGAGACTTGTAGCCAGGAAAAAATTTCAGGATTCAGTCCAAATTGTAGAAAATAATAAAACCTGAATACCAATGGGCAAGACTAGAATCTAATAACAAGTGTACATAGTTTCTTTTGAAACTTAATTTTTCTCTCTCTGATTCCCCAATTTTGCTAAACACAAAATCATAGTAGGACCAGTTTAAAAAATCAGTTTTAATCTGTAATACCTGGCCTAATTATTTGCATAAAGTGCAACAAGAATAATTATTTGCCATCTAGGCTTTTTTTTAAATTGGCTGTATAGGAACTTTTTTTTCCATAATGAATCCAAAATTAGAACTTTTAGAAGCCTCAAGCCCAGTCAAAGATTTATCTGTCCTTGCAGATATCTGTATAAACTGGGAGAATTTCTCTTTTTGAGGTCCTAAGGTAACTTGAGGCTCCTGGGCCTGTCAGAAAGTAAGATTCTTTACTTGCCATGAGTAAGTAAAGGACAAGGTATGAGGTCCATTTTAACAATGGGATTTTATCAGCTCTATAAAGTCAATTTCAATTCCTCAAAGCAGCTTCTTCATACTGAAAACATGCCATTCTAGTCAAAGTCTTGGTAACATAACTAGCGCTTTCAATTGCAACCAGTTACAGAAGAAAACAGATTCTTACTGAATTTATGCAAATAACTACATTGCCATAAATTAAAAATACCAAACAGTTTTTCCAAGTTCTGGAGAAATCAGGTAGAAAGAAAGAAATACGCTTCAAATTTTTTTCATAAGAATATACTTGGCCGGGCGCGGTGGCTCAAGCCTGTAATCCCAGCACTTTGGGAGGCCGAGACGGGCGGATCACGAGGTCAGGAGATCGAGACCATCCTGGCTAACACGGTGAAACCCCGTCTCTACTAAAAAAATACAAAAAACTAGCCGGGCGAGGTGGCGGGCGCCTGTAGTCCCAGCTACTCGGGAGGCTGAGGCAGGAGAATGGCGTAAACCCGGGAGGCGGAGCTTGCAGTGAGCTGAGATCTGGCCACTGCACTCCAGCCTGGGCGGCAGAGCGAGACTCCGTCTCAAAAAAAAAAAAAAGAATATACTTTACCCAAATGTTAAAAGCTGTAAATAGCTTAAAAGAAAAAAGTTTTCTTGACTTGTAAAAACAAAGCAAAAAAATCAATGTTTCAAATAAAAGCGTTATTGAAAGATTATTTCAGTCATCTGTTAGTTCAGTCCATGCAATTAACTCCTATTCTGCTCATGATTGGGCCAGCAATCCTCATGAATACATTATCTCTTCATTAGAGTCTGGGAAGTTTTTCTCTCTATTCCAATGGCGAAATCTCCAAAGTTATTGGAAACCTGCATTCAAGCATACCCATGAGATTCTAATAGCTGGTTATAAACCACCTTTTGATAAGGATCAAAGTAAAACAACAATAGTAGATGACAGAAGTCTTAGAACGGCCATGGTCAAAGACACAATTGATAAGAAAATTTGGTTTATGTAGCATATAACAATTTAACACAGTAATTATAATTACTACTGATAATACATACTAAGGCATATCAGAGTCATAGGAATCACATACGATTTTGTAACATACAAACCTTGTTATGGGTGGTTAGAGGTACTCACACCTCAATTAACCTAAGGGGCTTGGGGCCACTGATTTCCCTATGCAGAAGTCAGGGGATAAGACACTCATGGGTAGGAGATTTATATACCCTGAGACCCCTTAAGAAACCAAAGGCCCAGGACCCCCACCCGGCCCTGGCCTAGGATTCCTTTTGGATCTTGGGAGCCTCATATGCGGGGTAGTCCATGGATATGGAGCCTGCCTCTAGTGCACCCCAGGTTGCCTAGGCCACCGGCCCACCCGGAATGGCAGGAGCCCAGCCTGTGGCTGGCTCTGCATCAACAACCACAACCTGGTGCTGAATTTTACTATCTGCCATGTACCATTCTGATGGGGAAACAAATTAAAAACACTTGGGAATTTATGTCTCTGATGGGTCAGGTTGCACTGTTCCATAAAAAAGAAGATATATGTACATATGTGTGTGTGTGTGTGTGTGTGTGTGTGTGTGTGTGTGTGTGTGTGTGTATCTCACGGAAAGTTAAACATTTCCCATTTGAAAAAGCTTTCTGTATATTTTTAACATATCAAATAAGCCCAATATGTTTCTCTTGGACTTCAGGGAACTTTATATCTAAAAAAAAATAAAAATAAAAAAAAAAAAAAACAAGAAAAAATAAGGTCCAAGAGACTGAATTTAGTAATTTGATTTTGGAAAATTTCTCAAATATCAATGGTTTTAAACACTTCATATCACAAAATAGAATAACAGGTTATATAAAATAAGTCTTTCATTTAGCCAAGATGATAACTCAAGAATTTCAAATAAGCAAAAACCTTACGTTTTTTATATAGAGGAGATTCACTTTCCAAAACAATAAGAGCAAATAAAAGCAGCATAAGGTCAACTAAATACATTTCCCTTTCTCTCCTCCTTTCTTTTTCTTTTGCGGCTTACTGAAAAGGTAAACAAAAATCTTTCACTGTCTCTCAATATTACACCTTATTCAAGAGAAAACCAAATATTACTTTTTAAGGTGTATTACTAATGCTAAAGCTAATTTTTAATAAATCCTTATAAATAAATTCAATTTTAATCAGTTGAGTCATAAGATTTCAACTGATTTCTAAGATTTGTAAGATTGCTACAAACCTTTTATACATTTTCTATAAAACAGCAGATCAATGCTCCAAGAAAACCCGTTTATTTCAATCCAGGGGCCTAGATTATGGCCCTGCATCAATGTGCTTTTTACTTTAATGTTTAATTTATAGAAAAACTAAATAATCCTCTTTAAATTTTAAGCAGTCTGCTCACATACAGAATTCCTTTGACAAGGTCAATCTTCCACAAAGCTTCTACAACTTGCTTAAAACTAGTTTTGTCCTATTATTCTTGATCTTAAAACAATCCTTAAACACCTCTAGATAAAATTACTTTCTCTGAAAAAAAAACCACACTCCCATATCTTCTTTTAATATTTTCTTACCAAAAACAAATCCTACCTCTTTAATACACTTTGTGTGTGTCTAGTGGTTTTCATTACATACATAATTGTACTGTTAACTTGAGAGTTAGTAAGTAACTCCTATTCCGACTGAGAAACCTAGGAGGTAAGCAATTTTAATTATGTACCAGCTGCAGAGCCACGGGCAAAAGACAATGCCTGGAGTTAGTCTTCATCATATCCTAAAGGCTCAAATCTAAGGACATAAGTTTATAGATAAGTTAAGGAAGTGTCAGAAGCAAAGTTTTATATTTTAAAACATCTAGTAGAGACAGTGACTAATTCAGACCAAATGTCTAAATTCTGATGTTGTTTCTACTTTATCTTACCAATAATTTAAATACTGTCTTTTTTTACCAAAAAATAATAAAATAATGTAAACTTGAAAAGCATTTTGGCTTATTTACTTAATTTATGAGTAATGCAATTTGATACCCATGTATGCTGTGCAGACATATACTCATGTATACATAAAGATATACATCAAAATAAGGCCTTTCTAGTTTTGATTTTTACATTTTAGCCACGAGACAGATGAACTCACTAGTTTAAAGGATGGTTTGATTAAATTGTGAAAAGGTTAAAGTTTGTCTGCCTCACAAGGCCATGGTCAATGCCCTCACTGAGGTTTGGAGAAAACAGGGTTACAAATTTATGTCTCAAACCAAAGAGAGAGAAAAAAAACTTGGATGTGTTAGAGGAAGATTAAAAATGGATACCAAGGCAACACAAAATCATAGAAGTCTACCATTGAATTTTATATGAGCAATTTTATTTACATAGGTATTTAATTTAGCCTCTATCTTTTAATTGGACCACTGAGTTCGGAGCAGACCCACACTGAATCCTGAGTCCCCAAAGAGAAAGAACTGCCACAGGACCAGACCACATCTTGCTTTTACAGTGCACTTTGTTACGAAGACATTTTTCTAAGCATTTAAACTGCATACTTTCTTGTCTAAAACATGCAAAGAGTAGCCCCTTAGAGTAATAATTGTTTACTGTAAGTAACTTCCACTAGCCATCTCTGAAAGTATATCTATCACTTAGCTATTACATATACCAAGGTCTAAAATTTTCTCATAATGTAAAGTACTTTCTGATATGCTCAAAAGCCAGAAAGATTAGATAATGCAATAAAAAGGAGAGGAGTTTTTAGACCTCAGTGGAAACTGTCTGTTTACAAATCTTGAGATTCCATGAGGAAAAATAGAGGTTGCTCTCAATCATAGGAGCCTGACACCTTTTCTGTTTTTTCCAAGGAATCTCAGGTTGTTAGAAATTCCTTTCGTTTATTTACTTATTTTTTTTTTTAGGTACCACATATGGCATAGAGTGTGGCAAGTAGAAAGAGAAACAAGCAGAAGCAGACAGTTAAACAGAGTTCAGTTGACTGAGAAGTTCTTACAGAGTGAGAACAGAGGCCTAAAATTATATATGTCAAATGTAATTTTATATGATTACATATATATGTGTGTGTGTATACACCTGTGTGTGTGTATGTCCTAAATATCCATTTTAATTAAGTCACATTTTGACTATAGAGCTCTTTAAAAATTCTTTCAATCCCTTATTACCAGATTTTAGCCAGGAAAAGCATATGATATTTCTGCCTTTTGAACTTCTTTACCAAACATAGCCTCCCAAGTGAAACCAATATGCCTTAACTAAGGTTTGACTTAACCATGACAAATTTTTTCTCAAGAGAATTCTAAAGGCTAGCCATGGCACTATTATATGTCTTTTTAAAAATTTAACTTTCCCATCAATTGTCTAGAATAAGAGATCTCTAAAATATTTTCTATCTATCTTTTGGCCATTGACAATTAGAATTTTCAATGGTATAATTTATTCCAATAGTGACTCAATCCAAAAGTCTTTTTAAAACCTAAGTGGTAATTTTCCATGCTTTTATCATATACCTAGAGAGGGCATAGAGGAGACATACCCATGATGCCCAAAAATTTATTGTCAGAAATAAACTTAAGATAGTAAAAGATGAAAAAAGACCCACAAATGTCGGGCCTTTTAAAACAAAACTCCTCTAATAGCTTGACATGTTCAGTATGAAAAGTGTGCTCCTTAAAATATTATGTGTCTCAGACTCCCAGTTCTTTCAGACTAGCCACCTGACATGAACCGAAAAATTCACACCCTCTGGATAATGGAGACTAAGAAAGAGTACACCCACAGAGTCAGAAAGTCAAGCTCCCAAGACATAAAACAACATGAAAGGGACACCTCATCTAGTTTTTATGTCAGGGACCCATAACATTTGTCTTAATAGACATCGATCTAGTAAGAACTGCAAAAAACTGAGCAGTCGGTTGGACGTGGTGGCTCATGCTTGTAATCCCAGCACTTTGGGAGACCGAGGCAGGCGGATCACGAGGTCAGGAGATTGAGACCATCCTAGCCAACATGGTGGAACCCCGTTTCTACTAAAAAATACAAAAATTAGCTGGACATGGTGTTGCATGCCTATAATCCCAGCTACTCGGGAGGCTGAGGTGGGAGAACCACTTGAACCTGGGAGGCAGAAGTTACAGTGAGCCAAGATTGTGCCACTGCACTCCAGCCTGGTGACATAGTGAGACTCTATCTCAAAACAAACAAACAAACAAACAAAAAACCAAAACTGAGCAGTCTGCAAGGCTGGCTAAAACAGCAGCATATAGGGGTTCTAGGCCCACCTTCTACCCTATGGTACTCCTCTTTACAACAGAATTACACAAAAAGACAAAGGAAAATGACAACAACAAAAGGCCTTTTCTGAGACAAAAAAGGGCCAAACAATATGAATATTATACCCCAAAGTACCAAAAGTACACCAGAGTCATTACAAGATTAGTCATACAAATCCTTTTGTCACATTAATCAAAACCTTGAAAATGAGACAGTAATTTTTACCATCCACTCAGTTGGAGTACACTGAGAAAGACAGGCCAGGAGCCTGGCAGGTAAGAAATTTTTACCCCTTTGCCAGCAGATCAGCTTCCTGGTGTCTCTTCACTGCACCTTCCAGAAGGGAAGAGTAGTTTTGATAATCGCCTGGCTTGTTCCACCATGTGAGGTTCATAGGCTCTTGGCCCACTAAAGATTTGCTAACCATCACTAACATGAGGCAGATTGAATAACAGAAGAAAAAACATACACATTTATTTCACATGTATACAAGGGTGCCTCAGAATAAAAACCCAGCTGCCCAATGAGATACAGAAACTTATATATTATCACGAGGCCACAGTAAATAATGCAGACTCAAGAGCATGGCCAGATACAAGTAAGTCAGGTTTAGTGGCAAGACAGGTTAAGAGAGAGAGATAGGAAGAAGCTTGGCTAGCAAAGGTAGCCTTTGTTGGTGAAGCTTCCCTGAGAGGGCATATAGGGTAATTTCTTTTTGAACTTTAAAAGGTGTTAGTGTGGATCCTCCGAAAGGCATAGAAAGGGAGGTAGGGGGTATGGCTGCATTAATGGAGATTCTCTACAGATGCAAATTTCCCTCGCTTAAGACAGCTTTGCAAGGCCACTTCTGTCAGGATGACCAAGTGGCAGCTCCTTCAAAATATTTCAAAGAAATATATTTTGGGGTGAAATATTTTACTTCTCTTCAACATTAATCTGGATAGGTCTCAACACTAGTTTATGGATGCTGATGGAAGCCATCTGATGAAATCAGTGAAATGTAAGACAAAGTGGTTTTAAAAAACAAGAAGTAGTCTTAAGAGTATGTCTTTGAAATTGCAAGTTTTCTTTTTCTTCTCTAATTCTGTGCCCTTTGTGAACCAAAAGTATCTAAAACAGGTCTCGATCAATTTAGGTTTATTAAGGAAGCAACCATGACACAGCCTCAGGAGATCTTGATGATGAGGAAAGAGAGAGACCCTCTCATACTGTTTTATATTGTTTTATACTCAGTAGTTGTTTTAAGAAAAAAACAAGGAAGGAAAACCAAAAACAGGCAGCCTTGGCCTGCCTGGCCTAAACCCAGTAGTTAAAAATCAACTCATAACTTAGAAACCGATGTTATTCATAGATTCCAGACATTGTATAGAACACTGTGAAACTCCCTACCCTGTTCTGTTTCTCTCTGACCACTAGTGCATGCAGCCCCTGTCACGTACCCCCTGTTTGCTCAAATCAATCACGATGCTTTCATGTGAAATCTTTAATGTTATGAGCCCTTAAAAGGGGCAGAAATTGTGCATTCGGGGAGCTCGGATTTTAAGGCAGTAGCTTGTCGATGCTCCCAGCTGAATAAAGCCCTTCTTTCTACAACTCGGTGTCTGAGAGGTTTTGTCTGCGGTTTGTCCTGCTACAGTGACATGTGCCCAAGGTGGTCATGGGATAGCTGGTTTTATGCATTTTAAGGAGACATGAGACATCAATCAATATATGTAAGATGTATGTCAGTTCTGTCTGAAAAGCAGAACAACTCAAAGGGGAGTTTCCAGGTAATAGATAGATGAGAGACAAACTGTTGCATTCTTTTGAATCTTTGATCAGTTTTTTACTGGATACACAATTTACATGTGACAGGGAGGTACAGGAATACTCACTAATACCTTAGTCTGACTCAGTGAATCTGCATTTTTTACATAAACATGAAGAGGAAATATTCCAATATGCATTTGTCTCAAGTCAGCAGGGGGATGACTCAATTCTGTCCATCCTTTGTCCTGCTTCATGTGTGAAGATCAATTATCAGTTTACACTACCAAGGTAAAATTCAACAGAATTGTTTTAGGGTAAAGACCTTGAGGCCTGCAAGAAATTTCCTTGTGAGAAAATTGTGAGGGAGGTATGTAGCATTTTTATCTTTGTAGCTATCTTATCTAGGAATAAAATGTATTGTTTCTGTGTGTATTTAACTTGCATAAATGCTATTTGTACAATACATGTTACTGTCTTTCTGTTTTCCTGAAGTGTTACAGTAGGTAGTTACTCAGACATAAGCAGGGCAGGAGAAGGCCCCACCACCACCAGGAATGTCAGGTGACCATGAGGTGATGGTCAGATGGTTTATTTAGAACTGTCTCTAAGATAATAACTGGTTACAGCCAGTGCCAGGGAAAGGCAGTCTCCCAACAGATAGAAAACACTT
Source organism: Rhinopithecus roxellana (assembly GCF_007565055.1). NCBI lineage: Eukaryota > Metazoa > Chordata > Mammalia > Primates > Cercopithecidae > Rhinopithecus > Rhinopithecus roxellana. The sequence continues at coordinate 144,351,489 of NC_044556.1, read as the reverse complement.
GACAATGGTGATAAGTAGCTTCCTGATAAGATCTCAGGAGTTAGGCAAGTGGGCTCAAGCAGGGACACTAAGAGACAAAATGGCAGAGTTTAACTAGCATATGGTATATGACCTTTCTCTGGGAACACTTGACTGTAAGGGGAAAACGCCTCAAGTAAGTATGTGCACAATTTCAGAAAACACATTGAACATGTGGCCCGTCCCAAGTGCTGTCGGGCCACTGAGCATGTGGACAGCCCACCGCAAGAGAAGAATCGGGTGAAAAGGGATGCAATCCCGGAAGCATGCCAAAGTTTAAGACCCCAAGCCAAAGGTCAAAGCATGCACTTGAATCTCTCAAGTCACCCGCTTGACCCTCTTCCAAGTGTGCCCCACTTCTTTTCATTTCTGCTCTAAACTTTTAAATAAATTTTCACTATTTGTCCCTTCAGGTAGGCTGTGATCTTATTTTGTCTGATCATGAGATTATAGGTCCAGCTGCTAAAGCACTCTAAGCAGTAGCATTTTGGTAAGAAAGGTGCACTGAAGACTCTGCAGGTTTTAGGTTCTAAAAGAATGTTAAAGAGTCAAGAAAGCAAGTCTATGATGCCTCATGGTGATCATCCTAAAGAAAACAGGAAAATATTTAGGAAGAAAAGTTTCATTTTAAAAGTGAAATTGCAAGTCAGAAAGAAATCCTTGTGCTAACTCCAATATTTAGACATGTGAATATTAGTGCCAGTTCCTGGTACCTGGATGAATGACCTCAGATCGTTACAAAATTATTTGCTGGAGGGTGAAAAAAATAAAATTATAAAAGATTATTTGCATATGATATCTAAGGTTATGGCATGAAATATTTTACCACCTATTTGTGGTTTTTAGGTTTAAATTGGTTTCTAACCAATAACCCAACATTGTTGTTTTGAATATTCAACGATTAAATTTTATGTGGTATTGATGGCAGTGGGAGACAGACAGTTTTCTAGGTGGGAAGAGACAGGTCCCTGGTGAACCTCACCTTCAAGCCAGGAACAACCTAAAGACTGGGGGCTGGGCTACCAGTTACAGGTGAAATCCGCAACCTGGAGTGAGAACTTCCATGTTGCCTTTTGCCCAGTCAAGTGGTGCTTTCTCCATTCCTGCCCGTGGACCAATCAGTATGCACTTCCTCCATTGTAAGCCCATTAAAAACCCCCAGATCGAGCCAAACTCAAAGACACTCCTCAGGACAACTTGCCTACAGTTAGGAGCTATCCACTTTGGGTCTCCTCTCCATTGAGAGCTGTTCTGAAACTAAAGAAATCTCCTCTCCTGCTTGCTCACCCACTAGTTGTTTATATAGCCTCATTCTTCCTGGATGTGGGACAAGAACTGGGCTCCTGGCCAAATGGCGGGAGCTAAAGGGGCTGTAACACTTCCTGGCTGGCTTGCTGAGATGCAGGTAGGAGCTAAGGGGGCTGTAACACTATAGCCCTCCTGCCCTCTGCCAGTGCTGGGTAGCTATCCCACATGATGGGAAACAGTAGCTGAGCCAGGCCAGCCTGGGAGCCAGAAGCCACAGTGGGGCGGCGGGACTGAAAAAGCTGTAACAAAGACAGGCTGAAACACAACTCCGTGAAACACACCCCCCAGGTCATTTCACTGCGGACAATGAGAAGGAGACAAGAACTGTGGCTCTTCCGGGAGTCCAGACCTCAGGGCCCCCTGAGCCAGGGCATGGCATGCTATAACACCCTCTTCGGGGCTCTGCAGTTCCTGCTGTCTCCAAGATTTTGGGCGCCATCACATTCCCCTCATCCAGTTGCTTTTTAGCAATCACATGCAGAAGCCACTTGGGATTTGTCTGGTCCAGCTACAGCCTCAGAAGGAGCCAACGTCTGTGCCAGCACCTGGAGCTGCCTGCCCTGCCACAGTTGCCAGTGCGCCTGGCTGTGCACAGTGGCCAGAACTTGTGTTCATTCACTCACACACCCCTTGCCACTCCAAGCCTGGCTTGCCCTTGGTAGGCGTGGGATCCAGGCTGGTAGCATGAGCCAAGTGCAGCCTGTTGGACTGAGTAGGTGGAATGAACCCAGAAGGCGCAAGCAAAACTTAAATAGAGACACTGCCAGCCACAGAGGTTTCTGGCTGGTGAAGTGATATCCTAAGGATCCTGTGACAGTATGCTTAAATATTATTAATCATATTACCCTCCAAAAACAAAAGGAAAAGTTTACCATGTAGTCTCAACAATAGAAAAACCAGCTGTTCTTAGTTCTTTTACTTTTCGCATATTCCCATTTTCTTTTAGTATTATTTTGTGACTCTGCTTTAGGAAAAATTAGATTGTTTTAAAAAGCATACTACTGATCTTTCTTTCTTTTGTGTTCTCTTTCTCTCTCCCCACCCGCCCACGCCCCACCACACACACACACACACACACAGAACCTTCTTCTGAACAATCCTTTAAATATTATGAAAGAAGCATTTAGGCAAAATTTAACATATTGAAAATATAATGCTTAACAATAAGAAAACAAACAACCCAATTAAGAAAGTGAGTCAAAGACTTTAACAAATACCTCACCAAAGAAGATATACAGATGGTAAGTAAGCACATAAAAAGATGCTCGAATAATATGTTATAAGGGAAATGGAAACTAAATATAGGATCCCACCATATATCTATTAGAATGGCCAAAATCCAGAACACGGACACACCAAATTCTGGCAATGATATGGAGCAATGCTGACCCTCATTTCTTGCTGGTGAGAACGAAAAATGGCACAACCACTTTGGAAAGCAGTTTGGCAGTTTATTGTAAAACTAAACTTACTATTACTGTATTATCTAGCAGTTGTATTCCTTGGTATTTACACAAAGGAGTTGAAAATTTATGTCCACACAAAACCTTACACAAGATGTTTATAGCAGCTTTATTCTTAATTGGCAAAGCCTTGAAGCAAACAAAATGTCATTCCATAGGTAAGTAGTTAAATAAGCTGTGGTACATCCAGACAATGAAATATTATTCAGTGCTAAAAAGAAATGAGCCATTAAAAAACATGGAGAATTCTTAAATGCATATCACTAAGTGAAAAAAGCCAACTTGAAAAGGCATTGTACTGTACATTTTCAAATATATGACATTTTGGAAAAGGCAAAACAAAGGAAACAGTAAAAAAGATAAGTGATTGACAGGGTTTGGGGAGGGAGTGATGAATAGGCAAAAAATAGTAGATTTTTAGGGCATTAAAAGTACTCTGTATGGGGTGCTGGGTGCAGAGGCTCACACCTGTAATTCCAGCACTTTGGGAGGCCGCAGTGGGCGGATTACCTGAGGTCAGGAACTCGAGACCAGCCTGGCCAAAATGGTGAAACCCTGTCTCTACTAAAAATACAAAAATAAATAAATACATACATACATACATACATACATACATACATACATACGTACATACATACATACATAGCTGGGTGTGGTGGTACACACCTGTAGCCCCAGCTATTTGGGAGGCTGAAGCACAAGAATCGCTAGTACTCAGGAGGGAGAGATTTCAGTGAGTCGAGATCACACCACTGCACTCCAGCCTGGGTGGCAGAGTGAGACCCTGTCTCAGAACAAACAAACAAACACTCTGTATGAGAGTTCAAGACCAGTCTGGGAAACATAGTAAGACCCCATCTTTATAATAAATAAAAAAATGTAGCCAGGCATGATGGCATGTGCCTGAAGGGAGGCTGAGGTTGGAGGAGCACTTGAGCCCAGGAGTTCGAGGCTGCAGTGAGCCACAATCATGCCACTGTTCTTTAGCATGGGTCACAGTGCAAGACCCTGTCTCGGAAAAAAAAAAAAAAAAATTATGTATGATATTATAATGGTGGATGTATGTTATTATATCTACAAAATGTGCAACAGCAAAAGTGAACCCTAAACTACTGACTTTGAGTAATAGTATATTCTAGACACAAATCCTTTATCAGATATGTGATTTTTAAATATTTTCTATCATTTTTATCTCATAGTTTTCATTCTCTTTATGGTCTCATTCAAAAACTTGTTCTCAGATTTGATGAAGTTCAATGTATCTTTTTTTTATATATATCATGCTTTTAGTATCTTGTCTGAGAAATATTTTCCTAACTCATGGTCTCAAAGATTTTCTCCAGTGTTTTCTTCTAGAAATTTTATAGTTTTTGGTTTACATTTAGGTCTACGATGCATTAATCTTATTTAGGCTGCAAAAGATCAGTCACAGTGTTTTCGTTTTGTGTTTTTGAGATGGAGTTTTGCTCTTGTTGCCCAGGCTGGAGTGCAATGGCACGATCTCAGCTCACTGCAACCTCCACCTCCTGGGTTCAAGCAATTCTCCTGCCTTAGCCTCCCAAGTAGCTGGAATTACAGGCATGCACCACCACAATCGACTAATTTTGTATTTTTAGTAGAGATGGGGTTTCTCCATGTTGGTCAGGCTGGTCCTGAACTCCCGACCTCAGGTGATCTGCCTGCCTTGGCCTCCCAAAGTGCTGGCATTACAGGCGTGAGCCACCGCACCCGGCCGACAATGTTTTTAAATGGATACCCAATTTCTTTAGCATAATACGTTAAAAAATTATGTTCCCTTGAGTGGTCATTGCACCTTTGTTGAAAATCAGTTGACTGCATATGTGTAGGTCTATGTCAGAACTCAATTCTGTTATATTAATCTGTCTGTTTTCCCTGTCTCCAGAATCACTCGACTATTCTAGATTTAGTAGGTTAGAAATCAGATAGTATGAGGTATCAAACTTTATTCCTCTATTTCAAAATTGCATTGGCTGGTTTATTTTCTTTGGCTTTCTGTATAAATTCTAGATTCTACTTGCATGTTCCTACCAAAATTCCTACAGAAGTCATAATTTTCATTGTGTTCAAGTATTCTTATTTCTTGTTTACTTCTATCAGTTACTGAAAGAGGAATGTTGAACCCTATACTATATTGGTTTTGTCTATTTCTAATTTAAGTCCTATCAGTTTTCAATTAATGTATTTGAAGCACTTTTGTTAGGTATACACACATTTATGACTTTATATCTTCTTGTAAATTTACTCTTTTGTCATTATGTAATATTCTTCATTATTCTTGCCAATATTACTTGATTTGAAATCTACTTTGTGAAAGTTTATTGAAACTTCTCCAACTTCCTTTTGAATACTATGTGCTTTGATTACTTTTTTCCATCTTTTTATCTTTAGTATATCCCTGCTTTTATATTTACAATGGTTATTTTCTAAAGGCTGTAGTTGTTTTTTGGTTTTACTTTTTATTCAGTCTCACAATTCCTTTAATTGGTGTGTTTAAAGCTTATAAATATGTTGTAATTTCCAAATGATTAAAAAAACTTTCCAATTTTCTCTTTGTTCACTTTTTAAAAAATGCTTTTATTTCTTCCTTTCTATTAAATATATTTTATGATTCTGCTTTACCTACACTATTGGCTTAATTTTTATGGCTTTTAAAAAATTTAATGATTGCCCTACATTTTGTTTTATACATCTTTAATTCATTAGTATTTACCACAAATAATATTGCTTCACTTATGGTATAATAATCTTAGAATATTGTACTTGTAATTCTTCCTTTCTATCCGTAATGCTTGTTTTGTAACATATTTTGCCTTCATATATACTATTAATACACAAGACACTATTTACACAGTTATGTTATAGAGCAATCACATTTTTTGAAAAGGCCTGCCTGCTTATCTTTATTTATTACATTTCCAGTACTCATCATTCCTTCTTGTAGGCCCACATTTTTCTCTGGTATTGTATCTTTCTGCCTGGAGAACTTTCTTTAACATTTATTGTAATGCAGAACTTCTGATAATGCATTGTCTCAGGTTTTGGTTTCTAAAATAATCTGTATTTTTTAATTTTTTTATTTATTTTTATTTTTTTATTATTAAAAATTATGTTCACTTGGTATGGAGTTCTTGTTGACAGATACTACTTTTTGTTTTAGCACATTAAAGATGTCACTGTATTATCATCAGGCTTGAAGCGTTTTTGTTGAAAACTGTACTATGATTTGTATCTTTTTTCCCTGTTTATGTGGTGGCTCTTTTCTTCTGACTGCTTTAAAAGATTTTTGTCTTTCTCTTTATTTTTTTAAAGTTTAAATATCATATATCTAGGGCTTGTCTGTATTGTGTTTTGTTTTGGTTTTTATTCAACTTTATGTTATCTTGGCCCATTGTAGTTTTATGGCTGTCAGTTCTGGAAACTTGTCAACCATTATTTCAGATATTTCTCCTGCCCAGTTTTCTTTCTGGAATTCTACTTACACCTATGTTAGACTGTTTGATATTGTCCAGTACTTCTTGAATGCTCTATTTTCTCTCTTTTTTATTTTCTCCTTGCATTTGTGTTTGGATAAATTCTCTGATCATTTTTCAATTTTACTGATTCCTTCCTTGACTGTTTCAAGTCTACAAAATAATCTTTTCAAGTGGTTCTGCTTATTACCCTGTTTTTGGTTTTCTAGCATTTCTTTTGATCCTTCCTTATACTTTTTACCTGTCTGCTGAAATTACTTATCCTGTTACGTATATTGTCCACTTTTCCACTAGACTATGTAGCATATTAATGATACTTATTTTAGCTTTTCTGTCTGATAAACTCCATCACCTATGTTATATCTGGATTAGTTCCTTCAGTTTGCCATGTTTCTCACAAGTCCTTTTTCTTGATTTCTTGTATGCCTTATTTTTGTTGCTGAAAGCAAGTTTGTTATAGGCATGGAGAAACTGAGGAAATTGTGTAAACACACACACGTGCATTTTATATATGTGTGTGTGTATATATATACACATATATATACATATTATGTGCTATACATATGTGTATATATGTGATGTGAGTAGGCACATCACATGGAAAAAGCAAGAGCAAGCAAGAGAGAGTGGAAGGCAGGTTCCACATACCTTTAAGTGAGCAGGTCTCCTGAGAATTCACTCACTATTGTGAGGAAAGCACCAAAGGGATGGTACTAAACCATTCGTGAGAAATTCACCCCCATGATCCAATCACCTCCCACCAGTCTCACCTCCAACATTGGGAATTACAGTAGAACATGAGACTTGGGCAAGGACAAATATACAAACTATATCACATACTATTGCCTCTCTCCTTGCTACTTGTCCTGGAGACTACTGTTACCTGTTACACAAACCTTGTATCCTACTGAGATGCAGAAAGGTGAGTGTTCTTTTTATAATTCAACCTCAGTCCTAGGACTGTGTCCCTGGATCACAGGAATGGGGCTGCTCAGTGGTCCTGTCTTATCCAGAGCTGTAGGTTTAGCTCCAGCACAATTTCCTACCACTGTTCCAGCAGTAGAGGATGTTTTTTAGCCTTCCTTTAACCTAGCTGAAAATGGTTTTCAGGGGTGCCCTAAGGACAATAATGTTGACCCTTCCCTCAGGAATTTCAGTATTTTCTTCTTTCGGAGAGATATGTAGAAAGGATCTAGGTGAGATTTCCTACCTTTATTACAGTGGCTATTGTTCCAACACCCTAGTCTGTACCATGAGGGAAACTTTCTCAGAAATTGTGCCAATATTTTTTTGTAAGACCTGAGAAAAAGAACCTCTGACTCCATGCAAATTCCCCTTGTGTCTTGACCTCAGGGGTTTTATATTCTCTTCTTAGCCTCCATTCAGCTTTCAATATTTGTTAAAAGGTTTAGCTGAATTTTTACCAGTGTCCAATGGCATCTTCCCCAGTTAAACAAGTGGTTGCTTCCCTTTTCTTCTTAGAAATAATTGTCTTTTCTTAGATTCCACATCAATCAGTTGTCCTAACTGCCACAGAGAGTCTGTTTTGGCAGTCTTTTATCTCATTTTAACATTAATTGTGGTCAGTTGTGTCTAAACTCCAAAAGGGAGATGGTATAACAAAATGTGTCTGACTTCCCTTCCCATCGTAGCCAGGAACTCGGTGTTTAAGGTTTCTCTAGGATCTCGTGGGTCAACAGGGCATCCATTCAGTTCTCTAGAGATCTCAGTTCTCTAATAGGCTCAAGAAAAATTATGACTCTTGAGAATGTCAGATATTTTTTCTTGTTGTTTTAACATTGTCATATGTTTCAGCCTTCAGCATCCTACAGGAAAACCAGAAGTACAGTACATTTTTTTGTTCATTGTAGCCATAATATACTTTCTAAAATATATCTAATTTCTCTTCTTGATTAAAACCCTCCTAAGATTTCTCATTGCCTTCAGGATTAGAAGGACACTTAATGTGACCTATATTACTCTACAGCCTCATATACTACAAATTATCCTTTTGTGTACTATGGTTCAGCCTATTAACATGTTAATTTATTCTTTCTTTCTCTCTCTCTCAAATTATCCATTCATTCCTATATCTGGTCTTTTGCATTTATTGTTCCATGTGCTTCGGAACTGCCCTACTGTTACCAAGAGTCCCTTCTCTGGATAATTATTGGGTGACAGACCTTTTCAATGTTTGTATGGAGTATGCTTTAATCTTAAAACTCAGATTACTACAGGACAAATTTCTCCCACCACCCCAACCTGTTATGTTCTAACTTTGCTCATGCTATTTGTGCTATTCTCTTTTCCCCCCAATTTTCTCTTATAAGTTTCAAATTCATCTTTACTTGGCTATTTGTCTTCATCTTATACACCAGAAATTATGTCTTCTTTTCTTGTTGTTGTTCATAGAAAAACTATGTAAAATATTCTAAAGAGGTTTATCCTGAGCCAATCTGAGTGATCATAGCCTGGGGAAAACAAAAACTCAAAAAGCCTGTGTAAGTGGTCCCAAGTTGGTCAGGTTACAGTTTGGTTTGTTTATATATTTCAGAGAGGCAGAAGTTACAGGTAAAGACATAAATCAATACAAGGAGGCTAGACATTGGTTTGGCCTGAAAAGGTGAAATACCTTGAAGCAGGGCTTACAGGTTTTGGGTGGATTCAGAGATTATTTCATTTGTAATTGGTTAAAGGAGTAAGACTCTGTCTAAAACTTGGAGTCAGCAGAAAGGAATGTTTAAGTTGAGATAAGAATGTTATGTCACATTCAGCCACAATACACTGGGTCGAAATGACCTATTTAGCAAGACTGATGTCCTACAAGTGTGACTTTCCCCTTGCCTTGCATGGCCTTAAGTTTTGTTTATAATATGATACCTTATTGCCACAAAGAGTCTGTTTTGTCAGTCTTTCATCTCATTTTAACATTAATGGTGGTCAGTTGTGTCTAAACTCCAAAAGGGAGATGGTATAACAAAACGTGTCTGACTTCCCTTCCCATCGTAGCCAGGAACTCAGTGTTTAATGTTTCTCTGGGATCTCATGGGTCAACAGGGCATCCATTCAGTTAGTGGAGGGTTTAGCATTTTCTTTTCAATTTATGCTGTGTTTGTTGATGACTTTCTATGGGATTTGAGATAAACAAGGATATTTATATACATATAAAATAAACAAATATATATACATATATATTTATGTTACTTAGTATCCTTCAGTACTATAATATCATTATGGAACTATAAATATACACTAGTATATACATACAACCTTAATTTAGATGAGATTAAACTAGAGATAATGCCTTAAACGATTAAGTCAAAAGAATTTCAAACCCAAATTACTAATATCCTAGAATATATTGTATTAGTATTCTGTGATTCATAGAGATAATGACCATGTTCAGTGTGTCTTTCAGGCTTTAACTTGTATATCAGTGTCCAAATGATGGACAAAATGCAACATGTAACGCCCATTTGAACAAAATACATTTAAATAATTGGTTTCACTTAGACAAATTTTAAAGCCTTTGAATATACTATATACTTTTTTATATATAAAATGCTCATAGACAGAATCATGTATCTCTTAGATTTCTTGAAACTCTTGAAATCTAAAAATCATTTATAAACCTTAGGACTATTAGCTTGGCCTTGAGCCAAATAAGGTATTTGTTCCAAGGTGAAGAGAAAATGCTTTTCTCTGCCTTTCACTTAGTTTAAATTTTCAATTAGGTTTCAATATAGTTTTAGTCTGCCTTCCATTAACACAAGTCAAAAGAAACACATTCGTATTTCTCACAATTCTCTTCTCGAGTATGTTTGGGAAGGTGATAAACAATTCACAAAATTACACAGGATTAACCCAGGTATACAGATGCAGTTTGCAAGAGATGTCAGCAATGTAGGCTCTACAAGCAATAGACTAGAATATGAAGTTCCTTATGTATAAACTGTGACATGAGAGAACCTATTTAAACATACAGAGCCTCATTTTCTTCACTTATTAAATGGGCATAATGCTACCCCTATCAAAATATTGTTTAATTTTTTTAAAAGTCACCCATTTGTTAAGCCCTTAAGATGGTGCTTAATGTAAATATGCAATAGACGTTACCTGCAACTATTATTATCAGCTACATTCATTATTTCACGAAAAACATGACTTTATCAAGGTAAGGACATAACATGTATTACAAATGAATGTTCTCTTTAAAGCATGGAAGCCTAAGTTTGCATTGTTTATAAACATACTTGTTCTATATTTTCTTCCCTAGAAAGAAACTCTATGTGCATTGTTAAAGAAAAATTGTACCAGATAAATGTAAACAGGGAAGAACTTCATTCAAGACTATTGCAGTTGGGATCAAGACTACTGCAATAGGAGAGAGAGATTATCAACTCCATTGAGACAAAAGATAAGCAAGTTTTTAAGTTCTGGGATGAACTAGTGGAAGAGCTCTGAAGGATATTAGTGGGGAGTTGGTCAAAGTAATGATGCTATCTGCATGTGCTAAATTTATGCTTACCAAAATCAGAATTCTACCCTTCCTCAGAGACTGGGAGATAGGGGCCCTACATTTCTTGATTATTGCATTTTAAAAAGATCATTCTAAGGTCCTTGGGAAAGACATTCCTGGGTTGTAAAACTGGGAAGACATTCAGAGAAAATTTACATGTAAAAGGGGCAGGGAAAGTATTAACAACAGAAAATTTTCTGAATGAAATGCTCTAAGAAAAGAGTGGTCAGAGACTTATAGTTGGAAAGAAAACTTTCTAAAATTTAGTCAGTCTGAGAGGAACATTAAGAACGTCTTACTATAAAATCTAATGGTCCACTTCAAAAATTCCACTATTCAAAATATTATATCTTTGCTTATTAAAAGTACATTTAGGGCTCTGAGATGGGAGCTATAATAATTGGCTATTGCTGTGTAACCTCCAAGCTCAGTGCCTTAGAACAACAATTTATTCTTGCTCAAGTTCAGCTGATCTAGACTGGGCTGAAGCTATGAATTGCACTAGGGATTAGGCCCAGGCTGAAGGGGCAGCAACTTTCTTCCAAAGATTGGTGGAGGTGTAAAGATGACCCCTCTGTGCAGACACAATTCAAGTCTCTTCTTCTCATGCCTCCTAATTTCCCTTTGAAGAAATCAAGTCATGTGCTGATGCTCAAGTCTAGGATACCAGAAGTATACTCTGTTCTGACCACAGTAGGATGAGGGTGTGGAGGAAAGTAGGAGTGAGTGTTTTCTATATAGTAATCTAAAGTATCCAAAGAGGTTTATTTCTAAGTTTTACCATTATATATCTGGCCAGAGACATTCAGAATCAGTCACTGAATGGTGGTTATGAATATGTAATGATGGTTTCCCATATTTTTAAATCAATAGTCATTCATTTTTTAAAATTTCCTAAATATTTATTAATCTCTTAGCACATAGCAGATACTACTTTAGTTGCTGAGCATATAATGATGATCAAAACCAGATATGGTCTAGGCTATTATAGAGAACCTAAAAACTAACAGAGTTATGCAAAAATATATAAAATTTGTACTGTTAGCCAAATGACAGAGAAACACCTGGTTCCATAATCTAGGAATTTAACCTACTCAGAGATATAAAGAGAATCTTTCCTGAGCATGTGATGATTTAACTGAGATCTATCTCAAGAAATTAAAGGAGTACATAGGGGGATAGGAAGATCGTTGCATAGAGTTGAAGAAAAAGAAATGAATGCTCCAGACAAAAGAAAGTACATGTAAAGTCCAAGTGTAGCACTTTAGAGGCACTGAAAGAAGTACAGTAAAATTGGAGAACAGCAAGCATATGGAGCATAATTCTACTTTAGACCAGCCCTATCTAATAAAAATATCATGCCAGAAATTTACATCATTTTAAATTTTCTATTAGCTAAATTAAAAACTAAAAAGAAATGGGTTAAATTAATTTTAAGAATTTATTTTATTTAACGTAATATTTGTAAAATATTACCATTTTAGCATATAATCAGTATAAAAATATTAATAGGATATTTTATATGATTATTTTTTCATACAGAGTTTCTGAAATACACACATAGCAATTCTCAATTCGGACTAGTCCCATTTCTATCACCACATATGCCTACTAGCCACCATATCACACAGGGCAGATCTACACGTGAATTATCTTTTAGGCAATTTTAAGGTGACTTTTGTCCTAGTAACCGTGACGTGACATTTGATATTTTAAGCATGGTCTGTGTGGGGTATGGGGATGGTGGTCAGATGGCTAGATTTGTATTACGAACATAACCCTGGCTCCCATGGGAGTAGAGAGAACTAAACAGATTTGAAAGATATACGGGTGGTAAACTTGAGCTTTAATGGATTAAGTATTGGCAGGGGAGGGGGTTCAGCACAGATATCTTTTAATTTCCTGAGCTATTTAACAAAAACCTTAGGATGCTGTTCATCATAGAAGAAGATGAAAACTGGTTCAGTTTGAGACAAACTGAGTTTGGATTACTTTTTAAACACTTAAAAGGAGAGAAAAATTAATGGCTAACTATACCAATTTGAGACTTAGAGGAGAATATACTGGGCTAGAGATGTAATTTTATGTCATTTCTCAAAGATGGGGAAAGCCATAGGCATTCATAAAGTAGCCAATGGTAAAAAGGATAAAATAAGAAGTGAAGAAATAAAAGTTGACTTTCAAAAGAGTTGTGTCTTGTATTGCTTAGTTTTCAAATGCTTAATTGGAAGTATTTTCTTGAATTAGCATTCTCATTAAATCTCCTAGGATGGAAGCACATAATGCCAACATGGAAGAAAGAATGAAGGACACTAGAATGCAATTATCTTTCCTTACTTAATGGGGAAATACTGAACGTATAGCATATGGCTGCATCCTCTACTTCATTCAGGAGTGATTACTTGAAAATCTTCACAAAGTATTCTGAAACAAACATACAATAAATCAAAAAGCCAAGCACTTTTTGCAGGCCATGTTAGGGAAAAAACAAACATAAAAGAATTGAATATAATGGAATTAAGAAAGAAAAACATACTTTTATAAAAAGTAAATGATAAATTAAAACATTATTAATATTTAAGTATGAATGAGGATGTTTATATTTTTTATGTTTTTGGCAAAGTACAACAGGTGAGTGAAACTCAGCTTAATTTTCATAAATTTCCTCATATATGATTCATTTATTCTTTTAAAATTATGAACTTCAATATGCTCTAAAACTTACAGAAATCTGAAGGAGATGACAAAGGACAGGACTAATTCCTTTCCCTAGCCTTCAAGATTCCATCTTCATAGGATGCTTTGGGGGAACATTAGACTAAATGCTATGTAATCTAAACTCAATTTTGGCATCTTACTCAACCAACACTGTGTACCCTTTGCTCTGGCCAGGTATCTTTTTTTTTAATTATCAGATTTCCGTTGGGAAAAGTGACAGAACACCTAACCTATGCCAACATATCAATAAGTGAAATATAGTATTTCACATGATTGAAAAGTCCCATTACAGAGCTAGCTTTACACAAAGCTTCATTAGCGACTCAACAGATGTCATCAGGACATCCAATTTTTCTTGGATTCTTATCCTAGTAGCCCTGTTTTCAGGTCTGCTCTCTGCAAATGGGTGAGAGATTGTTGCAGAGAATTCATATCCTTTCAACTTTATTTCTACAAGAAGTTATGTCTTTCCCAAGAGATAACCAGAGAAACACAGTAGGATTGCTTGTCAGTATGGAAGGTCCATTGGCATTCTGAGATTTACAGAGAAAATGTTAAGACCCATGTTATTATTATTCTCCACCTCATAAAATCTTATCCTTACATACTTATCAATGCTATAAGTAAGATATATAAGATGGGATGACTTTATGACCTGTGTTGTGGACATTGTTTATCTTCTTATTAGGTTATCTTCATCTGATTCCTTTAGCATGGTATAGAGTAGAATAATTAATATCTTATTGTTATAGGTCTAGCATTGCAATATATGTGCGATGTAGACAGAATTTAATCAAACTGTTACTCAGATTAGCAAGGAAAATGTAGCAGCTATAGTTTTCCATAACTGATCTGATCAGTTATAATCTGATTATCCTTTTTCTTGTAATTATTTCCCTTTGGAAGAGAAGAAACTTAAACTTGCCAATTACTAGTATCTCAGCATCTGCACATTTTAAAATTCTATGTTCTAAGTTAGTCTATTCAAAGTTCATTGAATTCTCAGTGCTATTTTAAGTGGCTTGTTTTTTTTAAAGTCTTCTTTTCATAAATACCCCTTTTTTTAACTTGCTTCCCTTCTCCCTCACCTTCTCAGACATGGCATCTGAATGTATGACAGGAGGGTCATAACCTCGAGTAATGGGAAAAAGTGAGTCTTGAATTTCTGAATTCTTGAGCGTCTTCTGGAATCCCAATGGCTGTTGTTAAATTGGTTGCCCTTGTCTAGTTCCAGAAATGGTGACAGTTAATATGTTGTGGTCATACAATCTGTCATTCACTAGAATGAAGACCACTCTAGTCAAGCCCATAATGGCTGGCATTTGCCTTTAGTCACAAAGTCAAGCAAGGCAGACTCTTCATCCTGACTCCACCACTGCAGTAGCTGGTCACTGGTGCATGGAGAAATTCTGCCCCTCCTGTCTGACATATGCAGGTCACAGGAAAACCAGCTCAGTCTCATCTACTTAGACACCACTGCTATATTACCAAACTCAAGATGACAACGGGCATGTTTATGGACTTGTCCTAGTGTATTATATAGGGTACAGTCATCATCCTTTTCTTTCCAATTTTCCCTGAAGCCATGTAATATCGTCTCCTTCCATCCCTCATCCAAAGAGGTTTGGCTTAAAGATATATCAGGTTACCTGCTCCTGCTTCCCTTCAACATTGCTACATTACCCTTGCCTGAATCCACCTAACTAGAACACAAGAAGCTCTCAACATATTGTGTCTCTCTAGCAAGGATTTCCATCATATCACATCCACCTTTTTCTTAGGTCATGTTCAGCCTTAAGGGTCGTAGGGTCAAACTTTCCATACTGAAAGAAAGTTTATGATCATTCCATCTAGCTCCCTTTAATTAAAAGAGGAAGAAATCCTTCCTTTTTTCCCCCAAAAAAGATATTTCATACACACACACACACACACACATATATATATATCTCGCATGCATATACATACATATTCTCATTTAATATTCCTTACTTCCTTTAGGATTACTATTCTAATTTTACACATATGAAGCAGAGTGTTTAATCTTTCCCAAGTTCCCTCACAGTTGACACAAAGTCGCAGTTCTGAAATTCAACCCAAAGCTATTAATTTCAAAGTTGATACTCTGCTCATTTTAAATTGCAGACTCCTTCAAAGAAACTCCCCAGTTTATCCAGTGACTCTTTCTCCAGCACCTTTTGGAAGAATTGGTTGAAGATGCCCTAAGAATGAGATTTCACTCAAGGCACAGAGATGTGGTCATGTTGCAACATCTGCGTTGTGTACATTTCAATGGGAGTATGCTTGCTTTGTCTTACTCAGAGAAACATGGGCACCTAACAATGACCTACCCTGCATCACCAGGTAATGTGCTCTTCCAATTGTGTGTAGAATTTTGCTCACACTACCTCATATTTAAACTTGTCTCCCTGTAAAGCCAGTGTTTTCCAAATTGACTTTAATTCTCAACCTTCATGATTTTTGCCATGTCCTAGTCTGACTTTATTAGTATTTAATTAATGTTTGTATTTAATTAAAATTTTATATTTGAACAAATTATCTTTAAGACAAGCTAAATATTACTATTACAAAGGGAAAACTGGTAGCATTTAAAATAAGTAGAAGAAAGCCATTAATATAAATATACTGAAAAGAAAGTAATATTATTGCATTTCAAAAACATTAAAAATGAAACTCAAGTAATAAAGCAATTTCTTAAAAGTTTTACAATAAGAAGAATGCAACTGACATAACCAGCCATGAATTTATATTTATTTGAATATTCTTAGTTTTATTAAACATATGGAAGATAGTTCTATATTATTAAGATTATTTTATTCGTATTTTTTTATCTAAACCGGCAGTCTAACCTTAAAGAATTACTGGATTTGAGCCACAAATCTGATTTTCCCACAATTGTTTCTCGTACTCCTATTGCCCCCACTTAGCAAATCACTAAAGTATTTCCAACTCTGTACTAGAGCCTCTTGAGTGTCTGAGTTCATGGTTAAGTGAGACTCTCTCTTCTTCTAATGGGAATACCTTTCACTGGCCAGGTCATACAAACACACTACAAGATGCCACCTGAGCAGGGCCTCTATTTGGCTGCCTCACTGCACTCCATTACTACATGCTGGAGCAAGGTGAAGTCAGAACAGATTATTGGTTAGATAAGAAACACAGCCCTGATTTAGACTAGGGGATGGTATATGTAAGCACAGATTCATAGTGCCTGAGTCTTGGGATTACCCAGGGCACTTTGCTCTCATCTTGTCAGAGTGTGGAACCAGAAAGAGACTTTAAGTAAGATTGGGAATTCCAGTACAACCAAATATATTGGTTCCAACACCTAACACTCTGGCTCTCTCCTCATAAGACCAAATCCTGTGATCTCTGCAGTAGGACAAGACCACAAGATTGGATCCATAGGAACACACTGTGCAAAGATAAAGCCCAGAGGCATTGAACTTCCCTTCTTCTATGAGTTGTTTCCTACACTTATTTTATAGCAGAGAAGGGGGAATGTGTTGGAATAGAGAATTCCTCCAGTTTACCTCTTTAATGCCTTTTTCCTGTGGAACAGAGTTGGTGGGAGTTCAAAAATGGTAGACGAATGTATCTGATCTCAACCTTTGTTTTACAAAAAAAAAAAAAAAAAAAAAAAAGTGGTAAGCTATTGTATGTCCCTCAATTCAGCTCTCAGACAAATGAAAAAATGCTGCCTAACATAAAAAACCTATAGCAATAGTCTTTGATGTTGCCTCTTCAATTTTACTGTCCATAGACACATCCTTCTCTCCACTAAAATAGTGGTCTTCTCTAGCATAACATGGTAGCTACCTCTGCACACTCTGGTAGATGGTATGCCTTCACTCCAACTCAGTCTCCAAGATGTTGATAGCTGTGGATTTTCTGTGAACTCTCTCTCAATCACCCATTAATGATTCCTCTACCAACGATCCTTCTGTATATTCACCACAAATATCCTGTTATATTATTTCCAAACAAACTAAAATAAATATACAACTATTAAAATTAGAATGTCATACCACACAAAATTATTTTGTCTATTAGCAGGGCTCTGTGCATATCCCAGCTGAAGCTCTTTAAGACTGTGTGCTTATGCACAATTAGTGCTTTTCTTTTGGAGATATGTGTATCTATATGGCACAGTGGGGGCAGACATGCTTGTGGACCTGTGTGTTTGTATAACTAAATTGTTTCCACCTAAATTCAGTAAGAATGTTTTCTTTCTACCTCACAGCCTTAATATTATAGATGTTGAAGGGAACCAGAGTTGGCATAACGAAGTCCACTTTGGAATGTTCTTTTGGTCAGGGAGTGCTGGAATGGGTGGAGAATGGCATGGGACATCAAAGTGCAGCTGTTGATTGCTCAAGTCTGTCCCATACTTTCCATCCACAAAAGTTAACCAGGTCCTGGAATAAGTAGAAGGTAGTTGTTGGAATGACAAGAGAGTTTCCATAGGGGTCCTGACAAACTGACATTTCTAGAGTTTAGAGTTCTATATAGCTTCTTTGGCTATTTTTATTTTCAGAAATATTTAATGATGTATGTTCTCTTCTAGGTTAAATGTGTTAACTCTTTATGTGTAATTTGACTTTATTCCTTGTGTCTAAGTTAATATAGTCTATTTGGTCATTACATCTTTGTAAACAAAATACTAGATCTGTGTGAATACAGTTACATTTACTTGAGGCTAACTTCCAGTATAAGAATGACAATTTATAAGATAAATCCTTCAAAACAATTCAATATTGTCAGACATTTTACTAATTGACTGAATTCTTAGAAGCAGAGAGATTTGAGATATATTCAAGATTCACATCATGAGAAAACAATAACAAGTAAACTGTTGATGAATTTTGTAATAAACTTTTGATTCACTATTTAGAATATATTTATTTCTACCAGACTTCAGTGGGAAATTAACCCAATATATCATTTTAATGAATTTATTACTATAATTGTATATATGCTCTTTATAACTATAAATTCAATATATATAATGCAATATAAATGTAATATGAAAATTCAATTTTCAGTATAAGTTTATTTGGTTAGTGCAATAACTACTAAAGTCCAGAGATATCACAGAATAAACTGTTCCACTAGGCATTTTATTTTTCTTATCTTTCAGTCACTGGAGTTTAAATGAGTAGCAAGTAAATTACAAATAATTTTTTTCAATAGCTTTCGGGTACAAGTGGTTTTTGGTTACATAGATGAATCGTATAGTGCTGAAGTCTGAGATATTTTAGCATTTAAAACATTAAATTTACCTGATTAACATAAAGATTTGGCATTAAACAAAGACCCTTATAAATAGTCCCACTATTTTATTAGCCATACATAAAAATGTGCAGTCAAGATATCTATACAGGGCCAGTTGTGGTGGCCCACGCCTGAAATCCCAGCACTTTGGGAGGATGAGGCAGGTGGATCATGAGTTCGAGACTAGCCTGGCCAACATCATGAAACCCCATCGTTACAGAAAATACAAAAATTAGCTGGGTGTGGTGGTGGGCACCTGTAATCCCAGTTACTTGGGAGGCTGAGGCAAGAGAATTGCTTGAACCCAGAAGGCAGAGGTTGCAGTGAGCCGAGACCGTGCCATTGCACTCAAGCCTAGGTGACAGAGTGAGATTCTGTCTCCAAAAAAAAAAAAAAAAAACACAATACATGTTTCCCTTTATGATCTACCCTTACCCTCTTATAACCATAGGATTTTCTAAGCAGCATAATCTGCTCAGCTAACCACTCTTCTACCAACAACAGGACTCTTGTGTCATAATGCATCAAAAACAAAAAGACCTGGAAATGACATCAAGAATGCAATACCAAGCAACTTGTCAATTGAATCCCAAAAGATGGTAGGTAGGGCTGTCAACTAAGATGAGATCTTAATCTGAGCAGAGGTAGGATATATGAACTCTTTTACTGTTTTACTTTTGGCATGGTCAAAGAGGAAGAAGTAGCCTCCTGAAATCAGGAAAGAAGAAAAATATTAAATTTTAAATAATTTATAAATGTCAAGTATAAGCTAGGCTGAGTTTAGATTCTTGGAGTCCAGATACATGAGTTTTTGGTACTCATTCCCTAGCCCTCTATTAGCACTTCACTAGTGCTCATGAGAAAGATATCAAGCACAACAGGGAACTGGGGCATGCCCCCATACCTCCATGGCACAAAACCACATAATTCCCCAACATTTCATGAATCCTTCTTGAATATAAGCAAAAGCCATAAGCCACTAGTGGAAAGGTAGGAAAACCTATGTACTATGGTCCCAGAGAATAATCTGCTGCCCTTTGTAGAGGACTAGAGTCAATAGCTTTCTGATGCTGGGTGGGGCTGAGGATCCAGGCAAACGACCACTGCTGCTGGGAGAAGGATAGAAACAAAGTTATTATCTGCCCTAGACTGGGAGAAAATATTTGCAAAGCACATATCTGATCAAAAGGACCTTTCCAAGCATATAAAGAACTCTTACCATTAAATTCAGTAATAAAAGTCCATCAACCCAATATTAAAAATGGTCAAAAAGATTTGGGCAGATTCTTCATCAGAGACACGTGAATGGCAAATAAATACGTGAAGATGATAGGTAGGACTGTCAACTAAGATGATTAATTATCATTATTAATTACTTAAAAATATGCAATGAGATAACTGTACACCTCTAGAATGGATAATTTTTAGAACTTGACAAATACCAAGATGAGTATTTGAGAGTGGAGATTATCATACTTACTGATAGGAATTCAAAATGGCACAATCGTCTTGAAGTTTGCAGTTTCTTAAAAATCTAAACCTACTGTTTCCATAGAATATGAAATCTTATGCCTACATATTTTTCTAAGAGAAATAAGTCATTGTATACACACAGAAAGACCTGTATAGCAATGTTTATAGCAAATTTATTTATAATTGCCCAACACTGGAAATATTCCATAGGTCTGTTAACTGCTAAATGGATAAATAAATTACTCTATGGCCATGCAATGAAACCCTAATTCAGCAATAAAAAGGAAAAAAAGACCGATATATTCAAATATATGGATGAATATCAATAAGTATTATGTTAGTGGGAAAAAACAGAAGCAAAGCATCACCTACCTTATAATTCCATTTATAAGCTCATGAAAAGACAAAACTAAAGAAACAGATCTGTAGGGGCTGGATATAAAGGGATAGTGTGACTGTAAAGTGGTACAAAGGAACTTTTTGGGGTTGGTGAGGCATTCTGTATTTTGAGATAGTAATTACATTACTATCGGCATTTGTCAGACTTCAATGAACTGTACATTTAAAAAGGGTGAAAATTTTATGTATGTAAATTATACCTCACAAAACTGAAATTAATAAAGAAACATATGGGAGTGGAAGAGAAAAGAGTATTTCAGACACTGGGAAAAAAGCAAACAAAAATCTAGAAGTGTGGGAGCAAGGCATGTTATGACGCTCCAGCTAACCAGTATGACTGGAAAATGGAATGTGAAGGTAAGAATATTAAGAGAAAACTTGAAAATGTGAGCAGAAGACAAGCAACAAAGGACCTCAGATGCCACATTAAGGAACTCGGACTTTTATTTATGACAATGAAATTATAAGCAAAGAAAAGATAGGAGATCATCTAAATTTTAGAATAGTCACAGTTTAAAGCATGGAGAATAGATTTAGGGAATCAATACTGGAGTCAGAAAGACTGGTGTAATAAAGTATCTGATTCTATATTTTATGTTTGACCACTCACAACTTTCAAGTCCCACCTTCCATCTTCTCCTTTTCTCTAACATCCGGGCAAGCCGAAAAGAAAGCCCACGTTCATTCTCTTGGTGCCAGCAAGGAGCCCAAATCATGCAAGTACCCCCATGCCCTGAGGACAATATAACCCAGTTACCCTTTTCTGTTTTCTCAAGCCATTTTTGTACCCACTTGGGAACCTGCCCTGCTTTCCTTAGAAGGCCTTGTTATGAGTTTTCACTCTTTTCATATCCTCTTGGTGCATTCATGGTATCATCAGTCTACATTCAAACCATATTTTAAATGGGTGTTGGATGCTGCCCTCCGTGAGGTGACCACAACAACTAGTTAAGCAACTGTTGGTGTCCATGACTGAATATGATGAAAGAGGGCAGGGTGAGTAGAGGACAGAGTCCAGAGTTGTTAGCAAAGAAGAACAGAATGTATGCCCTTAGGGGACATAATAAAGAAAACTTCCAAGAATGTTTTGGGCTGACACCCCCAGGTAGGTAAAGATTTTATTTTCAGATATAAGGAACAAAGAAGGAGAAACATAGTGTCGGACTATTTCAGCTTAAGGAGCCTAGAGGATATCTAAGAGGAAATATAGAGAAGGCAATTTTATATAAAGGTCTGTAACCTGTAGTAAGCCTGAACCCTACAGCTGCTGCTCCCTGCCTTCCCACCTCTCAAATACAATCCTAGCCATCCTGCTTCTCAGTCATCTGCTCCGCATACTGACTTTGTTTTAGTTCCTCGAGGTGCTTTTACATGCTATGCCCTCTGGAATGTTCATCTTCAAGAGTCTATTTCTCACATTTCATATCAGTTTACATACCGTTTCCCAAGGAAACCTTCTCTTATAAACCCCATTTTTCTTTCTCATCCTTTTTTTTTTTTTTTTTTTTGGTTTGGCTTTAAATTATTTACCATAATTTCAAATTGCTTTATTTTATTTAAGCTTCATAAATTCAGAAACTGTCAAATTTTGCTATTGTAGTCTCAGTGTGGCTATAATGCCTACAATTAATCAGTTTTTTTTTTTTAATTGTTGCTGTTTTGTTTTGTTTGTTCGTTTGTTTGTTTTTAGATGGAATCTCACTCTGTTGCCCAGGCTGGAGTGCAGTGGCGCGATCTTGGCTCACGGCAACCTCCCTCTCCCAGGTTCAATGGATTCTTCTGCTTCAGCCTCCCGAGTAGTTAGGATTTCAGGCATGTGCCACCACAACCGACTAATTTTTGTATTTTTTTTTTTTTTTTTTTTTTTTTTTGTTTTGAGACGGAGTCTTGCTCTGTCGCCCAGGCTAGAGTGCAGTGGCCGGATCTCAGCTCACTGCAAGCTCCACCTCCCGGGTTCACGCCATTCTCCTGCCTCAGCCTCCCGAGTAGCTGGGACTACAGGCGCCGCCACCTCGCCCGGCTAGTTTTTGTATTTTTTGTAGAGACGGGGTTTCACCGTGTTCACCAGGATGGTCTCGAACTCCTGACCTCGTGATCCGCCCGTCTCGGCCTCCCAAAGTGCTGGGATTACAGGCTTGAGCCACCGCGCCCGGCCTAATTTTTGTATTTTTAGTAGAGCCAGGATTTCGCCATGTTGTCCAGGCTGGTTTCAAACTCCTGACCTCAGGTGATCCACCCACCTCGGCATCCCAAAGTGCTTGCTGGGTTTACAGGCATGAGCCACTCCACCCAGCCTAGTCTTTTAATAAACATTTTGATTGACTTAAGATTTGACATGGTGCCTACACTATACTAGGAATGTAATAAATATTTATTAAATCTAACTTAAATTTTAAAAGCAAAATAATGATTATTTTTTTAAATAGGCCCATTTTGATATTCCAAAGTGTTTACAGTTATATACAGAAAATCAACAATTTGGTTAATTTGGTTATCTTTTAATAAATGGTGATTCCTGGTCTCACTGATTAACTCAGTTGTGTCTCTTAAAGAAATCAGTGTCAAGTCTCTTTAAATTTCAACTCCAAATCCTTGGGATGTAACTCTCAGCCCAGAGCTATATATAAACCTCTTAAAATCAGCCACTTGCAACATTCTGAGACAAAAACTGACTCGGGAAGAATAATTCACACTTCTGACCTAGCAACAAGATAAATCTGCTTTCCTAAAAACAATCAGTTTGGCCATAAACTGGTCATTTTTTGTGGGTGCCTTTACTTCTTTATGCCAATAGATCATTGTCTAAAATCTCAACGTATGCTGTTTTTCAAATAATAAAAGTGCATCAATTATTTGGTGATGCGTTATAACATTTTCTGCTATCTTTTTTTATGACATAAATCTAATTAGTACATATTCTTGAGAGATCTAAAGTAAGAAACTTTATTAAACATTTTCAGGCTTCTTCCCGAGCTAGTAGAAGAGCAAGCCAAGGGAATTTCAAGTGACATTAAAAATAATCACAGCAAAAGGCTTGAGAAAAGGAGATGACATAGTCAGCTTTAAATATGTATATTCCTATCACATACTAATCATACTTGCAAAAATAGTAGAATTGCTTATTTGGTATCATTACTTGCTTGAACTACTTACTACATTCTTGAAGGTAATTAGTCCTCAGTAACTACAACTTCCATGTATTCTTCTTTAAATAGAATACCTTTATATCCAGAGTTACATATAGAGAAGTTACCTTCTTTAAATAGATGCCTTTATATCTAGAGTTAGAACTTAAAGAGAAATATTTCCAGAACAGCTAAAAAAAAAAAAAAAAAAAAAAAAAAAAAAAACCCAGATGTAACATATTACTGTACTCTACTATGTTCATTTTTTTTTTTTAATTTTTCAATAAGTAAACTAACAGGAAAGAACATGTAAATAAATAATCACTAAAACAAAAGCATGTTACATTTTAATGACCCAAAAAATGGTTAAGAAATTCGAAATAACAACAGGTCTTTGTCACTTAAGAATACTTGGTGTCTCTGAAGGTTCATAGCATCAGTTTGTTTGCCAGCCTATCAGTATCAGTTTATGTGCTCAAGTGATACTTAATTTTCTCCATTTATCTAGTCATGCTTTTCCCCACTTAAATACTATTTTCAATCGTCTTAATTCTGATATAATTCATCATATATGATAAATTGTAAGTTCCATACTGAACATTAACCTGTAATCCCACATTCCCTACACACAAAGAAATATCTTGCAGAAGCTATTGCAGAACCTCTAAAATTAAAAGGGAAGTTAAAAGCTAACAAAACTTGAAGGAATATGTTGAAAGGTTAGAAAGAATCTAGGAGTTGTGAAAGAAAAGAATAGGTGAACAACAATGAATATTTAACTAACATTTGTCTTCAACAAATATAATTATCATTTGCCTTCAACAAATGTAACTGGGTCTGAGCAAACTTACGGATTTACAATGAATTCCTTAAAAGTTAGTGTAAAGGCAGAAACCAGAGCTGTAGCTCACGTTCTTTCAGAATGTGTTGATGAATCAGAAGTTTTTCTTAAAAATGCCTCAAAGAGTCAAAAGATCTTAACTATATTATTTTATTTTTCACTATCTCTTTAAATTTAAAAGAATATAAAAGTAAAAAGGAGAAAACAAGGATTAAATAAAATGACAGTTTATTCAGAAATATTTCTTTTTATTACTCTATTTTATTTTCCATTTTAATCTTATTTATATGCTTTTACCACTGTCCAATAACTAAGTTAATGAGATATTTAAAAGTTAATATGTTTGTTTTCTTACACATTTTTCTTTTGATTCATTTACTATTTCTTGTAGTTATCATAGTCTTATTTTATTAAGCACTTTGAGTTTACATATCGTTTTAATGAAAGTGTCAGGTGGGATGTCCTTCTCATTTACAATACAATGAATACCCAGACATTTGTCCCTCCTACTCAGCCCTAGGCAGATATGTGAATTAATTCTTTGTCACCCACGATATTCCTTCTTCATTGTTTTTCTACCTCAACTCCCAAATCATTCACATAGTTTCCTCCAGTAACATCCACTATCACAGCAGAATCAGTGGCCTCCTGCATCGTATCATCATCTCTTAGATATCTAATATATTCATGAAAATGTAGGTAAAAAATGCCTAATAGAGAAAATATGCTTGTTTTCACCAGTGATATCCACATAGAAGAAGAAGAAAGATTTTAACCAAGAAAATAAATATGCATTTAAATTTAATTTTTAGAAATCAGTGAACCAAGTAGGAGATGGATGTGTTTTAGGTATGCAATAGGATGAGGGCAGAAGAGGTGAACATGTAAGTCCAGTATGTATGATGGTCCTCAAAATATTCATACTATTCTGTCCCCAATTAATATGCCTACAGGACAAACATCTTCTTTCATTTTTGTTTGTTATTTGATTTTACTGTATAACCAATAGAGTAAGTAATGATTCATATTATCATCCCCATTCCAGAGTATTCTATATACTAGTCAAGCTCTGAGCCAGTTAGCATTGCCTTGTTATAATGTTGTTCTTCCCTTAAAAAAAATCAATCTCATCAGGACTAATATATTTCAATAATAAAGATCAATAAAGATTTATCCCCAATATGATGGTCAATAAAATTGCACATCTTTAAAATGCCTCTCTCACTATAATTATAACGCTTTAATTTATGTGGTATGATACAAACATTTATATTTGGTTATTTAAAACCAATGTAAAACAAAACATTTCAAAAATTAAAATTTGCAATGGACCATCAACTTTCATCTCAATGCTCTGAAATACCCAACTGATAGCCCAAGCTAATCAACATCCACGAGTACACCATGCCTCCTTTATCACCTATGTTATATACTACCATGTGTGAAGATAATTCTTTTTTTATCCATTAAAAGTTTCCACAAGTCTCTGGAAAAAAGATTAAACTCCCATCAATAACAAAAAATCTAATGTCAATATCTACAGATTTAAAAAAATAAAAATTTTAACATGATGCCAATTCAGCATTGCCAACCTTAGGCATGTTTTTATAAACAGTACATTATTCCATGTTGTTTCCCAGAAGTAATTTTATTTTTAAGTACTTTATAATCAAGTGAAATATTATACATTCTTTTGGATGTTATTAATTACTATCTGGATGTCATTAGCTCTTTGAAAACTCTGGGGCATCATTTGTGAAATTACCATCACAATGCATCATTCATATCTTAGTGACATGAAAATATTAATGTGTTTCTGAATGCCTCTTACTAACCTGAGAAACCAATTATTCAGAAGTATAAGCTAGAAACTTAAATATATGATATCAGTACCATCAAATTAGTTTTTTTCTGGGAAAAAATAAAAATCCGTGCCATTCAGATCAAAGTTGGTTTTAAATGTAACATCTTGAGAAATAAAGAGTAATCACTAGCTTGCTTTCCAAATATTACCCCAACTAGTCATAAAATACACTGTGATTTATGAAAATATATGACCGCTAAGTATTACTGGAAACTAAAATCTTTTCACATTCTGTTTTCTACTTTTTAATTTATTACACAGCATATTCATAAGTTACAGAAACATTTTTGCAAAGTTAGAGCTTAGAATTTAGGAAAAGCTCTTGTCAAATTATCATGGAATACCATAATGCACTGGTGAGCACAGAAGTCTATTGCCATACATGTATTTTATATTATGATTTTATAGCAATGATGAGTGCAAATATTATTAATGGGGTTTTACATCATATCATCATCTCTTTTAAGGACACTATTAGTGGGAAATGAATTCAGTCCTTTTCTGAGACTATATGAACAACCAAGATTTAAAAATCATTTCTCTTAACCATTTTAAAATAAAATGGTCTAAATGAAAATAATTAGATAATATATTTTTAATTTTTAAGAAATATAACATTGAGAATTGAAAATTTTATTACTAGATGTTTCTAAACTGAAAACTAGATAGGTTTAGTAATGTCTAAAGCTATCACACCTTCCACATATTACAGATGACTTGACATATATCTAGTTCAAAAAGTAATCAATATATAGAGGCTACCTGTCATTCAAGCTGTAAACATCCAGACAGTAACTATTTTTGACCCTTAAATAAATGTAGAAACAAAAGTACACATCACTGCTATATGGCCATCCACATATTTAATGCCAATCATAGCCTAAGTAAGCATGCAGAGAAAAACCTTCGGATAGAGCATGAATTCAAAATGAGACACTCTCATCTACTTCTGAATTTTCCTCTTATTAGCATGGAAGTCATGGGCAATACCTAGTTTTTAGGGTTATTATAACTATAAAATGACATAATGTGAAAACACTAAAGAAATGTTAGAAATGCAGACAATATGAGGCATTACTATTTATATTCTGTGATTAAAATATGTCAAATGAACAAAGTAACTACATTTATGCACTTTAGAACTGAAACCTGTTTGGCAGAATTTATGCAAAAATAAAACGCATTCATTCATCCACATTTCTATCATCTTCCCCATCTTCTAGTTAAGAGAAAAATAATTCATATTTTAGGGTGATCTAGAGATTTGTTGTAATCACATTTTTGCGCTTTTTCTGATTATTGATTCGTGTTCATATTTGCAAACAACAAAATCCAACGGGGCTAATTAAGGAGAAACCTGCCTATGAAAATATATCAAGTAGCTTTCAGAATCTCTGAAAGGGCTAGAGAATTGAACTTGTATACTAATAGCCATAACCACTGGCTAGCCTTGTGTCCAAGCACAATTCAGAACACCACTGTTCTACCCCTGCTGCTCCGGACATGTAACATTTGGGACTGGGTAACAGAAATTTACCAAAGCTTTCCTACAAAAATAGAATGTCATGGCCATCACGCTTCCAAAAGGTCATGTTTCCACTTATGTGACACAATCATGTTACCTATCCTCAACGCACACTAAGCAAGTCAGTTCCCAGTATCTGTTACACTATGTAGGAGCACAAACTGATTCTTTCCTTTGGAATTCACTTACTTCTATGTGCCAAATCGGTGTAGGCATCGGTGAAAACATTTGAATAGCACGAGATCCAGGCCCATGATAAGCTTCCAGCCTGATAAAAGACAATATGTGGCAACTAACGGCTAAACAATAACTTTACATGTGGGTAAAGCACAAAAGACAGAAAATACCAGAAAAATACAAACACATGCCTATTGGCCCTCCTGCTCAGCATCCACATGCTACCTGATATAGTTTGGCTCTGTGTCCTCACACAAATCTCATCTGTAGCTCCCATAATTCCACATGTTGTGAGAGAGTGCAGGTAGGAGCTAATTGAATCATGGGGCAGGTCTTTCCCGTGCTGTTCTAGCAATAGCGAGTAAGTCTCACTAGATCTGATGGTTTTAAAAATGTGAGCTTCTCTGCACAAGCTCTCTCTCTTTGCCTGCTGCCACCCATGTAAGATGTGACTTGCTTCTCCTTGCCATCCACCATGATTGTGAGGCCTCCCCAGTCACATGGAACTGTAAGTCCATTAAACCTCTTTGTTTTGTAAATTGCCCAGTCTTAGGTATGTTTTTATTAGCAGCATGAAAATGGACTAATACACTCCACATCTGCAGATTCAATCTATTGCTCTTCAGAAATATTTGGAATAAAAATTAAAAATACAACCATAAAAAATAATACACATAAATAATACAGTATATCAAATATTTACATGGCATTTAAATTGCATGAGGTATTATAAGTAATTTACAAATGATTTAAAAGATATAGAGTATATGCTTATGTTATATGCAAATACTATGTCATTTTATACAAAGGACCTGAGCATCCATGGATTTTGGTATCCACAGGGAATGTCCTGGAATCAATTGCCCATGGATATGAAAGGATGACAGAGAGTAGGGGAACATGTAAACACACATCTGGAACACTTAGCATCTCATTTGCTAAAATTATTGAATATATTTTTTAAAACACAGGCAGGCATCCTTTTAACATTAACAGTAACCTATTCTAATCACAGACATTTTATATTTGTGTGCCATATAGTAGATACTTAGAGTATCTGAAGAAATTTAATTAGAAATGTAATTAAATAAGGTATTTAATATTTCATGCTTTATTATATGACATTTTAAAAAGATACTCTTTTTTAAGGTACAAATTACCTGAATTCTTTCAACACAATTATTTTTTAAAGATGGAAAGTTATAATACTAAATGGGAAATACTTAGAGCAAGATCACCAATGAGAAAATGCAATAACAAAGAAAATAAGCTATTAATTGTGCTACAAACTCATGTTTTCACATGTGATAATATATTGCTATGTAGAGAGACACAATTTTCTGACATAATGAACCTCCAATTTTATGAAGATACAAAAAGATACTTTGGTAATCAATATAATTTTAACAAACTATCAAATCTAGAGTATTTGTAATAAATGGAACGTCCTGATTAAATGTTGAAGAGATTTGGAGATGAAGGAAGAAAAGGAGGGAGAGAAAGCAGAAAGAGTAGCCTTCTGAATTCCAAAATCACTAGAAATGGATTTTTAGTTACCTCTGGTTTTTCTGCTCTCCATCCAGATATATTTTAATGCATTCTCATCTAAATAGAAGAGTCTCCCAGGGCACCAACATGTTGTAACAAGTTGAATAAAACTCTTTCAGTTCATTCTTTGCTCCAATACCCAATGCACTTAGATGAAATATCTTTTACATCTCCCAGAAAAAAAATTGATATTCAGTGATTTGTAAAGTGAGACTCGAACTTTTTTAAGCATATTGTTTCCCCTTGTGTTTTATCCTGACACATAGTCTGAAGTTTTTGTCTTTTCTGATAAGAGCAGAATTATAGACTCATTTGAAATTTTCTTTAACTTTCATTATTCTCCATGTTAAGCAAAACTACTCCTCCACTTTGTAGAGTTGAGTATAGATGTAGCACTTTACACACCAATTAAGAACAGTATATTTTTCAGAGACTGAATGTATTTTACTGCTGAAATCCCTAATAGGTCAAAAAGCATAAGTAAACATGTTTATATGTTTCAGGAACTGAGAATCTTAAATTGGTCAGGAAAGTTTATCCCTATCAAAATATATTGACTATAAATTTAGTCCCTAACCAATCATGGCTCTTACATAAATAACACAATAGTGTTATTAGGGACAGAAAAATACTTTGTGGGAAATCCAGTATAAATGTCTTCATCCAAGATTACACCTCAAGGAAACATGTCAGGAAACACTCAATTACATACTCTAATTATAATCTTCATGTGAAGTTTTAAATTTTGGGTAAGTAGATTGAATGCATTCAACTTTATAACATTTTCAAAACCTGAGTTTTATTAAGGAATTTTAATAGACTAATAGTTTGTCTATTGTCTTCATCATTTGATTTCTAAAATATTCAAAAAGTTGCTTTGGCCATTTTTTTTGTTTGTTTCTTTTCTCTACAATGTCAGTCATGGTATGGTTTTTCTTACACAGTCATGGTTTGGTTTTTCTTACACAAGGATAAAAATGTAGAATGGTGACTAAGCAATAGAGTGTAATATTAGAAGCACTGACTCCAAAACAGTTTTTCTTTCTCCAGGACTACATTCTCTCTTTTAGAGTAACACTTTTAAATTGCATAAGAAATATTATGTTCTTAATTCTTGAAACCCAATACTAACTTTAGATAAGAAGATAATCTAAAAGGCCTTATCAGTTCCCTTATGGTCACTATAATCCAGGCAGTACATTGTTGCTAGAAATTACATATATATACACATATGTGTGTAATATATGTATATGTGTGTATATATACATATATATGTAATGTATCATATATACATATATGATATATAATGATATATATCATAATTTCATATATACATATATGTGATATATGTATATATGATATATGTATATATGTATATATATATCATATATATGTATATATGTATATATATATCATATATATGTATATATATGAAATTATCCTAATTTCAAATTTAAAAGGATTTATTTGAATTAACAAAATTAGTACTTTACATGACATGAGTTACCTGATTCTAAGTGAATATGAGTGAGGATGTAGAGAACACAAGTAGGAAAATACAAGGGGTCACTTTGGCAGACTATAATTTTTACTATTGAATCCAATCCCAGCAAATCATAATTACTCTCCATTTCCAATTCTTCACTCTAACTATTTTAAGCGGAAAGCTATCTATAAAGTTATTGGAGGAACAGAAAAAAACAGGTTCAAGGCAAATCCCTAATTTCTTTTTCTGATTTAGCTCATTACAAAATGTGAATTGAGTCACCTTTTTCTCTAGGGTCCCTCACCCTCAACACACACATAGTATGATTGATGATTTTATAAACTGTGAACATTTAAGCCTTACTAAGTCAAGTTTCCAAGTAGAGGACACAGGAATGTCTCCAAGAGTACAGAAGAAAAGAACCTTTCTGGCAAAGAAATTGTTCTAAAACAATAATTCACTTATAATTATTGAACATGCATGTATTCACTTGACAGCATTATATGGTGAACACTGAGAATGCAAAGACCAATGGCACAATCCATGAACTCAAGGAATTCAGTGTCTCTTGAAGGAGATAGATAAGAAATTCAGTAATTCTACTGAAGTGTAATAAATGCTATAAAATATGCCATCACAAGGTATTAAAACGATACCGAAAAGACATCTTTATTACTATGAATGTCCTTGCTTGCATATTTTCCTTGCCTTTCAGCAATCCAACTGATACTGAATTACCTGAACTTGACTATCTCTCATACAGGCATAACTGTCATTTCACGATAACCATTTCCTACCAGTCACTAAATCTCACCTAGCCTGGCTCTCTTGCTTTGACCTACACTGATCTAATTGCACAAAACAATGACAGCCTTCATCTGCTCAACAAGTCTCTTTTCATTGCCTTGGAGTAGGGCAGCGACCAGACCGTGAACTTAAGGATAGGAAGTCAGCTGAGGAAAAAGAGTCTACATGGGGCAGTCTAGAATAAGTGGATATTACCAGGGGACATCAACTGTGCAGAAGAGGACTAGATGGTCTAAAGAGAGTATTGCCAGGAGCAGATATCTAGAAGGAGGGGAAAGTTTGTCAAGGTAGAGCCTTGCTTACTTTGAAATTTACCCCAATTATGTATTATTATATTGTTTATTGATATGTTAATATTGTTAAACTACAAGACTGCTTATACAACATGGTCAGCTTCCTGCAGTATATTTTGAGCAGCAAGAGCATTTCTCAGTAATGGCACTTGCTAAACTTCCCACTAAAATTACTATTTAATTGGAAATGTTATCTGAGAAATAATATATCATCAAATAATTACCCTGATTTGACTAGTCATTAAATCACCTCAAATGATCATAGGGGCTGGAGGAAACTGCCAGTACACAAAGATGATCCTCAACAGGGATTTGAGAGAGTGATGAGCAAAATGGATAATGGGAGAGTTGGAGCTTAAGCACTGAAAGTTTGAAACTCTGGCGCTATGCAAAATAGAGAGAAGGAGGGTATTTTCAGCCACAAAATAATTTGAGATTCTATTTCTATATAACACATTACTATCATTTCATAAATAGGTTTAGATAAGAGCCAGATCATAAGGCATTAGCAGAATGATTTTGAGTATAGTGAGCACTTTTTTAAAAAAGTCTCACTAATTAATTAACATATCTTCTTTCCACTGCTCTTTTCTTCCTTTGCCCTTTCCATTGATGGAAATGTATTTAAAGGAAATAAACGTCTAATCACCAATATAATTTTGAAGATAAATATCAGAGCTCAAAATGCTTTCCCTTTAAGTTACTTTTCCAGCTTTAATTATAAATGTATATTGTTCTCCCATCATTCCTCCTACAAAGACCAGGATTAGATTTCAAGTTCAGAATACTTGCAGAATTCTTTAACATACGAAAAACACTTGTATAAGAATTTGTTTACTGCTTCAAATTTAATTTTAGCTTCTATGGTAACATCAGCGATTAGCTTTGTGAAGTGCTACTAAGTGCAGCAAGCTTGTTATAAATATTTCCTAAAGGATAGAAACAGGAATACTAAAATGAATTATTCAAGCCAAGAATTACAAAGAGAGGGCCTTTTCTTGCTGATCACCAGTGGGTAAAAGCATATTCACCTCAATTTATATATTTTTA